>NC_036248.1:18673406-18701339 GCF_002742605.1 Olea europaea var. sylvestris | reverse complement strand
GTCTATCTTTGATAAATCCTACAATTAATTTATGTAATATTTGTTCCTTTATTTCTCTAGGTAAATTCCTAGTTATATATAATGTTATTATTTTTAGTTTATTAGGGATAGGGTTGTAAAATATATAACATCCTTTTTCTTCAATACATTGATAATAATTATTTATTTTTAAGATTTCCATGATCTCTATGGCTCTGATACCAACTCTATGGGTGCTACTATGAGCGAACAAAAATCTAATAATCTAATAATCAAAATATCAAAAATTTTAATCTCATAAATTTTTAAGTAATTCTTCAAAGTCTAATAATGTTTGAGAATTTAAAATATCAATATCTGTTATCATATCTATGTCTGTTCCAAAAGGTATTTCATATTTTGAGATACTTTTCTTTCTTTTTTCCAATTTATCTATTATATCTTGTATATCTTTTATGATTATTGACCTTACAATTCCTTTAGCGAAATTTTCTAATAAGTTTTCTTTAAAACATTTTAATATTTCTTGTGATGCATATAATTGTTCTTGATATCCTATCTTATCAATTTCTTTTTCAAATTTAATTTCTTTTTTATTTTTAACAACCTTTTTTATATTATATGGTCCTCTCTTATATTTGGGCTTTTCCATTTTATAATTATTCATTAATAATAATTTTTTTTTTTTTTTTTTTTTATTTGTTAGATTTTTTAAGGACTAAAAAAGAAACTTTTTATTATATAAAGGGTTGGTTGTTAAATTTTTCTAAGGATATTTTGGGTAGTTTCAAATTTCTAAAAAAGTCAAAGGCCATTTTGGAAAAGGTTATTTACTATTTGGGCCATTTTCATGTATATCCCTAATTTGGGTTATGGATGCCTCTAGGTTGCCTAACGTTAGTTAAAGAACAACAATAATATATGACCTTTTTGAGTGCGGTTGCAACTGATAGTAACATCAAAGTCTTTTAAGCAATAACAAAGCTACATGCTACTCACATGGGGCTGGGGCCCCACGCCAATAAATGTGTGAGGCCCAACTCTCTCACTCACATGACACGTTGGGTACAAATGAAAATCTCCTTTAAGCAAATATATGTTACCATTTTGCTACCTAGTCACTCTTTACGTTTTTTCTATTTTTAATAAATGTCTAAGCACTCGCTTAGACTCATAAAAGCTTAAAACTTGATCTCACCGTTCAATCACACTTTATGCTTTATAGAAAATTAATTTTTGGTATGATGTTCTAGTCGACAGAGAAGACCATTACGAAATGTTCAAAGTAATTTTATTGCATTGCAATTTGAAAGAACTGCTATTTGTGTTGGAAAATTATTAGTTGCAGATACTTTATTGGGAATAACAATAAAACGTAAAAAGTAGGAATACTTATGTATCGAGACTCGTGACAACATGATATTCTAAAGTTATTATTTGCAATTAACTGTTGTGATCTATTGCAACAATAACTCCTAACATAATGATCGAATCACTTGTTCAACAAATAACAAGTGATTTTCAAAACTCTAAATATTATTTCAAAATAATATATCAACAAAATGATTATATAATAATTTTTTATAAAGTTCAGAAGATGAAAATGATTTCTGTATATTTTTTTTTATAAGAAAAAGAAGCTGTGTATGTATAGCCATAAATTATAACTTTCACTAATAAGTTAGAATTTAATAATTAAAAAAAAAAACTGTGATTTTTATGATTGCACTAAATCATCGTGTAATGTTCTTCAACAATTTTACTTACTGGGTAGTTTTTATAGTTTGACCGGAATAAATCTTAAAAAATAATAATAAAAAATTTACTTTAATTAAAGAAGCAAAATAACCCAAGTGCTAAGGCTCAATCATAAACTTTTGAACAACATATATGACATATATCTAAAAAAACTGTAGTTTTTATGCGTGGAAAGTTCATCCCCACGACATTTCAAGTTTTTATTCAAAAATCAGATAATAATTAAAATTTTTAATATTAGTAACTATATTATAAAATTAAATTAAATTTTTAATATTAGTAAATATATTCCTCTCTCTCTCTCTCTCTCTCTCTCTCTCTCTCTCTCTCTCTCTATATATATATATATATATATATATATATATATATCACCGTTGGAAATATAGTTGGCACCACGACGCGACGCTCAAGACGCCACCATTGAATCGATGTCGCTCAAGATGGTGGTGTAACGTGGGTGCGGTGAAGCGTTGTACATCCGTGAGTTGTGGTGGTGCATGTGTGACGGTGGTGTGGTGATTCTCATGGGGGTGTTAGTGGTTTTGGAGGCAATGGTGCTCATGAGGTGGAGTGGCATAGGATGCAAGGAGTGTTTGTGACCAATCATTTGGGTGTTGTGATCAATAAATCGTTAATTTATGATTAGTAAATAATATGTTACCTAAAAAATGTATGATTGTGACCAATTAATTTTGATAATTTGTGATCGTGAAATAAATTGTGATCTACCGTGAAATAAAATTTTGACATAATTTTTTTAATTTTTGACCAATAAACAAATTGTAACTTATAAAATTTTTTATTTGTAATCAAAAAATAATTCACGACCAATTAATTTAATAATATGTGATCAAAAAATAAGTTGTGACATATAAGTACATAACTGTAATCATAATATATTTAGAAAATATTACAATAGGGTCCCTAATCTTTTTTAATTTTTGCAGACTTTATCTTAATTTTCAATTTGTCCAACAAAGTTATCTGACATTTCATAAATATGCAGCTGAAGTCCAACTTGACAGAAATTGTCGATAAAATCGTTAATTGACCTGGAAAATACAAAAAATGACATATTTTGACTATTTTAAGTAAGGGTATTTTGTCCATACAATTTTTTTTATTTGATTTAAACACAATTAAACTAAAAAAAGAAGAAGGCCCATGCTCCACTCCACACATCTTCATCTTCTTCACCCAAACAAGGTTCATCTAAAAAATTGTAGTTTTCGAACATTGCTATATGTACATCAATATTTACATATGAGATTACATAATGCTCGCATGACACTCTAACATTTGCCTGTTCAAAATACAGTCAATTTTTTCACCCAATATTTTTCCTCCATATCATTTTTGATAACTATTTATATACCATTTTTTATGTACAAATAACAAAACTTGTAGTTTGTATACGAATGTTTTACTTGATGTTAAAAAGGAAAACTTGTAGTTGGAGTCATCAAACTTTTACAATATGGTGCAGAGGTCCACAGTACATTTTATATCCTTTGGGTCTAGAAACTTTTATTTTCAGTGGACATCGGTCCTCACAGGATGAAATTGTCAAATTTTCGTCAAATAAAGAACCTGATGACTAATTTGAAGGTCATTTTGTGGAATCCTTCAACTGTGAAACAAATATAAATTCGCGAGAAGGAATCATATTTGAGTGAAAGCAAACTAATTATTTTTTTGTGGTGAGCTAGAAGCCAATGGAAAGTTTGGTCGAAAGAATTTAGTCTCTGTTACGCCCTCCTCACACCAAGGCGGTGTGAGGAGGTTTGTCCGAGGCGCAACATAACCAAAGCAATATAAGTCTGAGGCGCCACTCCCGAAGTGCATGTGCATGGGCATGGGCTGAGCTAATTCCATCCGAGGCGTGGCCTCAAAGCAAAACGACACCACCTCTCTGCCGCCAATTTCAAAGATCTTTTGGAAATGATTGATGTGACGTTTCTGTCATATGTCAACTCAAATTCATCAGCAAAATTAATTGCCCGCCAACTTAGGAAGCGATTGATGGACGCCTAAGCGCCAGATGCTTCAGACCATCAGATTATTACACGTGTCACGTATCTAGCCGTGCTCTTTGCCTATAAATACCAAGGTCTTGGCTAAGAGTAATAAGCATTCCATACACAAGCTAATAGATTTTCTCCTCCCCTTGAGTATTGCGCATTCCGACACCATCGCCATTGTCACCTTTCATTAACTTAATCGCCAAAGTGCATGCGGCCGCCACCACTGCTGGTACCGACCATATACAAATAACCGTTTGTTATTGCGTGCAGAGAGGAACACGTGAAATAGCTCGCATTTGGCCACGTTGAGGGTCCGATTCGCAGGATCAACAATCTCAATTCAAATGCTTTTTCATGGTCATTTGTATTATCGTCGTGACATTTTCAGAAAGTCGTATCTTTGAAACTTAAATATGAGATTATTAAATGAAAAGGAAACTAATGTTTGTGGAAAAAAATTGTCATAAAATAAAAGAAAAACGAAATTGGGTCAGTCTGATAAATAATTATTCTTTATTTAAAGGACATTTAAGGGTGGGAAATTGACAGACCAAATGTGCTACAATTACATTATTTTTGACAATTTCTTTAACAGCTCTCTCATAGGTAGAAGTGGGACCGCGATTAAAATAATCACGAACCCCACTATCTGTGAGAGAGCTGTAAATGTGTACAACACTTGATGATGTACATATATCATTTTCCTTGACCGAAATGGTTTACTAACTAGTGACCCTTGTGCGCTATTGGTCTGTAACTTTATATTCTTGGCACTGACTCCCTCAACGTATTGATTTGTGTGCAAAAAGTCCTTTTGGATGTTTTTCGTCCATTCTTGTCATTTAAAGTTTATGACTATCTTAGTACTTCCTAATTGTTGATTTTTAATTATTTTTTTTGTATGTAATTTGGTATTTATGCTCTGTTAGATATTGGATGTTATTTGATAACATATTTGCTATATCTTATTTCTTCTATTTATGATCTATATTGAGAATATAATCTATATTGTCAACTTATGATTTCTTAAAAAATATTATAGGTATAAACAAAATTGGAATCGACATACCTATTGTTGTTTCAATAATTATATGAACCCGAATTATCCCAATTATGAAATATTCGAAATTTCAAGTATTGAAAAACCCGTATCGATCCATTCAACCCACAGGCCTACATTTAAAGGACCATTTGTGAAAAATTTCTTATTTTTCATATTTCTTTGCAATTATAGTTAAAACTTCATTTACCAAATAGATAGAGAGAAAGAGGAATACATAAGTACCAGAGAGAGAGAGAGAGAGAGAGAGAGAGAGAGAGAGATATGGCTAATTTTTAACCATTTTTTATTTTCCACGTGCAGTGCTAATGGTAGTGTTGGTACCAATTTTCCACTTCTAAAGCTACCCTCATTTATGCCTTTTTTAACCGTGATATTGTTGGTATCATGTTAAAATAATTGGACTTAAAGAGGATTCTATTATTTAACTTTTAGTGATTTTATTTTATTTTTATAATTCTAAAGTATTATGCCAATTGAAATTAAAATTTGATTACTCTCTCTATGATTTGGATGCTAGGCATTAGCCTTGGAATCTCTCTCTCTCTCTCTCTCTCTCTCTCTCTCTCTCTCTCTCTTCGGTACATGAAAATTTGACCATGACTGCAAAGGAAACATGTTTACGGGTTGAATTCATCCAAGAGTACAAATTTGTCTTCCACCCCCATGCAAGAGTCGAGAACAAAACAATCAACTAAATTAACCCCCGCTTGACCCCATTATTTCCAAATTTTAATTATTGGAATCGTGTTTTTTTGAAAAATATGTGGTTGAAAAAAAATAAATTTTTTTTATTTGCGTGTAATATTATTTTATGAAAGATTGCGTGATTTAAAATAAGAGAGAGAAAAAATAAGAAGGTGAATGGAAGTTAAACAGATACTAAAGCAAATACATAATGAATAGCCTATCAAATAATCTAATCAATGACCGCCCTGCTGATCAAAAGATAAGCAAACTCATACGAATTCGTGAATAAAATTAAAATCAACTCAATAGAAATTGATTCATTGCTACAAAATGGATAGTGTGCTTGTTCATGAATTCACACTCACGATGTTCCGGTCAATACTTTCAATAAAATGTTTGTGATGGCTTATTTCATGCTTAGCACTATCTCTACTTGATATTCTCACGCTCATAAACCCCTTCAAACGTGGCTAACTCCTTGAATTCACAAGGCAATTCTCCACTCTGTCTAAAAGTTAATAATTTTATATGAATTCCACCACTCCTAAAAATGAGAGGTCACCAATCTTATAAGATTTCACTCTTAACATTTTAGTCGTGCTTGAGTATCTAAATTATTATACTCTTTGTCCCATTTATATAGGCTGATTTTTTTTCCCTCATGGATTAAGAAATCTTATTTAATGTTATTGAAAAGACAAATTTTGCCAAAAACTTTCCTAATTTACCTTTGTTTATATTTGTACAATTTCAAGTTTAAGTGGAAAGATTTGGTTATAACTAGACAAATTAAATAAGGGTATACTAGTGAACGAACAAAATAAAATTTTTTTAATAAAGAAACATGCCTATATAATTGGGATAAAAAAAAAAAAAAAAGTTAGCTTATATAAATGGGATGGAGGAAGTGTAATTTTAATTGTGATATGTTTCAAAATTTCTATGTTACCTAAGCACCATCAAATATTAGGGATGATTTGATTTTTAGTTTAAATAAATATATTTGCATAATTACTCGAGCAACACTGTTTAACTTTTATACATAAATTTTATGGTAAATTACTAAATTCCACCGGAGTCCTCTACCTTTTTTGACTGTGTTACTAACTAATGTCACTAACCTATCATTTAGGCCATTTTCAGCGCTGCACCAAAATTTGCACCATTTTACACCAAACTAAAATTCGTCTCCAACCATTATACCAAATAAACAGTGTTTAGCCACTTTCTTCCCTTTTTTTATTCTTAATAATTTATTTATTTGAAGTATTATTTATTTAATTATTTTATAAATACATAAATTACTAAATAAATAATTACATTAAATTACAAAAAAGATTAATTTCATTAATAAATATAAAAAATACAGTACAATTAATAAAAAAAACTGCAACAAAGAAAATATTAAATCATGCCATAAAAAAATAGTGCAATGTATTTCAAATTTGGATATTACGATATTACGAAGCCGCAACATTTTTGCAATTTAATTTTCGAAATTCATATGCTCTTCCCACAAATAATCGACTAATCCAGATTAATAAACAATGTACTTTTTTATGTATCATTTTCTTCAAATAAAATTATATTATTGTATGTATATTGTCGTTTAATATATTTCATTTTAACTTTTATTAATAATCGTGTTTACTATATTTTAAATTTTTTTCTTCCTTTAATTAATTCATTAATTATTATTTTTACATTTAAAATTTATTTTAAATGCAAGTAGTAGTAGTAGTAGTAGTAGTAGTAATAATAATAATAATAATAATAATAATAATAATAATAATAATAATAATAATAATAATAATTTATTTTATTAAAAAATATATGGCACAAATTACACAAATACCCTTAATCAATTTATTTGGAAAATGATAAGAAATGGTAAAAAATACTTTATACACTTTGCACCATTTTGGTGCAAAGTATAGTGTTGCATTGGAGCTCTTTTACAACAAAAAAAGGTACATTTTGGCGTTTTTGGTCTCAAATTGGAGATGGTCGTATTGCACACGTCCCATCCTTTTAAAATTATGGCAGCTATATACACACCTAATTGAAAAATGTATATTTCAACGTCAAAAAACCACACAACATTTACATGATGTTAAGATGGATTCAAGTCAAGAGACGTGTTTCATGAATACTCATAAATTTGACCAGATTTAGATTTCTAAATAAAAGTAGTAGTTACTATTTAGATTGTCTTAGAAATGATTTTTTTCTTCCTTTTTTAGACAATTTTATCCTTTCAGTTTGATAACATGCACATGTAATATGATTAGACTTGAGTGTCAGGTGAATCGGTCCGAATGTTTCGATATTCGGGACTGTCAATTATACTTTAGGTATTTCATAAATGAAAAAATTCTGTTTCACATGATTATTGGAACCAAATTCGAATCTGAACCGTCGATTCGATTTGAGGTTGATTCTATTCATAACATTTTTATTTTTAAAAATTATGAGCTTATAATATAAATTATCTTTCAATATCTAACATAAATTAAAGAAATAAAAGCATGCAACAAAATACATATTCCATTACCATCTTAATTCAATGGAAATTTTCCTTTAAATAACATCTAATATCTAGAATAATAACATTTGATTCTGGTTGTAGCTCTATGTATGCCACCTCGAGAAGGGTTTTTGGACCGAACAATGCGTGAAGTGTGGTCAAGAGGGCAATGAATAAAAGCGGCGTGATTCAAATATTCAAATGAAGGAATATGATTTATTAGGGTATTTACTACTTGTTGGGCTTGCAAATTTGCTATTTGTTGAACCGGATCATTGGGTCAAGATGATTACATTGTAAAAAATAATAATAAAGAAAACTTATAAAAAGGACGAATTCAATTCCACAGTCAGGTACCTTCAACTTGAATTAAAGAATCAAGAACCAACTTGATCCTGTTGGTTCTCGAATTCAATTCCAAATTTATTTCTTGGTGTTTTGATTAAAATGCGAGTCTTACACATGACCATCTAACATTCAAATGAATGTTATTCGTTACATAGAGACAAGAGTGCACAGTTTGAAAGGGTGAACATACGAGTACAACAAATGATAGGGGTGAGAATATAAGTGCCCTAATTATGAGAAGTTAAGGACCACAAATGGAATTCAATTGAGTCATATGTTGACATTGTGCCCCATGTGGAAGAAATATGCGTAGTGATGCGATGGATGTTTTCAAAATCAAGAATATAGATCTTCTCATATGGAAAAAGTTGATGTGATGGAGACTATAAGTGTAGCAAGATTGAATAGAAGGAAAAAGCCGTGAGTTCATGAAAATGTTGATAGAATTTATATCGATGCTGGCGTGACAGAACATAATTGACCTGTTTCTTTCTTTCTTTCTTTCTTTCCATTTTCCAATGATTCTACACAATGTATTGTCTGTTAAAATTCCCATTATGTATTGCATAATTGTTGAATGGAATTTAACCTATAATATGGAGTTGTTGTTCAATTAGTTGACCAAGTGTCATCTTGCGTTTCAGGAAAATAAAATCATAAGTCGTCTCTCAAGAGCAGGACGCGTAAACTCCCCACGCAAGCAAACCAGATGCCCCCAATTTCCACGAATATTAAACCGGCGACCCTGTCGGAAAGGTCAATATCAATTCGTTTTCAAATATTCCCTAATTTATCAGATGCTGAAACCGGTCATTCAAGTTCTTTACACTGTAATCCTCCCCTTTCTTCTCCAAGTAAATCGTCCTCATTAGATTTATATAACCAGACGTATACACACACATATAGATACAGATTTTCTTTAACTTTTTGCATATTCGATGGCTCAATACACTCAACAATTCCTTAGTAGCGTCCTCTCGCAGCGGGGTCCGGCTGCGCTGCCGTACGCGGAGGATGTCAAGTGGTTAATCCGCCAGCATTTGGTATCTCTCGCGGAGGCATACACCTCACTGCAGCCGAAGACAGCCACGTTTACGCACAACGACGGCCGCACTGTCAATCTTCTCCAGGCCGATGGAACGGTGCCGATGCTCTTCCAGGGTGTTACTTACAATATTCCGGTTGCTATCTGGCTCCTGGAGTCATACCCCCGCCATGCGCCGCTAGTTTTTGTCAACCCCACCCGTGATATGATCATCAAACGCCCCCACCCTTTTGTTTCACCCAACGGCGTGGTTTCTATTCCATATATTCAGAATTGGGTTTACCCAAGTTCTAATATTGTAGAATTGGCTCGGAATTTGTGCCACTTTTTTGGCCGGGATCCGCCCCTCTATTCGCAGCGCAAGCCCTCGAACCCTAACCCCAGCCCTAATTATGCTAATAATAATTTGTCCAGTGTAAATTCGTCAGTGGGTTCTGCTGTTGCTCGGCCAGCAATACCTCCTAGGGTCTATTCGGCTTCACCTACACCAACTCCACCTCCACCTTATGGGGCTGGGAGTTCTTATGGTTCGGGAAGGATAATAGAGGATCCAGCTGAGGTTTTTAAAAAAAATGCTATAAATAAACTCATGGAGAGCTTGAATGGTGATATTAGGGAGTTGAGGAAGACGCGGGAGGCAGAATTGGAAGGACTCTTTAGTGCTCAAGCAGTGTTGAGGAAGCGTGAGGAGGAATTAGGAAAAGGATTGAAAGAAATGCAGGATGAAAAGGAGGGGTTGGAACAACAATTGCAGGTGGTTTTGATGAATAGTGACGTGTTGGAAGGATGGTTGAGGGATAATGAGGAGAAAATGGGAAATAATGAAATTAATAGTCTGGATGTGGATGAGACATTAGTGCCTTGCGATGCCCTTTCAAAACAGATGCTGGATTGCTCAGCATCGGATTTGGTTGTGGAGGATGTGATTTACGCACTGGATAAAGCAGTCCAAGAAGGGGCCATACCTTTTGATCAATACTTGAGGAACGTAAGGCTTTTGTCACGCGAGCAGTTTTTCCATCGAGCCACAGCTTCGAAAGCCAGGGCTGTTCAGATGCAAGCTCAGGTTGCCAGTATGGCTTCCAGGGCATCACCACAATATGCATTCTGATGAAATTATTTCTAGTCTCCATATAATCTCATTGTCATCAGGTGTGCTATGGAGAGTTAATTTGAATATTATATACAGTCTCTATGTATACATTTCATTTTAGTGTTGCACGGTGGTAGAAATCAAAATGTTCTCCATTGGTTTGTGAGAATAACAGGTTTAAATAAATTCTAATGTGCTGTTTTTCCTAGAAGTCATCTTTACTTAAATTTCTTTATTTGCAGTCTAAATTGTATAAACATTGAATATTTTTATGGAATTTGATATTTTATCCTTTGATTTCATCATTATAGTAATTAAATATTCTGTTATATGAGGCAGCTTCTGAAGTGTTTTTAAGTTTCAGGTCAGACTTTGTTTAGAAACTATGGAAGTTTATACATTCCCACAACATTTCAATAAAACATAGGCAGAAATTGAGATGATTTACTCATTTGATTGATATTATATTAAGGAATAATATTTCTTTAGCTATACTTGAAGGGAAATAGTCTAGAATACTCAAATGTGATTTTGATTTTATTTCATTTTTTCCATGGTTTCTGTTGTCTATAGAAAAAAGAACTTCCTTATCCCATTGTATTTATTGTTCATGTTCAAATCATCATTGGTTTTTCTCTTTTGAATGTATAACTAACTAGTTGAATGTCTTTGAGTCTTTCTTGGTGCTCTGGGATGTGAATTTATCGCTTGAATAGGACATTTTGGGGGATTGTCAACATGTATGTAGCTCTTGACATGCTTTTAAAAAAAATGAGCATTACGGTTAGCTATGTGGCTCTTGTGGTTGATGAATAAGTTTTGTTTTGAGCTAGAAATGTAGGTTGAGATGACTTTATTATCTTATCATTTCAATTAAAAGATTAGCTTTGTATATGGCCATTTAGATTTTCTACAACTTGCTATGGACATCAAATTAGTGTTGATTTTCAATTTGGAGGTTTCTAGAAATGACTACTTATTTATTACTTTTGCTGACAATTGACAAAGATTGCATTCAAAAGATGGTCATTTGTTCTCCCAAATATCTCTGTATTCATGGATGCTATTCAGGTATCTTTCCAGCTTCACATAGTTGGTGGCATGTTAACGATTTCTATTTAATTTTCTTTTAGCTTAAGATCTGTTCTGACTTTTCAATTTTAGCTTGTGTGAAGTAAGTTCTATTTTCTGGTTATTGATAGGAAAAAAACACTAATAATGATTGCTAGCAAATCTTCTGAAAGAAAGGATAGAAGACTGGGGACTGATGGTTGACTATACCAGAATTCCATTTCATTCGCACTTTTCCTTTATAATGTCTAGCTTTCGTTTACAACTTCATTTTATTCTTTGTCATATCCCATTCTCCTTGCCAAACTTGTACCAATTTCAACTGGCATCATGACTTCCATCTCATAAGCTAAGGAGAAAGGGGTTTTTCCTGTAGCCTTTTTTTTTTTTTTTTTTTTTTGGTTTGTGTGTGTTTTTTTTCTTTGCTGGAACTGATTTTTGAGGTTTGATGTCATTTCTTTATAGTTTTAAATTTTCAATGAAAGATCTGTTTCTGGGATTTTCTTGTAGTTCAATATTTTTTCCCCGTGTTCCATTTTTAAACACGGTTTTTATGTAAGCTATTGCTGTATTTTTGTTTTTCCATAGCATGTTTAATGAGTTTTTCTGTAATGAATTTGTAGTAAATTATGTTTGTCGTGATAGTTGATCCCTTTACTATGGTTCCGATGTGCAGGCGTACTTTTTGTTTGGATTCCGTATTTTTTCCTTGCTTCAGGGGAAAATCAAAGATCTTTCAAGTTCTTTTGAAGGTGCAAATCTCGTCGAGAGTAGAGGTTATTTGTATTATTTGTTCTTTTTTTGTTGTACTTTCTTTATTCTACTTTATTGATAACAACGTGAGATTACAAAGGATTTTCACGTCTCACCCGAAGATTGTCCATACTATCTTGAAAACTGGGATCAAGAAAATACATTTGGGAGGCTCATAACTAATCTCATTTAAATAGAAAGATTAAAACACTCTTATAATACCTTCAACTCCACAAATCCTATTCTTCTAGGAAACAAATAATAAAATTCAATACCTATTTTAATTAGGAAAATACGAAGTCAAAATCCTAACAATCTGCAGAAAACTAGATTCCTTTCGTGGTAGGTTTTGCCTTCTACTCAGCCTCTCTTGGCCATATCCCTTAACATATCTTGCGCTTTTTTAGCTGGGAATCTAATGTCTCGACGGGGTACGACTGAGACATCTGACGATGACTTGGCTTCTCGTGTGTGTCTTGTATGCTCCTTGTGATAAATAATCTGTCAACATTACCTAGATGATCACAAGCTCCCAGAATGCAACAACATGCCAAGCTGAAAGAAGAAACAGAATTCCATCCTCTTCTGATGGGTATGTCAAATGGAAGATTAATCAATAGATTCCCAACTTAAAAAATAAATAAAAAAGAAAGAAAGAAAAACTAACCTAATGGGTACCCCCGACGAGATTAATGTATCGATTCCCATCTATGAATGCACCAGTAGTCCAGTACATTGGGAAGAAACATATATGCACAGTTGGCTATGATAGCTACTGAGCTAGGAGAATACAGAATCTGTGAGGATAAAGCATTAGGTTATGGAAGTTCTTTGCCTGTGCTAAGTGTGCAGGAGATTGTAAGAAATGATGCTAATAATGTCCCCAAAAGATGCATAAAAACCTCGAGGATAGGCCTTTAAGTTCTGAAAGACTTCCACTTTTACTTGATATACCAATCGTAAATCTGTCTTTGCTCACTAATGGAGATGAAGATGAATGAAGAAAGCTTGATGTTGCTAGCAAGGAGTGGGGTTTCTTACAGCCTTACAGTTAACAATGCAAAAATGACTAGTTAACTTCTTTTTGTTGATCTATGTGGAGCCTAATAATAATGTTAGTTTATCCCTGAGGCGTTTTATTCAGGTTATATTTGATAGTTCATACACGTATTAGTTCACTTTAGTATTTGTCATCATATATACAGGGATTTTAAAAGTATAAGTGTTATGCTCTAAGTCCAATCAATTTTGGATATAAGCACTTTTAATATCTAGTTGATGCAATTTTATGATAGATCTATTATTTAATTAATATTCAATTAAATTAAATATTAGAGTCCGTAAATTCAAATTTTGGTAATTTGTTAATCACAAGGAGTTGTGATTGTGAGATACAAATTATATATGATTGAATCTTAAATTATCCGTGATCGTAAGTAATAATGAGACACGGATATCGTCATTACGGATAGACCATCACTTGTAACATTTTTTACTGGTGACGTAAGTAGTCGAACTCACAAGCTAAAATATGATGACACTTAAATGAACACGTGAATGTTTTGTTATATAACAAAACATTGGAGACTCGTTGGGAGATTCCACTTGAATAACTATTTGAGTGTCAGTGGTTAATCTCTAACGTTCGGTAGTGGAATTGGTCCTTTGACTTGAGATCATTATAGTGCCTTATATGAGGGCAGTCATACTTTGGTGATATTGGATGTTACTCTATCAAAGGCCGCTAATACGACATCGTTCGTGTATGTCAAGAATCATATGAAAGTTGTGAATGATTAATAGATAATTTATCACTCTTAAATAGTAAGACATTATTATCTATATTTCATTCAGTTAAGTCGATAACGAAATCCTTGGCTAATATATACTTAATAGTAGAATAAAATATATGATCGATAATCAAGATTGACACATATTCATATCTTATAATTGATCGGATCATATTAATGAAGGGATTATAGTTTCTCGATAAACGAACAAGTTTAGTTTTGTCATACCACCTGATAATTTTCGTCATATGTATTGCCTTGGCACATTGCTAAATGTTAATTTGAGACGACGAATGTGAATTGACGATAAATTAAAATTGGTGTTTTAATTTATTAATTTGATTAAATCAAAATAATAATTCACGTTATTAAGTATCGTGATTAAGAACCTAATGGGTCATAGACAAAAGGAGAACTAGAAGATTGTGATTTACCAATTAATTAATTCAACAAGCATTGGATAAATTAATTATTTGAGTTACTTATTAATAGGCCTGAATTAATTAATTCATGGACTGAATTTAATTAAATATTGGACCGGATTAGGAGACGGGCTAGTCTCATTTGAGCTTATATAAATAAGCAGGTAGGGTTTTGAAATGGTAGAGGATTTTCGTTCTTCTTACTAGCACAAGAAAAGTAAGTATGAATTTTCATTGGAGGCTGGACAATTGGATAGTTATGAATGGTAAATCAAGATTGTTGGAACTGAAAAATAGAAAAGGAGTTTGCAGAATTGAAGAAAGGTACAATTTCTATTTAAACACAAAGAAGATCCTCAGTGAGAATTGAAATTTGTTTTATTTTTCGCCGTGCATGATTAAATAAATTCCCAACAAAAATAAGGTCGTTTCCAAGAGAAGGCTGAGCGACCCTTGTAAAATTACCGACAGCAACAAGTGGACATATTTCTCTAATTGAAGAAGAATTCCTACAAATTGCTAGAAGTGTTTCTCTTATTTTGGTTTATTTATTATTGTGCTTCATAATTAGGATTAGGGCTTACTTCGAACCACCATTTTTTTGCCCTCGTTTGGCCCCTATTAATTTTGATTATAATGGGGGGGAATAGTATTTTTTTTTTAAATGGATGGTTGGAAAAGAATGAAAAGTTCTCGAATTACGTGTCATTATTTTATTGAAAATTGTGTGGTTGAAAATAGAAGAGAGAAAAATTTAATTTAATTTGATGAGATGTAATGGGGGCTAAACGGGTGTATTCGATGGCACTTCATAAAACCAAAAAATTTGCAGATCATAAATCATGTTGCAGATGAAAGTCTCACCAAAGATGAAGGCAGCCGTAGCAGCATTTTATGAACTCTCATTGTGTGAAAAAAAGAAATATAGAAGGGCAGCAAATGAGAGTCAAGGATATCGACAATTTTACGTTGCATCCGACGAGCAGAAACTTGATAGGAGTGACGGCGTGCTTTTGATGACAATGCCATCTTACTTTAGGCCCCTATTTAGTACCCATTTTTTTCAAAATTCATTTTTCTCTATCTTCTTTTCAACCACACATTCTTTATTAAAATAATTTTACAAGTAAATAAAATTTTTGTTTCTTATTTTTTAACCACACACTTCTCATCAAGGTACTATTCTAAAATACATTTTTACATTAAAATGGCTCTCAAACACCCCCTAGGAATATGAAGTACTAGCCCATCACAATACAGGGTTTCAAGTATGTATCCCACATCATTGTATCACCTCATTTAAAAGCTTTGATCTGTTACGGGAAAGTCAGATTTTTTATTTCATCAAATACTTGATACATGCACCATTTTCATAAATGGTGGCGACAACTTAAACTGATGACATTTGCTGCTTGGATATTTTTTTTTAAACTTCATCTGAAAGCTTAGCTATCAAAGGGGGACACATTTATACATTCAGCTAAGCAATGATCATTGTTAAGGTTGAAATACTGAATTCATTGTGAGGCTGAAATCCTCAACAGAAGACTAAGTACTAGAAAAAGTCAAAATTTAGAGCATGTGGCATGTTAGAAATTAAAATTTAGTCCGTTGTCTCAGTATCATGTCGCGTATCTCAGTTGGACTGCATTCAACAACATTAGACCTGTTGTGGACTGATATGTTTTTGTGATAGTTGCAGATTTTATCAGTCTTATTGATCCTTTCAATTTCATCCCACAAAATTTGTCTCATTTTCTTCCATGTTTACCTTAACAGGGAAGCACTTGAAGAATATGCGATAGAATTAGAGAGGATAATGTACGAGATCTTTGGCAATTTATCATCATTAATAGGCATGGAAAGAGGGGTTCCAATGAATTGCAATGGGTTATGAAACTAGGCATGCGCATGGACATCTATCCTACATGTTCGTGGCCTGATTTAGTACTTGGGATTAGTCCACATTCAGATAGCAGCTCCATAACTTTACTTGTGCAAGATGATTTAACTGCCCTCCAAATTAAGCACAAAGAAGAATGGGTAACAGCAAAGCTAGCTCCAAATGCAATTGTAGTGAACACTGGTGGTGATGTCGAGGTTTATGATTAGTCCATTCAAATATACTTTGACGAGACTGGACTGGATTAGACAACAAACAAACATTGGATCTATTGGTTCATTGATCATGCACACTCAAGTACAGTCCAGTCCAGTCCAGACGAATATACTAAACATGTCATCAATGCCTAATTCTTGGATTTGCAGGTCTGGAGCTACAAGAGCATTGAGCATAGAGCTCTTATAAACGAGAAAAAACCAAGAATATCTGTTGCGACATTTGTGATTCCAGGCGATGATGTTGAACTGAACCCACTAGAAACCATGGTGGATGAGAATCATCGTCCAAGAATCTACAAAAATGATGTGACATACGTTGAATATCTTAGATACACCTTGGCCAAAAAGATGGATGGAAAAGCATCTAACCTTGAACATTTAAGTTACAGATGTAAAGTAACAGTCAGGTCGATCAGTTTTGTATAATTGAAGCACATTTCAATTCACTTGTCTGATTCTTGCTTGATGTTCAGTCTGGTTTCTCTGGAATTTCTTGACACAAAAAGTGAACAGATTCCTTAAAACTAATGATGACTACGTAGTCAATGAAAGAAATTAAAATTTGGAATATAATCAATTAAAAGTTTTTAGTTAATTTGGATCTTCTAGTAGCTCTAGAAATGTATCAAAATAGAGTGACAAAATATTTCATGTGGCCAACCTCAAATTTATTGGCTCACGTTCACTGTTGCTGTAAGCTATAAGAAGTTTTCATTATCACTGAACATATAACATATTAAAAAGCAAGATTTGCGAAGCTTAAATGGCTCTTTCTTCTCTAATCCTATCCATTTCCGTCTAATTCATCTCATCAACCATGATAACTGTTGCAATGTATGACTCGATTAGTTCTTTTGATGGATGGGTCTCACCAAATTTGCATTTAGAAGTGCTTCACATTAAGAACAAATGCATGCTAAAATTTCAAGGTAAATAAAAATAACATTACCCAGCAAAACATCCAATCTGAAAATTACTAATGAAAATTCTGTCTGATTTGATGCCTATTATAGCAATCACTTTAGTTAGAAGTTAGAGCACACCCTTAAAATCGGCTTGTATAAGGAGGGTGTTGTAACATGCTTACATTATTCTTCCCTTTTCCAGCTCTTTAATGTCCTTGTATTGATTTTATTTTATTATTATTATTTTTTTTAATACTCCTTCTCTATGTTGTTTGCTATGTAGACTAGTTTAGCATTTTTATGATCCACTTATGATTGCTATACTGGTTCTTTTTAACGTTTTATACTCGTACTGAATGTTTATATCTTGTGTCTTGTCTTCTTGGTTCTTCCTCCCCCCACCCCCACTTGTTTAATGGGCGATTTACACAATGACTTGATTGAGATGCTTTGTTGTGTTGCAATGCACCATACCTGTATGGATTTGGGTTAAAAACCTGGTAAGTTTAGGCCATGTTTGACCTACATTATTTTCAAAAAAATTACATTTTTAAACAGTGATTTTGATTGGCTCAAACAAGGGCTTAAGGGACCTTTTGCGATAAATGGGTAAAGTTCAAGAACGAACCAGGTTCTTAAACCGTATAATTATTGCAAGGAGTATGATAGCAGCTAATTTCTGAAATTTGGGAGATAAAATTTGTTCTGATTTTATAGCTATATTGCTTGTGGTTTTCCTCACTTCCGATCAACTCTGATGGAGGAAGAATTTGGAGAATTTAATGTGAATGCAAGATCAGTCCTTTCAGTTCCATTTAAAAATGAAAGTATTCATAGAGAATCTACCTCACAGTTGAAGTTAAATTTTCTCAAATTTGGTTTATTTGTGCAAAATTTTGAATCTTGTATAAGGTGCTTGATAAATTGCCTGATCGAGCGTGCTTGGTTGTAATGTTTGCCATTTCTGTTTTGTTCATTCCTTATCCAGCCACGCTTTGATATATTATTTTTAGGGTGAAAGATAATCTCTATTCTGGTTAGAGTTCTTGTAAATTTTTCAATGTAGACAAAATGGAAGTGTCCAAAATGGAAATATGATTGCCATTAGTTTTATAGAACGTCTTGTGACATATAATCTGTCGACATTCGTCCTCATCTTTAAGGTCCAGATGGAACTCTTCACCTGTTGTTCACAACCCAAAGGCTTCAGCTGCTGGCCGGGCAAATTGATGTTCTCTTCCGGTCAACTGTGGACCTGCTTTTTACATATCTCTCATTCTTTGGGACCCAAGATGAGAAACTTCCAATATGCAACAACGTGCCAAGAGAAAGATGAAACAGAATTTTAACTGCTTTTGATGGGTATCTCAAAGGGAGATTATTGAATAGATTCTCAACTTAAAGAAAGCTGATGAATATTTCTAAAGAAGATTGATGATCGATTCCCATTGTCTATAAATACACTAGCTCATATATTTGTAAGAAATATTCGCAGTTGGCTATAATGGGCACAGAGCTAGACAATTACAGTGTTCATGAGGATAATCCTTTAGGTTATGGAAGCTCTTTGCCAGTTCCAAGTGTACAGGAGATTGTAAGAAATGATGCTCATAATGTTCCTGAAAGATACATAAAAAACGTTGAGGACAGGCCCTTAAGTTCTGAAAAATGTTCAGTTTCACTTGATATACCTATCATAGATCTCTCTTTGCTCACTAATGGAGATGAAGATGAATTGAGAAAGCTCGATTTTGCTTGCAAGGATTGGGGTTTCTTTCAGGTGACACTGCAAATACCATTAAATAACTTATTTTTCTTTGATAGCATATGATAAAACAGGCTTATTTGTTGTTATTGTTGTATGCTAATACGGGCTCAATTTTACAGATCATAAACCATGGTGCAGATGAAGTTTTACCCAAGATGAAGGCAGCCGTGGCAGCATTTTTTGAACTCCCATTATGTGAGAAAAAGAAATATGCAATGGCAGCAAATGATGTTCAAGGATATGGACAAGGTTATGTCGTCTCAGATGAGCAGAAACTTGATTGGAATGACCTCTTATTCTTGATGACAATACCATCTTCCTTCAGAAATATGAAGTACTGGCCAAACTCAATACCAGGTTTCATGTATGTACTTCTGACATGTTAAAGTAGAACTAAGTTGTCTAAAAGTTTAAAACAGTTAGAGAAATGATATATGTGTTTTGTCTTCAATATGTTCTCTCATGTCCATACGATATTCAATTCAAGGTCTAACACGTGCACAATTTTCATAAATTGGCATCATCTAGACTTGAGTCAAGGCTTTTACCCTGATCTTACAAGAAGTTGGACCCCATAATTGAATAACTTTAAATGACACATTTGCTTATTTAAATTTTGTTTTCAACATCTTGAAATTTCACATATAGAAGGATCAATACATTTTGAAGTTGAAATATTGAATATGGTTCATTTTAAGGTTTAACTCAGACTAGAAACCTAATTGGACAACACATACATGAATATTAACCCACCCTCCCCTCCATGTGCCGGATTTATTTTTCACATTAAACCTAAGACATTTAAAAAATTTCATAAATAGGTGACCGCACTTCATTTAAAAGCTCAAGCTATTAAAGAGGAGACAAATTTATTTATAAAATTTTTTTAAACAAGGATTAAACAAGAAAATTAAGTTTAAATATTGTGCATTATTTTGCGCAATGTGCTCAAGTATTGGGTCATCGTACCTCGGTTTGATTGCTATCTACAATATTGCATAGCAGATTTTACGACTCATTTTGATTGCTATTTACAATATTGCATCGCATATTTTATCATTCTTATCAATCCTTTCAAGTTGGTTCAACAAAATTAATGTCATTTTTTGTACGTTCTTAACAGGGAAGCTCTTGATGAGTACTCAATAGAATTACAGAAGGTAATCGATGACATCTTTAGCAATTTATCATTACTAATGGGCATGGAGGGAGGTTTTCTGAAAGAACTGCATGGGGTTATGAAACTAGGAATGCGAATGAACTATTATCCTACATGTTCCAGGCCTGATTTAGTTCTTGGGGTTAGTCCACATTCAGATTGCAGCTCAATTACTTTACTTCTGCAAGATGATGATATCACTGCCCTCCAAATTAAGCACAAGGAAGCATGGATACCAGTAAAGCCAGTTCCAAATGCATTAGTTGTCAACATTGGTGATGTTGTTGAGGTACGTTTGAGATGACTAAACATTTCAGTCTCTTCCTTTCATTTGTGCTTGTCAACATAATAGCCAAGTGTTAAAATGGTGAGTTGCATTTCCCTTAACATTTACCCTCCGATTATCAAGTCCAGAGCAAAAAACATGAATATAACAAGAGCATTAAGAATTAAGATGTATAAATTTTGCTTACCCCATTTAATTACTCTAGAAGTGGGTTGTTTAAGAAGGGAGTGGTTGTTGGTACTCAACAAGGAATACAATATTTAACCCATTCATCTCCCTAAATCTTTCCAAACTGAAGTTCCTTCTATAAGCAATTGGGAAATTCACAGGAACAAACATCATCTTATTTGGAAACCAATGGAAACAATACAAATTTTCCTTAAAATATACTTTTCAGGACATGTTTGGTCTGCAGAAGGATATACTGTATACAAAACATACAAATAATGTCTCCATTTGTAATCAGTTGTTCTCCTGTCAAGTTTAACATACTAAACATTTTATTAGTTTTCAGTATCTAGGCTCTTCGACGATGCACTATCCTTCACATGCTTGGTACACTATAGGAGTACTGGACTAGATTGGGTAACGTATAAGCAATGTCTTTTGCTTAATCACATGCACTATTGTCGTGTCCAACATATTGAACATGCCATCTGTGTTGATATCTAGACGCTTCGTGATTGCTCTTGTTTTTTCTTGGTTTTGAAGGCTTGGAGCAATGGATTGTACAAGAGCATTGAGCATAGAGCTGTTACAAACGAGAAAAAACCAAGAATATCTGTTGCAACATTTGTGATTCCAGGTGAAGACGTTGAATTGAACCCACTTGAAACCATGGTGGATGATAAATATCGCCCTAGAACCTACAAGAATGATGTGAAGTACGTTGATTATCTTAGATACACGCTTGCCCGAAAAATGGATGGAAAAGCAACCAACCTCCAACATCTAAAATTCCAGGCACAAGTAAATTCTGCTAGTCATTGAACTCGTGACAAAATTTTATGTTGGTCCCACAGCTAGTTGTATTCCTACTTAGTCTCCCAAGGTTCATTTGTGTTTCAACATATAGTATAGGTGATGTAAGCTTGAAATCCGTTAGTTTATTATTTTATATGTTCAGCTCTACAATCATGTTTCACAAACAGATCATTGGTCAATATAAAATTTGTGTTCCATTATTGCCTTAGTTTTTGATCTCAATAGAACAGGTTGGAAAGAAACACATTCATAAACTACTAAGAGTAAGGAGTAGTTACTCAAGTTCAAGCAGTTGTGCAAAATTGGAGATTTTTCTAGAAGGCCATTTTTTAATGATCAAGGTAAGTTAATGTCTCAGCCAATATATTTTGGGAACACTTTCACTGTGGCTGTAAGCTATAAGATGTTTTCATTGTCAAAGAAAATAGAACATGAATAAAAAGTGGTATTTAAGCTTAAATGGCTGTCTTCTCGAATCCTGTCAAGTTCTGTCTAATTCAACTCATCAATCATGCCCGTATATGACTGCTGCCATGAACGACTGGATTAGTTTATTTGATGGATAAAATTTTATGATATGGATTTGACCATAAGTGATTTAGAAGTGCTTCGAATTATGGATGACTGCATGTTAAGTTTCAAAGTAACTTAAATTATAAAAGGCACAAAAGTTGCATCTGTGGAATGGACTTAAAGCTGAAACTTTTCCAGAACCTGAACGACGTTAGAGTGCATATCATATTGTTTCCAAACAAGCTCTTGTTGAGACATTGATGAAAAACAAAAAATAAAATCTATTTTAAAATGTCGGCCTTATTAGGAGCAGTAATGTTGGTTTGTATCTTTATACTTAACCAATGTGCGATTTTACCTCAATATGCCCAACAAGATAGTAGCTCATTTGAGCACATCCATTGAGGAATTCGAATGCTCATTTGGACTGAAATGCTCATTCGAATCTTAAAGAAGTTTGAGGAGCTGCTGCTAAAGGCCCTGGTTTCTTTCCTGATTTCTCTCCTCTCCAGATTCGTCCATTCATAATTTGTTTTCCCTTTTTTCAGTTTTATTTATTTTAAAATTAAAATGCTTCCTCTCTATGTTATATATTCTAGATTTACATTTTTCTGATCGACTATATTGTTTTTCTGGTTCTTTTTAACTTTTTATTGTTGTATTAGATGTTCATTTCTTGCATTTTGTTCTTTCAATTTTTCTCGTTCTAAATGACTACATTTTTTTTTATTGGTGGGTTTTTTCTGTTAATGTCATTTTCACACTTGTTTAATGGGCAATCTATACATGGAATGCTTTGTAATGTTGCAATGTTGTTACTCTGCATCCGTCATGACAACGTTATTTCCTCACTTTGTTGTGTTGCAATGCTTTTAACTGTTATAAGTTCGGCTTAAAAACTAGGAATGCTAAGGGACCTTTGTGAGCAACGTGTAGAGTTCAAGAACGATCCAGGGAGCATGATCATTGCATTCTACTTAAATGTGTCCCTACGTGACATAACCACCCTTAATGCAACCAGTCCTAAGAGACGAGTGGCCGTAGTGATATTTGCACCAACATTTCAGCCAATTACAAGACAGTAATTATTACTCACCACCTCGACATCATTATGACCAGTTCAGACTGATCTTAACAACCAATCAAAAGGCTCATATTCTGAGCAAAGGCAAGTATTTTAAGGACAGTATTGTAGCTAATGTCACTTTGGGCTGCCAATTGGTTAGGTGGGTACCTATAAATAAAAGCATAATCAACCTCCAAAGGACTGAACAAAATGTACCCTCAACATACTCTCTAAAAACACATCAATTTATGCAAAAACTCTTTCTTTTTACCATTGCACTAGTCCACGGTGCATAAATGTTTAAGCGGTTAAAGAGACATTAAAGTATTTACTTGAAATTGTTTTCAACTCGCCCCCTATTTGCCAACTTCAATTTTTTAATCAAAAGCCTGACACGTACACAATTTTCATAAATGAATGATAGCGAGACTTGAATTTAGGACTTACGTCTTCTCTGATACCTTGTTAAAGTACGTATTGAAATATTTAAAGCATTAGGGAGAGGACGATCTTGTTTATTTAAACTATGTTTTCAACACAGAAAAATGTAATAATTTTTTTTTTATTTTTTTTAGCATATGACAAAAACTGACTCAATTTTGCAGATCATAAACCATGGAGCAGAGGAAGTCTTTCCCAAGGTGAAGGCAGCTGTAGCAACATTTCTTTGAACTCCATTTACGTGAAGTCTTACCCAAGGTGAAGGCAGCTGTAGCAACATTTCTTTTGAACTCCATTTACGTGAGAAAAAGAAATATGCAATGGCAGCTTATGATAGACAAGGATATGGATATGGTTATGTTGTCTCGTACGAGCAGAAACTTGATTGGAGCGACCTCCTAAGAAATTTTTCGGATCTTCCCACACGTTTCATCTTGTTTTTACATAACACATTTTCCTTCTTATCATATTGTTTCCATTTTGAATTGGATTCTGTTGGGCATGTTTGGTAAGTGATGCTCAAATCTTCTATGCTATGATGAAAAATGAGGAAACTAGGCCCTGTACGCCCTTTTTTAAAATATTTTGATTAATACCTTTTAAATTATTAAAATATTTTAAAGAACTATTATTTACGTCCTAAATTGGTAAAATCAAAACGAAACCTAAACGAAATTCTACGGCAAGCCCTAATCAAAACATTTTCCATCAATTTCTTCTTCGTTTTCCCTTCGTAATCGTCGACTGTAAATCTCCATTTTCGACCCATTTTCCCTCAATTTCTTCTTCGTTTTCCCTTCGTAATCGTTTTGTTTCTTGTCTCGTTATCATTTTGACCATAAATCCCAAATAGCCTAAACCCTAGATCGAAAATCTAATTTCGATTCCAACAATTAACTCGTATTTTTGCAATGGCTGAAAAAAGTGGATCGAAGAGGCAAAGAAATCTCGAAGAACCATCCTTAAAGAAGAGGACCAAAATTTCCTCATCTTTTTATAAACTGAAGGTAGCAACCTTTTTTTTTTATGTTTTATTGACTTATATTGCGTACATTCTCTTGTTCTTTACGATTTTTGTGTGTTTCTCAATGGTTTTTGTACATTTTGTGCAGTGAATGAAGATTGTGTATCTTTAGCAATGATTTTAGTAAATTTTACTGATTTACATTTTTTTGCTGCTATAATGCTACTTTGGTTTTCATAGTTTCTAGTTGGTCTTACATGGTGACTTCAGAGTGCACGAAAAAAAAATGTGTGGATGTGTTTGTATGCATGGTGGTTGTGCATTTGTTTATATGATTTTCCAATGAACAAATTTGTCCATCCATTGCACTTGAGTTATCTGTCATATGTAAACTTCAAAATTTTCTTACTGCTGTCCTATTAATTTCCAAAACTTTGTTTTAAGTATAATAATAATAGTCATAAAATTGATACAATGACCACTTTCCATAAATCTTGAATTAGCTTGTCAAAAGCTCAAGTTAGAGTACTCATTTACTGACATCCATATGAAGCAATACTAACTACAAAATAAAATAAATTACAACTTTTTTTGGTTGTGTTTTGATGAGGAAGCATCTTTGTGATGGTTTTGTCACTTTTTGGTTTTATGTCACCTTTTTTACAGTTTGTGTCACTTTTGGACTTTCATAATGCACGTACTTCATCTTGAATTTTATTTTAACTGTTTTTTTTTGTAGGATTGGGATTTGTTAATCCCTCAATCCTATTGGTTCAAAGGAAAAGTGACATTGTTATCTCCACACGAGGTGATAACAGACTTGAATGAAAAATTTAGTCCATATCAAAGGACTTTATTCAAAAATACATGCTTTGGTGCCTTCATTGATTTGAAGGAAATAATTTTACAACCACAGTTGATACACCAGTTGCTGCTCAGACAAGTTAAGCAGCCAAATTCAAATGAAATGTGGTTTAATATCTTTGATGAATTGGTAAGATTTTCAATCAAAGAGTTTTGTTTGATATCAGGGCTTAAGTGTACTGGAAATGGTGATCTAACTCGATATAGAATGAAGAGTCGTTTAAAAGAACAATATTTTAAAGATCACGAAAGTGTCACAACAAAAGAGGTTCAAGAAGTGTTTTTAAATTTGCCTGCTGAGACCGTAGATAAAGATGTTGTGGATATAGGCATAGTTTATTTGATTACATCATTTCTATTTGGTATATCTTATCATAAAGGAGTTGATGACTCATTTTTTTGCCTTGTGGAGTCTGAGGATTTGAATTCTTTTCCATGGGGTATAGAAATTTTTAGTATGACTTTATCATCCCTAAAGAGTGCATTTAATCAGAAAATGAAGAATATTTTTATGGAAAAGAAGTTTTTGGAGTATAGATTGAATGGCTTCCTAGTTTCATTTCAAGTATGGATTTATGAAACAATTCTTGCTATTGCTCGAAAAAATTACTGCATGAAGCATGAATCTCAGCGTCCTCGGATGTTGAGTTAGAGTAGCAATCAACATGTGACATTTGTGGGGTTAAGGAAGACCATTTTTGATTTGATTAAAGTAAGTTTTTTACCCTTTTATTGTTTATATTATGTCTTTAGTTTATCTTTTGCTGTTATTGATATGATTATTTATTTTTCAGTTGGATGTGAGTCAAATTGTGCCTCTGGAGGCTGAGAAGGGAGAAGAGTATGTGGTTGGTTTATTTGTTGAAGGTTTGGGTGGTGACCAGGATGATGATAATTTTGAGCATCCTATTGTTGGCCTGAAAAAGTTCATAGATGAAGGAAAAACAAAATCTGTTGACCGAACTGGAAGGTCTACAGAAAAGAAAAACAAAGGGAAGATTATTGAGGTTTGTGGGTATTTTTTCTTTTTATTATTTTCTGTTCACCATGCTCGAAGTTTTTTCAAAGGTTCTTATTATTTTACATTCTTTTCAGCAAGTCCAGCAATCAAATGAAAAAGTTTTGAGACGGCTATCCGAGGTTGAACTGAAATTTGTTCGATCAAATGATGTGATTTTAAAACGAATCTCAGATCTTGAAAGTAGAATGCAATCAAATCCGATTGAGAACCGGCTAAAAGATGTTGAAGAAAGGATTAAAACAAATGAAGAAGTGATGGAGCGTCTTCAAATTTTGGAATGCAGAGTAGAGAAGATGTTAGCTAGTAATGAAGGACAGATGAAGGTATTCAAGAGTTATTGAGTTTAGGATTAATACTTGCGACTTTTTGCTGAATTTTGTTACTTTTTTAAATTATTGTCACTTTTTGATGATCTTTGTGACTTTTTTGTAGGATGGTGTGGAGAGATTACCTGATGAAACAGACAAGATGTTAGCTGGTAATGAAGAACAAACAAAGGTATTCAAGAGTTATTGAGTTTAGAATTCATACTTGCAACTTTTTGCTGAATTTTGTTACTTTTTTAACTTATTGTCACTTTTTTTATTATCTTTGTGACTTTTTTTGTAGGATGGTGTGGAGAGATTACCTGATGAAACAGACAAGATGTTAGCTGGTAATGAAGAACAAACAAAGGTATTCAAGAGTTATTGAGTTTAGAATTCATACTTGCAACTTTTTGCTGAATTTTGTTACTTTTTTAACTTATTGTCACTTTTTTTATTATCTTTGTGACTTTTTTTGTAGGATGGTGTGGAGAGTTTACCTGATGAAACAGACCAGGTGTATGATGACTTCCCTAGTTTTTCTTTAGGTATTGAGTTTGAATTGAGTTGTGGGGAAAAAGATATAGAGGTGCCTGTCAGAAAAATTGACAAGTCAGTTGAAAAAAGTGACAAGGCAGTGGAAAAAAGTCTCAGGGCAGTGGTAAAAAGTGATAAGGCGATCGAGATGAATTTGAATGAAGAAATAGAATTTCATGAAGATGATTGGTTAAAAATTGATGATATTGTTGCTCGTAGTTTAGCAAAAAATCAAGAAGTACTTGTGTTTTTATTCTATCAACTTTTTCGTCATAACTTGTGCATGTTTTTACATTAATATAATTTGAATTTGTGTTATTGTTCATGTCCCAGGATGTTGTATCACCATGTAATGAAGGCAGAATTGATTTTTTGGAGGAGGTTGAACTGAAGGATGATGTTTGGGAGAAAGTTGTGGAAGTAACGGCTGCAATTGAAG
>NC_036248.1:18672591-18672897 GCF_002742605.1 Olea europaea var. sylvestris | reverse complement strand
TCTCTTTTTTTGTAGCATATTGATGTGTGTTTCTATTATTTAAGAAAGTTGTTAAGATATGGAAAAGGGATAAACATAAAGGCTACAACCACAGATTTCCCGTTTGATAGCCAAATGAGAAGTCTTTACGCCGACTTTTGCCAAGATAAGTCAGCTCTAAAAAAGCAGACTTCTCTTCTATCATATGTTATTGGGTTGTATATGCCATGCAACACAAATTGGAACCTTGTTGACCATGTGCTTATTCCAATTAGAATGTCCAATTCAGCTCATTGGATTTTGTGTCATTTTGACATTCAACATGTG
>NC_036248.1:18671255-18671496 GCF_002742605.1 Olea europaea var. sylvestris | reverse complement strand
GGTGTCACTTTTTTTAACAGTGTCACTTATGTTTTAACAAAAGCAGCATTATTTGTGGAATTTTGAACACACTTAATGTCAATGGAGACAGAAAAGTGATATAATGTCACTTTTTTCAACAGAAAAGTGACATAATGTCACTTATTTTTTAACAAAAGCAGTATTATTTGTCGAATTTTGAACACACTTACAATGTCAATGGAGGAAGGAATAATGTCACCTTTTTAACAATAACTTAAAC
>NC_036248.1:18568015-18670946 GCF_002742605.1 Olea europaea var. sylvestris | reverse complement strand
AATGTCAATGGAGTATGAATACATTGTCACATGAACATACTTACAATAAAGAAATTTTTAACAAAATCCATCAATTTCTACTGTTACTTTTTTCTAACAAATTCACATACACAATAAATTTCAAAATCGACATTTAGCTTAAAATATTTTTACAATTCTTAGAATACTTGAATTGAAAAACGAACTAAACAAAAAATATCAAATAATCTAGTTTCATATATCTTCTAACTTCCTTTTCTTTTGTGGTTTCTTTTTCACCTTTGGCAGATTTTGACATGATCTACGATTGTGACCATAATTCCCACATCTTCCACATTTTGCACTTTGAATTTTCTCTCCTTTTGATGGTATTCTTTTTTCTTTAGACCATCCAGATTTTCTTTTTGGGTTAAGAGCCAAGATTATTCTTGCTCTTACCTCATCTTGTACGTTCCACTCATTATGATCTCCTAATGGAAAAATTGATGCACTATATGTTTGAATATACATATTTGTTGTATAAAATACCAAACAATATGAATATGAATCCTCATTTATCTTTGCAATAACCGCAAGTGCATGTGCACATGGAATCCTGTCGACTTGAAATTGGTTGCATGTGCATGTTCTTTCTTCTATGTTCACCAAATATGAGGCACAACCATTATTAACTTGGTACAATATTGAACTTGAAGTTGATACCTATGTACATAATATAACAAAATAATTTATCAATAAATTTGTCGCTATTTTATATGAAAGGAAGATTTAAAGTGAAAATTCAATATGAATAGAGGATACAAATCATGTGACAATAGAAATCTTGATGTGCAATAACAAAATAGCAAGTTTATAACGTTTTACCTTCATTTTCTTTGACTCCATAGAATTTTTTCTCAGTATTTTCTCTTGCTTGGTGACAAGTATTGTGAAGGTTGCTCGTGCATCATTTATATATTTCACAAACCATTCTTGTAACAAATATCTTAACGATTCCAATAAAGGCTCTATTGGACAACCTTTGTTCTTTAGTAAGTGATAGGAACATAATCCGTGCATTGCATTCTCATACACTTTGTGAATTGCATTTTTTATGCTTGCATGTCCATCTGAGATTATACACAAACCTTCTCGCTCACCATATGCTTCTTTTAACATACTTAAGAACCACTCCCAAGAATCATTGGTTTCTAAATCGCCAACTCCAAATGCTAATATAAAGATACTGTTGTTGGCATCTTGTGTACATGCAGTGAATAGTGTTCCGCCATAGTTGCCTTTTAAGAATGTAGCATCTATTACTATAACTGGTCTACAATACTTCCACCCTTGAATAGATGCTCCTAATGCCATGAAGAGGTACTTGAATTTGTTGTCCTGATATGTCTCAATTTTTGTAAATGATCCAGGATTTGTTTGTTCTATCATGTACAAGTATTCTGGAAGCTTTTCATATGACTCTGTAGGATCTCCTCTCACTAATTCCAATGCTTTCTCCTTAGATCTCCAAGCTTTCTCATAGCTCATCGACACTCCATAGGTATTCATCATGTCACTTATAATGTCTGCAGGAGTGTATGTTGTTTTTGTTGAGATATACTTGTACATGATGAATTCTCCTACTATTGAGCTGGTTGCTTGAAGCTCTAAAAGTCCATTTACACTTATCATCAATACATTTCAACACATACTCTTTCTTGTCCGACTTACTTACCTTGAATTGAAAGTTATTGTGTATCGCATATACCGAAATACTTCTCTTAACCAATGTCTTGTTCTTGAACACTTTATCTTTTGAAATTCCATCCATAGTGACCATTGAAATGATATCACTTCCTCCTTCATTCGTTGTTTCTCCAACTTCCGACATACTATTGTATACATCAATCGCAATTTCTTCCATACTAGGTAATTTTTGAGCCGATGTCACAGAATTATCAGTTACAGCTTCGCAAAACTGCAATTGTAGCATATCATTTTTTTCATAATTGACAGCCTCCAAACATTGTATATTATTAACAAATTCAGTTTCGTGATTTTTTGATACCGTTGTCACATCTATGAACAATGGAAAGCTTGTAAGATCTTTATCCTTTCTCTTCAACTCCAAATAAAATGTTAGTGAAATATCATCTGAAATCTCCATTAAAGGCAGGTTTTTCTTCACTCTATATTGTATTTTTACTCTCTGAGTTGATGCACTTACTTTCATCACAGAACATATCATGTACTCAAGGTGGTTGTATGTGCAATCCATCGGGACAACAATTCCAGTCATTTTGTCACTTGTGTACTCATTATCTTGTGTCCACTTGCCTCCATAACAAATGAAGACATTGATTTTATCCATACCTACAAAAATATTACAAAGAGATTGTGTGAGTTTTGTTTTTTTTTTTTTTAAGTGACCAAGTAATATGCATCTAGTTATTAGGCCCAAAAGTGATTCTGTGACTTTTTCTGAAAAAAGTGACAGCATGTTAATTTTTCACATTCTCCTTCATCAAACACCATGCATGTATCAATGTACTTGATTCAAAGTTTTCTTTTTCATGTTTATTACTAGAAAACAGGGCTTGAATATGTATCTTAATAATTCCAAAATGCTTGACTATTTTTGGAAAAAAGTGACAGAATGCCACTTTTTTCGGAGAAAAGTGATAGAATGCCACTTTTTCGGAGAAAAGTGACACAATGTCACTTTTTTTTGGGAAAAAGTGATAGTGGATTACATAAGCAAACACATTACATGCATCCATGTAGTGGATTCAAAGTTTTTTATTTTCATATGTAGTACCAGAAAATAGAGTATGAATTGGTATGTTTAAACTTTCAGAAAAGCACACGTATACATCCGGTTAATTGCTCCAATGATAAAGTGTGACTGAATTGGAGAAAAAAGGTCACACAATGTCACTTTTTTTTTTTTTAAGAAAAGTGACAGAATGTCACCCTCTCCATGTGCATCCATGTAATTGATTCAAAATTTTCATTTTCATATGTATTCTCAGATAAGAGGGCATGAATTGATATGTTTAAACTTTCAAAAAAGCACACATATGCATCCGGTTAATTGTTCGAATGATAAAGGGTGACTGTTCTTATATAAATGTAACAAATGTCACTTTTTTTAGAAAGGTGACAGAATGTCACTCTTCATGATCAAACATCTTGCAAGCAAATGTATGTAGTCGATTCAAAGTTTTCTTTTTCATATGTATTACCAAAAAACAAGGTATGAATTGGAATATTCAAACTTTCAAAAAAATAAATGTATGCATCCGATTAATTGCTCCAATGATAAATGGTGACTGTTTTGGAGAAAAGTCACAAAATGTCACTTTTTCTAAGAAAAGTGACAAAATGCCACTTTCTCACCTTCTTCTTTGGGCAAACACATTGCAAGCATCAATGCAATTGGTTTAAAGTTTTCTTTCTCATGTGTTAATTACCAGAAAATAGGGCTTGAATATGTACGTTCAAATTTTCAAAAATTCACACGTGCATACCTAGCTAATTGCTTAAAAGAAATACTGTGACTTTTTTTTGAAAAAAGTGATAGAATGCCACTTTTTCATATTATCTTTTTGTCAAACACCTTGCAAGCATCAATGTAATTGATTCAAAACTAATTTTTCATACACAATCCACTCAACTTCAACAATTTTATTTTCATAAATGTTAATTCAAACAAAATCGAGATGGATAATGAGCTATAATCATGGAATCCAAAACATAGAAATACCTGTAATTTTTTTTGTGTTTTCATTGCTGATCTGCTCGACTTTTTTTTCCAGATTTTTCAATGTTTTTGTGGATGGTTTCCTCGATTTGAAGAATGAACAAACTTTGTTTATGTATTTGTGGAAGATTTCCTCTTTTTCCTTTCAATTTTCCTTTGATTTTTGCACATTGGAGGCTGATTTATGAGGATTGACGTGAGTTTAGGTTTTGAACATATATTTTACGTTCAATTTAAGGTAATTGCCATTTAATCCAAGTTTATAATGTTTTTTCAAAACAACCCAAAAATATAGGGTACTTTTGTAAGTACTCCATGAAAAATTGAGACCTGTTTTAACTTCATAGGCTATAAGCCCAGAATTGAAAAATTAAATCCACACCACAATTGAAGTAGCCCAATTATGATTGGGTATTTGGAGGTAATCAGCCCATTGGGCTAGATGCTCAATACCCGATTTGGAGGGAATTTGAAATTCACATGAAAAATAGATAAATATTATCGTTATCTTTGTCAAACCAATTTTATCTCGTTTTTGTTGGATGAGCTCTATCTTTCAATTTGGATACAATCTTGTAGTTTTTATCTAATCTTGCTAGACTCCTTGGAAACTCATTCACTCCTTTGAGCCTATAAATAGGAAACCTTTCTCCTCCATTTAACACACCAAACCGAGAGGAAAAACAAGAAGAAGAAAAACTCCTCTGCTTAGTGCAAATCAATCCTCCTTTGCCTTTTCTTTGTGAATCTGTCTGTGTGACTGATAATGGCTTTCAAATTAGAAATACATTTGTGGTGTGGATCAAGTTTCTGAGCCGAATTATAAAGGGGAAAACCGTTCCTTAATTTTTCAGATTTTTGGTCTTGATTTTCTTCATTTTACTTTGCAAATCCTTACACTAATTGATTGTTTTGGTTAATTTGTAGGTGGGTTTGCTTCTCAGATTCTTTTTCCTACAGGTATATGAAGAATTGGCCAATCAAAATACCAGGTTTCAAATATGAAGTTCTGATACATAATCAAGTCATCTAAAGGAGCAAGCTGTTAGAAAGGGAAAACATTTATTTATTTATTTTTGCCTTCCAAACGTCCCCTTAAGTGCAAGTCAGATTCACTTAAGGATTGATAGGTACACATTTTTCATAAATGAACGGCGCATAGACTTGAGTTCAAGACTTATTAGGTGCACATTTTTCATAAATGAACATCACAGACTTGAGCTCGATACTTTTTTATGTTGTGATACCATTTGAGCCATATTTTCTAAAAATTTAAGTTGTTACTAGGGACACATTTACTAATTTACACAACTATGGAGATTTCACATAAAGAATGAACATTTATTGAGTTTGAAATATTGGAATATGGTTCATAACAAGGTTAAGCTCAAAACCACACTTAAGGCACGTGTTTTTGTGCGTAGTATTGAACTGTACCAACAAAATTATCTAAGCTTGTTTAAAAAAAGAGAAATACTAGGTGTACACCAAACGGTTGACAGCCCCCTATTAGAGGGCTGTCAAACTAATTGTCACTTAGTTTTTTTCTTAAAAAAATTTCAATGGTCAGAGAAGGGATAAAATTATTTATTTTATTTGTCTTCAACAGACCTCATTTAAGGGATGGTGATGAGACTTGAACACATGACATTTGCCTACTCTTATACGATATTGAACTGTGTTAAGCAAGAAAAGAAATTAAAATCTTTCCTACTCTTCCTTTCATACGAGCGTTTGCAAAATATATAAGCGTAAGGAGTGAGCCGGTAGGGACTACTACATGAATAGCAAGAGTCAAATTAGTTGCCTAATCTGAATTTTGCTTTCTCCCGCAGTCATTTTTCAGTTTGTAGGTGTTTTAAGCTGGTGATTAAGCAGAAATGTGCTTCCATTATCCCGTGTTTTGTTAGTGGGGTTCAAGATCTAGAAAATGGGCAATTAGCCATAGAAGTGAGTTGTTTGTTTTAGAGGAGAATGGGAGGTTTGTCCTCGGCAAGGTTTATGGTTATTAGCCCCATTTATCTACCTGTATCTTTCCAAACTAAAATTTTACTTCTAAAAGTGAGAGAGAGAGTTTTGCACCCACGACGACAATCCAAATACAGTGGATTTTTTTGAAGTCTAAACTCCAAGTTTGTACCCTGCAGTATGATGAAGCACAAACAATACTTAACGAGTGTTGAGTTTCTCTACCTTTTGACTTAGAATAGTAGGTTCTATTTCTCGATGGGACACAGAAGGGATATAAGCTCTTGTTTGACATCCTTTACTATAATTTAATTTATTCTTATACTCATCTTCAACCATAAGTTTACATAATAAAATATTCTTCATGTAAATCCAAAATTTTCCCTATTTTTAATCACACATTCTCCAAAAAATATTATACAAAACTATGTTTTTAAACTTTTAAGGATGTCAATCATGGGCTAAATGTTACCTTGACATGGTGGAAGTGTGGTTGGACATGATTCGAACCCAAATTTTCGGGAATTTAGTAAGTGAAATTATTAGGTTCAAATTTAATTATGAAATCGTTCGGATTTAGTTCGGTTTGACTTAGTTAAGTTCTCAAGTCCCGTACAATAATTAATTTTTAAAATATTTACAACAACGCTACATTAATTTAATTAATGACGTGTTCAATTTTAACTCTTACAAAATAACGTAGTCCAATCCCATAATATGTTTTACAACCCTCTTTATTAGATTCTTCATATATCTTATTGTACAAGAAAAGGAAAATAGCGATCCCACAATAATAAAGAAAGGCACATCTGAGCTTCCAATTCGATCTCTCTATAATGTTAGAAATGACATTGCAGAAGAGTAAGAGATTGAGATAAAACTCAGATCGATTTGATTAAGTTGGACTTGGGCTAAAAATTAAAAACAGAAAAATTATATTTTCGGTTTAGACTAAACTAATTAGTTAACAAAATTATTTAGGAAAAAATAAAATAATTTGACTTATTTAAGATAAAAAAAAAAAAAAAGTTAGAAAAAAGGGTTATTATTCGGTTCTTCATCTAGAACCGAGAACCGAACTTAATCGAACCCATCGATTTTCGATTCAGATACCTGTTCGGGTATTTAACTTAACTTAAGAAGAACTGCTCAAGTCAGTTCAATTGATTAGGTTTGAAAGTTTTGTCCAACCCTAAGTAGAAGTCATCAATATCCACATATATTTGGTAAAAAAGAATAATCTTCTTTGAAAATATTCAAAAATGGGAGTGTTCAATTCAACAAAAATGTGCTATGGTCTCAGTTACTATTCGGGACAAAGTGGAAATGAATGCACAAAAGTTGATGTCTTGGATGCAAGAAAGTGTAGAAAATGGTATAAAGAAAATATAACTATATTTCATGTATCTTGATCGAAAAACCATTCAATCCATTTATAGATTGAATCACACATTCTCAAGAGTTACAACACTTTATATGTGTCTTTTGGAATTGAAAGTTGCTACATGTACGCTATAGTTTAAACTCTAGCCGTTCAACCATCTCACATGAACTCAAGTGTACAAATGGAATTACCATTTGGAGTTGAATTACATCAATTTAAATTGACAAAGCTCGAATAAAACCACTCAAAACTATTGGGCACCGAAAAGAGACATAGAAGTCACCTGGCAGCGCAGGTGCGCTAGCTACAAAACCCTGTCACAAAGCTGGACAATCCATCATTTCTCGCTATCGTCCCTCATTGATCCAGAGTAAATTAGACCAGACTTGGTGTAGCTACAACTTTAAAGACAAAGGAAAACTTAAGGCCTCTATCAACAGGTTCAAAATAGACAAAAGGAAAGATTAAAGGCCTCTATCAACAGGTTCTAAATTAAAAATCAAAACAACTTCGGCAAAATTTAAGGTTAAGGTGGTAACAGACAAACTTCCGACAGAACTATAAGAATGAAAAGACAACGACCGCTCAAGTGCTGCAAGAAATTAACGTATTAGGGAAATGTTTTGTCATAAAGGAAAAAGGTTGATTACATATCCATACATTAGAACATTTAGTTACAATAGCAACACTAAAATTTGAATTGAGTTATACACATTAGAAAGTTATGTGAACTTGAAAGCTATGAAAGATTGAAGCCACAACGCTGTCGAAAGCTATGAAAGATTCCTCTTGTGAATCCACATGGCTAGATCTTGGGGCACGGCTCTAATGCCACTAGTTGAGACTTGGAGTTATGCCCAAAATTAACGTCGAGGACTTGAGATGATCTTGAGGTTTATAAGGAAATTAGGCTGCTACTACTAGAAGTTTCAGACAAAACCCGAGTTCTCGACAGTTGCTTCTATATAATTGAGTACATACAATTATATAAATATTCTTGTTGAGGGATGTCAGGGTCGAAGTTTTTCAAGAATTCAAATGAGTTGGAGAATGAGGCAGTGATTCGTCTGACCTACTCAAGACTCCAAAGAATGTTTTAGTATTTAAACAACTAATTAAGAAGTCGACTTAGCAAGTAAACACAAACTCCCGATGGTGACTAAAATAGTAAATAATGTTGTTGATCAATGATCAGCATTAAAATAGTTTTATAGAGATGCTTGTGATGTCGACATGAATAAGATACTTCCATGTAACAAGCCAATTAGAAACAAAAATCAGAAAATTCCAATGCTTCTGATGGGTATCTTGAAGGGATATTACCTAATAGATTCCCAACTTCAAATACACCTGATGGATAATCCCAAGCAAGATAAATGACAGGATCATTATAATTTGGAAAGCCGCGGCCGACAACCATAGAGACGTGAATTTGAGTTGTGCTCTGGGTCGGCCACAACATTTTAACACCCCTAAGCACTATAATGGGAACTGAGCTTGAGGATCTGAGACTCCATGAGGATAAATCATTAGGTTATGGAAGCTCGATATTCCTTGGAAGGAGTGGGGTTTCTTTCAAGTAACAGTGCAAAAACGATAAATATTTAACTTTCGATAAATGAACTCAAAGAGGTGGCTAAAAGGATGCATGTAGCCGACATTAAATTTATCTTGAACAATGCTTAGTTTGTTGGTGTATGGGCTCAATTATGCGAGCTCCCTTTATGTGAGAAAAAGAAGTTCGCAATGGCAACTGATGCTACCAAAAATCGTACCTGTTGATTTTTCGAGCTTGAGGACTTTGGATGAGCAAGATCGTAGTCTTCCAATACCTGAAACAAAGGCAACGAGGTGTGTTTTTGTCGCCCCTCCGATACTTAAGTCAGACAGGGAATTTATACGAGGATGTACACTGAAATTGTATGTAAAAGCATATCTGAATAATGGACTTGGGTCATGTATTTATAGAGGTAAGTAGTGTATTCCTAGTAGGATTGAATTAGTTGGATGTTTTTATTCAATAGAGTCCTACTTGAGAAGAGTATTTTATTTATAATATAATTGCATGACCAATGATGCTATTGTTGACATAGAATTTTTGTGGACGTAGGAGTCCTGGGTTGAGATGTTTGAGTTATATTAGAGTTTGTAGAAGGTAAGACTTCTTATGAGCTAGACAAAAGGGGAGTTCAGTATGAAGGAAATAGCTCAAGGACTTATGAACCCAGTATATCAAAAGGATGCTCGAGGACTTATGCCCGAGGACACCACCGACCAAATCACGATGATGCAAGTCGCCACTCCTCGGGTGTATTACCCCGAGAACTATGTGCCCCTAATATGTGATGAGCAAGACCCAGTGAGTCCATGGGAAAATCACCTTGGGAGGTTGCCAAAAGTGACTACATCACTGGCCCCCGTACATCCATGTCAGAGGCTTGCGCGATATGCAAGTTTCTGGAATGAGATGCACAAGCATGTCGGGTGATGGGTATGCTCATGCCAAGATAAGGGCGTGCTCATGCCAAGGTATAGGCATGTCAAAGCTTAGAGGTCAGGAAGCTCATGCCAAGGAGTGGTCATGCTCATGCCTAGAGATTGTCAAGCTCATGACAAGTTGATAGGCACTCTCGATCCCTGCCTTATTAAAAATTTGAAGGGAACGAGCGAGCTCGACCCCAATATTGTCAAAATTTTAAAAGAAAATTATGCACAGACCTTGTTTAAAAATTTTAAAGGAAGGAGCTCGACCTCAAGCTCATTAAAAAATTTTGAGAAGTTTAGACCATGACCTCGTCAAAAATTTTGAAAGAGGAGAGCTCGACCTCAAACATATTTTAAGGTAAGGGATGGATCCCTACTTTATTTAAAATTTGAAAAGATGGGCTAGAGCTGAAACTTCGTTAAAATTCTGAAAAGAATGAGCTCGACGAATAAACAATAGTTCATACAGGAGACATAGCCCGAGCTTAATGTGTGATAATTATCCCGAGCCCTTGTGGCTGGGATTTGATAATGCATTGAGCTCGAGGACGGACCTTGAGCCCAAAGTGAAATAATATCCCGAGCCCTTGTGGCTGGGATTTGGACATTGAATTGAGCTCGAGGACGTAGCCGAGCCCAATTTAAAAATAATATCCCGAGCTTTGTGGCTGGGATTTTCACATTGAATTGATCTCGAGGACATAGCTGAGCCCCATTTAAAAATAATATCCCGAGCCCTTGTGGTTGGGATTTTGACATTAAATTGAGCTCAAGGATATAGCCGAGCCCAATTTAAAAATAATATCCCGAGCCTTTTGGTTGGGATTTTGATAATGAATTGAGCTCGAGGACAGGCCCCGAGCCCAATGTGAAATAATATCCCGAGCCCTTGTGGTTGGGATTTTGACAGTGAATTGAGCTCGAGGACATAGCCCGAGCCCATTTTAAAAATAATATCCCGAGTCGTTGTGGCTGGGATTTGATAAGGTCAGCTCGAGGACAAGCCCCCGAGCCCAACATGAAATGATATTAGGAGCTTTATTCCCATGGATTTGAGAATAGGTTGAGCCTCACAAGCTCGAGATAGACCGTGGTCGGGTTTTTCACTTGATGTGCGGGACTTGGATGTGCTTACCCGTGGCAAGGCTTAGAGTACCTGTGCGGGATAAGGCTTGAAGTACTTGCTCGGGGTAAGGCTTTGAGTGTTTGCGAAGAACAAGGCTTTGGTACCTGCTCATGACAGGGCTTTTAATGGTGCCTGCTCGTGACAGGGCTTTGGTACTTGCGCATGACAGGGATTGTTTGATGCCTACTCGTGACAGGTCTTTTTTGGTGCCTACTCGTGGCAGGTCTTTTGATGGTGCCTGCGCATGACAGGGCTTTTGATACTTGCGCGAGACAAGGCTTTTGTGCCTCTGCATGACAGGTCTTTTTTGGTGCATGCTTGTGGCAGGTCTTCTTTCGTGCCTACTCGTGGCAGATCTTTTGATAGTGCCTGCACGTGACAAAGCTTTTGATGCTTGCGCGAGGCAAGCTTCGGTGCCTGCGCATGACAGGTCTTTTTTGATGCCTGCTCGCAACAAGTCTTTTTCAGCGTATTCCTACTGGAAGAAAACATGTGTCGTGTGGTTCCAACTCTCTTTATATAAACTTTTCTACCTTCTAGAGACAAAATAAGTTCATAGGTCTTGTCAAAATAACTATCTAAGTAAATAAGAAAATGCATAGAGCGTACTAGCCCAAATAAAGGTAAACTAACTAAAAAAGCATAGGGCATGCAAACCCAAGTAAACTAAACTAAACAAGCCAAAATGGAAACAAAAATAAAAATAAAAATAAATCCTAAGCGATCATCAATCTTCGCTATGCTCGACCCCAACCTCTATCAGTTCTTCTTCAGGGACAATTTTTTACTGGTTCTCGAGCTCGAGCTCAGGGGTCGATACTTGCATGACATCAGTGCTCATTCCCTGAACACAAGTAACATAGCATTGCCTTGCTGCTTTCTAATCACCACGCACGATCCCTGTACCGTCACTTATTGGAAACTTCATAACAAGATGAAAGGTAGATATAATGACCCTGATTTTATTGAGCAGTGGTCTCCCGATGATGGCATTGTAGGCCATCGAAGCATGGACTACATAGAAGGGAGTGACTTCTGTCACCTGCTTTTGCCTTGAGCCCAATGTTAGGGAAAGATCAACGATTCCTTCCGGGATGATTGTTCCACCCTCAAATCCCTGGAGCGGTGTTTTGACTGTCTTGAACTGGTTAACAGAAATACCCATCTTCATGAAGGCCTCTTGGGATAGCACATTGGCCGCACTTCCATTGTCAACCAAGACCCTCCTTACTTCAAAGTTGGCGATGATGGCAAATATGACTAAGGCATCGTCATGGGGGTATGATATGTCTTCTGAGTCCTTCGATCCAAATGTGATATCTTTCATGTCGTTGGGAGCTGTCATTTGTATGGAACTGTGTCGTCGGGCATATTGTTTGCACCCACTATTTGAATCTTCTCCCGAGGCAATCCCCCCAATTATAAGGTTGATGGTACCTGTTGTTGGTTGGTTACCTCCCTCAGATTCTGTTGTCTTCCCATTGTTGCGATCATTCTTGGGACGCTTGTCATGCCTGATATGCTCCTTTAGGAATCCTCTTTTTATCAAAGCTTCAATCTCACGTTGCAATGTAATGCAATCCTATGTAGTATGCCCATGGTCACAATGGTAGTCATAGTACTTATTCTTGTCCCTGGTCTCAGGGGGAGACCTCAACCTCGGTGGCCACTTGAACTCCTTCATATCTTTGATTTCCATCAATATGTTCGACCTAGATGTGTTCAAATGTGTAAGTGTTGGTGGTGTGCCTTGCTTCTGCTTTCCTCTGGCAAGGTCTTGCTGTAGATACAGCTCAAGCTGCCTCTTATGCTCGACCCCACCATAAGTCGGACCAACTCTCCTTGGATTCAATGTTTCTTCCATATTAATGAATTTCTCTCCTCGGGTCAGAAGCTCGGTCACTGACTTTGGGGGAGTTTTTGACAAACTCATCTTGAATGCTTCACATCTTATAGCATCAGTGAGGGCAAAAACTGCTGCTATGATATGAAGATCGGGGATCTGAAGTCTTTCTTTATTAAACCTCTTCATGAAGTCACATAGGGTTTCATTCTGCCCTTGACGAAGTTGCATGACGGAAGCCGCTGTTTTTCTAATGCGCTTACTACTGGCAAAGAAGGCAGAGAACTTATCAGCTAGCTCTGAGAAAGAGGCTATGGAATTGGACTCTTAAGGTTGAGAACCAATCCCTGGCTGCGTGGGTCAATGTTTGAGGAAAAGCTTTGGACATCCCCTGGTCTGGGGCAACTTGCAAGTTCATGACGTCGGTATAGATATTGAGATGGTTGATAGGGTCGGTAGGTCCATCAAATTCTTTTATACGGGGTACTTAAATCTGTCCGGTAGGGGGAATGATAATACCTCAGGAGTGAACGGGGTGTTAGGGATAAAACCCGTTGGCCCCCGAGCATTCCTATGTAGGCCAGCTGTAATTCTTTCTTGAATGATTCGGGCAATCTCACTGGAATCCATGGCGACCGATCTCGAGCCCGAGGCCATATTGCGAATTCCCGAGGTTCCCACTCTGCCAGTTGCAAGGTTTGGTGGTCGGGCTCGAGCATCAGCCATAAAACCACTATGCTCTGCCTGCGCTGGTGACGAATGTGAATTTCTTTGACTCAATAGTTGCGTGAGTGTGGCCACCTGCTGACGGAGCTCTTCAAAGGCTTCGGTTGTAACGACCGTCGGGAGAGGTGCTGGCATCTCTGATAATTCTTCTTGAGGGACATGATGACCTTCAGGAGGAGGGGGAGGATCCGGAACGGATGAGCTTGCTGGAGGAAGACCTGAACGTGTGTTCACCATGGCTTTTGGTAGCGTTTCCCACAGACGGCGCCAATGATGCTACCAAAAATCGTACATGTTGATTTTCCGAGTTTGAGGACTTTGGATGAGCAAGATCGTAGTCTTCCAGTACCTGAAATAAAGGCAACGAGGTGTGTTCTCGTCACCCCTCCGATACTTAAGTCAGACATGGAATTTATATGAGGATGTACACTGAAATTGTATGTAAAAGCGTACCTGAATAATGGACTTGGGTCATGTATTTATAGAGGTAAGTAGTGTATTCCTAGTAGGATTGAATTAGTTGGATGTTTTTATCTAATAGAGTCCTACTTGAGAAGAGTATTTTATTTATAATATAATTGCATGACCAATGATGCTATTGTTGACATAGAATTCTTGTGGACATAGGAGTCCTGGGTTAAGGTGTTTGAGTTATATTAGAGTTCGTAGAAGGTAAGACTTCTTATGGGCTAGACAAATGGGGGGTTCAGTATGAAGGGAATAGCTCGAGGACTTATGAACCCAGTATATCAAAAGAATGCTCGAGGACTTATGCTCGAGGACACCACCGACCATATCACGATGATGTAAGTCGCCACTCCTCAGGTGTATTACCCGGAGGACTATGTCACCCCCGAGGACTATGTGCCCCTAATATGTGATGAGCAAGACCCAATGAGCCCCTGAGAAAATCACCTCGGGAGGTTGCCAAAAGTGACTACATCAGCAGCAAATGATCTTCATGGATGCGGACAAGCTTTCGTAGTCTTGAACGAGCAGAAACTTGATTGGAACATGTTAGCGTTGATGACGGGGCCATCTTTCATCAAGAATATGAAGTACTGGCCCACCCACATCAATTCCAGGTTTCTAGTATGTGATACTGATGCAACTCTGGAAATTTCATGAGAAAAATGATCATTGTTGAGGTGAAATTTGGGTTATGGCTCATTACAAGGTTAAAATCTTCACCATAAAAGGAAACAAAAAGAAAGTCAAAATCCCTTTCATCCGGTATTGCATCACTAGCATCTAGATTCAGACTGTTGTCAACAATACCACACCTGTTGTAGCCTAATATAATCTTGAAATAATCACAGATTTTCTCCAGTCTTATAATTTGTTTCAGAAAAGTAGTATCATTTTCTTCTATGTTTACCTTAACAGGGTAACACTTCAAAGAGTATTCGACAGAAATACTGAGAGTGATGGAGATAGGCTTTCTCAAAGAACTGCACGAGATTATGAAACTAGCCGAGCGGATGACCTATTTCCCAACACGTTCAACACATGAAACTAGCTCCAGAAGTTTACTCTTGCAAGATGATCATTTGTTTTGATTTGTTTTCTCCCAGGTATGCCCGGTGTACATGTATTGGTTACTTGCCTTTGATTTCCCGGGTATGTCCGATGTACTTGTAAATTAATTTTGATTTATGGAATTTCACATTTACCGATTAAAAAAAAAATGTGATCCCCCGAGTAAGAAAGGGTAGTTTGGCCTGTTTTCTGAAGAAACGGTGACACTGGGAGTTGGAATCCCATAATGCAAGTGCAACATCAGATTTCGTTTTATTAGTAAAACCAAAGGTCAAAAGTATCAACTTCGCTTCCCGGCTTAACGTTACAAATTGATCAACCCTATGAGCTGAATGATAATTCAAAATTTAATGATGAAAATTAAAAAATACAGCAAGAACAATCAATTCCAGCAGAAGTTAGTATAATGAGGGATGATTCTTCGAGTGTATTAGCAGGGCACAAAAGAATTCAAAATAATTGCAGCAAGAGAAGAAGGATACCTCCAGTAGCAACAAGTTTCTCTACACACGCAACAATATGCTTTCCATACGTATACTTCTTGAGAGCACTTAAATGAACCCTTATTCGGTTAAGAATCAGCTCAAGTTGCTGATCATCACAAGTCTCCAGCATCTTTTGTACAACATAGTTCGCAAACTGATCTTTCATCATTACCTGATTCCAAAAAGAATACGCCCCCTCTCAGAGTTTATTTAAAAAATACACCAATTTGTTTTTACAACTGGATTGAATGGCTTTTATGTCCATGTTATAACTGTGATTTAGTGGTTAAAGATATCACAATAAAGTAGTTGAATGTTCCTCTCCAATATGCCCTCCTCCTCACCCCTCCAGTAATCACCCCCACCCACCCCAACCACAAGAAAAAAATATAATAACAACAACAACAACTCAGATGGAATATCTTTTATTTGCAATCAATTTTACTGCTCGACACCACCACTACATTGAAGGTGGACAAAATTTCGAATATCACATATATAGTAAAAAACAAAACATATGCAACCAATTAGAAGGTGAAGCTAAAGGACATTCAGAGTATTAGTTGGATTGATAAAAGCATGAAAAATAAAGGGGAGAAATTAATTAAGTTCAGGATAAAATAAGAATCCAAATCAACCTGGACATATGCTAGGTTTTATCATTACATTTTCTAAATATATTACAAACCTGAAGCGGCTCATTTTTGTCAGTGGAGCCAAGAATCTCATTTACCAAAGTCTGACGTTCTCCCAGAGTTCCAAATGATAAGCATTTCTCTATGACATTGGACGCGAACTTCTGCTGGCTCATTGCAGCAATCTTCCCAATTAATTGATTAATTATAGCTGAACGCTCCTGTGGTTTTCCGTGCTCCAGTACGTGCTGTTACAACATATGGCAGAATCAAATGACTTGGTTAACAAAATACAACAAATCAAGAAATATGAAGGGCTCCAATATGGATAACAAGAATGCCATGTACGAAGATGATATCAAAAGACAACTGAATTATTTAAACCTATGTTGTCCCCTATCCTTCACACTTCTAAGAAATATATTTCATGATACAAGCTTCCAGAAGATCTTGCACACCTGAATAACATAGTTTCCATGCTGATCTTCTGCTAACATGCAAACAGATTGCAAAATCTCGTCCATCACCATGCTCTGGGTTTGGGGATCGTGGAAGTGCTCCAGGACTCTCTAAAAATTGAAGACCAAGTTATAATGTCGCAATCTTTCCATTGGTATTCCAAGTTATAAAAAAATATATATCACTTGTTTGGTAAATGGACTAGAAAGTATTAAGGACACGGAAGTTAAATTTTTGACCATGTTATTGTATAATCCTGTTCACTAGTGTGCAACAAACACGTAAATAGTACATAAATGCAGCTAGTTTCTTTACCTGTACCACACGACAGCCATATGGATGAGTGGACATTGTCACAATTTGATGGTAAAATGTTGTAACAATAAACTCAATGACACTTTCCGGAACACATTCAATACATTTTTGTATGACGTGATTCCCATTCTGATCGCGTGCACAGCACATAACATGACCATCAACCTCTGCAACAATTCTACTCTGCTGGTCCAACTCGATAACTTCTATTGCCTGGATAATCAAAAGATGAGTCAAGCCAAAGTTATCAAGCATCAAGGACTCTGTATCATCTTCGTATACGATTACATTTTTTGCATGCTAAAAGAAGCGATTTCACAGTCTACAGTTTAGTCTTGATTAATATACTGACTCAACCAAGAATACAAGTGAGTATTAAAACCTGCTTTAAGACCAAAAGGCCAATTATCAAAATTGACAAACCACCTAAAATTTTATAGAGCAGATATATTTATGATTGTCCAGATATGGTGATACTTGTATGCTAACTATTCTTACACCTTTTGTACTCTTTTTTTTTTCTCACGGCTCTACTCGGACAACTCCATGAAAAAAAAAAAAATGAGTGTGAAGTATTGAGAAAAATGGACCAAATAGGAAAGGTTATAGGATAAAAATAATCGATAGCATTCTTCAGGCAATTGGACTAACAAATGATTCTCCTGTGAATTGATGCAGTTAACATGTTTCAGGAGACACATATTATCCAGAATCATGAAACATATGTCATCAGACACCATGTCGAGAACCATTAAAGAGCTGGACTTCCGGAAAATTAAGAAATGTAACACAGCATATAAATTATTGACTACAGATGTGAAAAGTGTACAAAACAGAGAATAGTTATTGAATTTTTAAGATTTAAAAAACACGTCAGGTCCCATAGACATCATAGGTTAGGTGCAAGATCTAAATTACCTTTTGGATTACTCGGCAACCATACATTTGGAGGCTAAGGTTTAGGACATGCCCAGTTAGCTGCTCAGCTAATTGTCTAATCTGTGATGCGCTTCGATGCTCAAAAAACTGAAAAAAGAATAAGAACCAGAAAATATGATGACCTCTTATGTTCATGCCAATTAATTTACATAGATACTTCATAACACATGAATATCCCAAAAATATGTATAAAACGTCAGACATCAGATTTTGAAATTCCATACCTTCTGGATTACATAGTTACCGAACACATCTGTCATCAGGGAAAGTCCATGGGGCATAATTTCATGGAAGACCATGTTCTTCTCTTGTACACTGGCAATTTCAAGCTTTTGTTGGATAAACCGACTTCCATAATGATCTGCACTGCAAAGTAAAGGTTTTCAATAACTTGTAAGGTTTTAGAAGGGGGTCAAACAAATTTAGAAGTCCTCTTCTGAAATATATACCTGAACTCAACAACATGACCAGCAATCTCTGCAAGCTCGAAACAATTAGTTTTATTGCTCTTGAACTCATACAACAAAGAAGATGCAAAACTTTCCTCTAAATTACCCCCCATAAAAATGTCAGGTACATTCCTCAACCCTGCAGGAAAATGCACGACATGTTCCCCATGCCTGACAGGATTACTAGATCTGAAAGAGAGATTACAGATAACTGGGTCCCCTATTGGGCTTCCAGGATATGACATACCATGAGCAAATTCAGCGTTTCCATAGAAACCATGATTCAGATTACCGGTTTTGCCGAAAGCAAGGTCGTATTGCGACTTCTGAATTAAAGCTTCAAGGTAAGGTTTCTGCAACCCAAGCAACTCCATATGTGATCTCAAGTACTGAAGATATGACAGGTCAATCAGTGCCATATGTAAAGCATGTTCTGCACTATGATTTCCAAGTCTACCCAGATTCTGCAGTAGCATATAAATTAGGTCCTAAACTCAAGCCTCCTTCCATTGCTCTAGAGTTGATTGCAGAGCCAATCACAGTACCAGTAGTAATGTTCTCAACCAAATATGGAAAGTTACCACCACCAAGCTGATTTCCCAACATGGATGGTGATGAAGGATTTATAGAAAAACCACAAGAGCTATTGTTTGATAAAGATGAATTCAGACCATTACTAAGATACTGAGATGATGGACTTCCTCCACTATTCAGAGTAGGCATAGATGACCCTTTTGATAATAAATTTTCTGAGGATATAGCTAGATTATAATATTGCATCATTTCAGACATATTCAAGTACGGACTGTTCTTGATTGCAGATCGATCACTTCGCGAATGGAACAGGGTCTGACGAGCATCAATCTCATGATGAATCTGAGAGGTTGGATGCTTCCCTTCATCCACCATGCTACTCGCGGACAGACTAATTCCAGACAAAGCAGTAACTAAATCGGCAGAGTGGCTAATATTAGGTGAAAAAACATCACATGACATAGAAATATTCACATTTGTCTTATCCACTGAGCTCATCATTTCACCTTCAACGGGAGGGATGGGAAGAATAGGAGCTCTAGCAATAAGTTGAGGGTCAGAAGTAGCAGTTCTTGACAAAGAAGTAGCTAAAGAAGAGGCATACGTATGAGGAGCTAATGGTTTAATGCTTTGCAGTGATTTATCATTTTTGCCAGAATAAAATGCATCCAATGATTCTATCTCATGATGATTGGCAGCATGTGATTCAGAAGATTCATCGTTTTCAAATGCATGGCTGGCAGGGCAAGATGGAGGTCTACAAACAGATAATGTATTACTCGTATCATCCTGCATCATTATCAGAGTCTTAATTCAAGAACCAAAATCAGAAGAGATGACACAAAAGTTTTATGAATTTGAGTACAAACGAACAGCTCACAAAACCTATCACAATTTTAAAATAAAAAACACAGGAGATTCGACCACAACAAAATCAAATTACATGCAATATTATTTTTTGTTAAGATCATAACTTCAGATAGAAATTTTTTATTCTTTGAATTAATACATCTAGTCAGCATGAAGGTAGCCCCTTATGAAATCATGGATGAATATTAGTATTAGAATCTTGAAGAACCTTTCTAGAAAAGACTTTCACATTCATAAACTTTCTATTCCTTGTCCAGAAAATACCTTTAATGGCATTTAATATGATAATGTGCATACATACTTTGTTGTTTGATTGCTGTGAAGGGATAAATATTTTCATGTGTTTACTAACAAAAGCACGTAGACTTGTTACTTTTTTAAATGTTCAATATCAGTTTATGCAACCTTAATTGACCCTATCTAATCAAACCCAAAAGCATAATATTGGCCCCTTAATCCAAAAGATAGCATTCAATGCACCGAAGAGTCTGCAAGTAAAAATATTATCACTTTACTGAACAAAGGTTTTTTAGACTTCACTTCCTCTCCTAAACTGCCAAGCAAACACGAGGGATAAAATATCTCTTGCTTGCAAAGCTATTGCTATTGGGATAAAAATTGTTTTAGTTCAATTCATTGCCTGCTTCGAGAGACCCCACTTTCACTCGACCAATAAGTGACACCACATTAAGAGCATTTTTGAAAGCACCTTCTCAGCACCTTTGATATAAAAGCGGCATGACATTTTTATTAGCATGCTAACAGTGATAAAGATACTGACAATTTCATTAACAATAGATAAGAATTACTTATTAATGTGAAAACTGCAAAACTCATGGCAAATATATTAAACTTGAAGAAACAACAGAGAATATTAACAATTGAGTTTATGACAAAAATTTACATTTTTTCTGCTCAATGATCTGAAAAATATTTATGCGCATAACATAAATGGTTGCATTTTTGAAACTATCACCATATAGTCTCCAGTGATTGAAATGTAGTTGCACGAATAATGTCCAGCCTAAAAAGCATAAATCCAGTAACATGCGTCCAATAACAAGCACAAGATATTATTAACCTTCAACAAAAAAGGGATGGCACAACCAATGCTGTAAAAGAAACGAAATTTTTAATTTTTTTCACCTGAATGATTCCTCCAATTCTCTTCTGCTTACTCACTAATCCCAATCCCGGGAAACCAATCAATCCATCACCACTACAATCCTTTTGTTGTGCCACCTCCAATTTACTTTCACCTTTTCCTACTCCAAGCTCTGGCTGCATGGAGAAGAGTGATTCCCCTCCACCAAAGCCATCCCTACTCACTCTCCTCCTATCCCAAACCTCGGAGCCCCCTCCTTCCCCAACTGCACCCTGCAAACGCTGAGCAAATTGCCAGTCCTCTTTGGATAACAACGGGTGTGGGAGGCGTGGGTTCAGTTTTGCATTCTGGTAGTAGTACGAAATGTAGGATGGATCAGACCTCAGCTCCTCCTCCAAACCGCCACCGATGCTAAATAGGCCCGTGCTTAAGGATCCCTCCACTGTGGGTGGAGCAGAACCGCTGCGTAGAAGGCTGAGCTCTTGATTACTTGAGTCTAGCTGAGCTGAATTCTCCCTCAGCAACGTGGCCAGCTCTTCGCTGTAATTGTTGCTGCTCCCCCTACCGGTCGATCGAATTCCCATTTCCGATATCATATTCGAGTAACTATCTGTAACCATTTTACATACACTATATATGTATATATCCGACCGTCATAAAAAGAAGCAAGAAAAACTTAAACTAATTCGTAAAAACCCATCTCGTAAACCTCAGAAAAAATTACAACCTGTAACTTGAACTAGCAAAAAATACACTAAAATGTCCCCAAGAATAATAAAAATCCAGTCTTTTATGCATACCCCAGTTAATCTTATTAACGAGATATAAAAACTTTCAAGACAAAATTTAAACAGCAAGAATAAATTTGGTTCTTCCCATACACGTGCTTGTTCCTATATTTTTTTTTTCTAAATGGGTGTCGAATTTTTCTGAGAGTGAAAGGGATCGGAGTGAAAGCGGGTGATCTTTGACGAGACGGAGCATTTATGATAGAAAGAGAGCGCGGAATTAGAGCGAGCGAGGAGCAAGGTGGCGTGGGGTGATAAGCGTATTTCAAGTGAGCTGGTTTTTGTGGTGGCTACAAGGGTTTGTATTGATAATTCTACATGTACATTATTGTATTTATAAAGGTGTTTATAATATACAGGTGAAATTTCATGATTGGACATGTAAACAACCCTTCAATCATAAAATTTCACATGTATGTTATAAACACCCTTATAATAATCATAATTTACATGTAACATAACGTTAAATTGCCTCGATTTGGATATTTTTGAAAAAAAATTATATATATACGGAAATGATCTCTTAAACACTAGTGCTTAACATGTGTTTAACTTATGTTAAGCACTAGTGACATGACACACCATTTAATTGATGAATAAGTTAATGGTAAATCTCATGTATATTATGATTCACCAATTATATAATGCGCAATGTCATCTGTGCTTAACATAAGTTAAGTATCGGTGCTCAGAAAATCATATATATATACACTTGTCTAGATATTTACTGTTCAAAATCCCGTTTCTCACTTTTGCCATATTGGATTTATTCACAGCAGAATACATATAGCCCAAATACATGTAACCCAAATATAATCACAAAAATACGTGGTCATGGAAGCAAACCCAAACTCGCCCCCACAAACCTTTGCTCTCTCTCGAAGAAGCTCTTCTCTTTTCTTTGCCGAGATAAAACTCTCAAATCTGTCGATCAAAAACCTGAAATCTTTCGTATAGAATAATAAACCCCTGTCTCCACGATCGAATGAAATTGAAGAAGGTGTCAAAATCTACAAAACAACTTCCTCTATCGACCAAAGAAGTTCCTGTATCGACAATTGATGAGTGCTCTACACTCATGATATTTATTTCACCTAATTTGTTATTTTGCTACTCTTGAGAGTGTTTTAGAACGTTTTAATGTGTGTTTTGATGCTGTAATGTAGATTGATGAAATTAGAGGAATTAAGCAAAAGTTGGCAAAATTGGAGAGAATGGGCAAAATTGTAAAAGATTCAAAGTTCGGAGAATAAAATATAAATAATTCAAACTTGTATCGAACCTTGCCATGAAGATCCGAGAGTGTTAGGAGTCAATTGGATGAGGAAAGATGTCAAAGGAATCAAATTTAGGCAAAATGTGATCACAATCAATTTACAATCGAAAAGTTATGCTCCAGAATTTGATTCTCATATTGAGACCTATTTTTGATATAGCAAATGAGCGAATTGGAAAACAATGTTTGAAGAAAAGTTATAGCCCTTTGAGTTACCTTTCCAACGCATCTTGAATCACCTCAATCGGACATCGGATGAAGAAGTTATGGCAAAAATACTGAAAGAGGCGAAAACTACATTTTCCACTCGAAGTGGGCGCCATGGCGCGCCCAAGATGCTGAAAACAACAGTGAACGCGACACCGCAGTGCCCATCTTGGGCGTCGAGGCGCCGCCTGTGCAAAAAAATGGGATTTTATATTTATAGAATCTTTTCTTGGCCCAACTCAACCTTAATTCGTCCAATAATTTCAGGATACTATAAACCACACAATTTGAAGGAGCCAAAAATTGAAGACACCAAAAGGAAGGAGGAACAACATCAAGGAAGAAGATTGAAAATCTACCCAAAAGATTAGTTTTTTCTATCCTTTTCCTTATATTGTTTATTATAATTTGTATGATTTTCATTTATTACATCATGAACTAAACAAATTATCTAGGGGTTTGATGTAACTGAATCGAGATTATGGTTTGATGATTTTATAATTATTTCTTTGATTTTTCCACATATTTAATTGTGTCATGATTTTAATACTTTCAATTACTTGATTAATGATTGATTGAATAAATGCTAGTCAATTCCGGCACTCGAGAGAGGGGAATTTAGGCATGATCATAAGATTGACACAACATAGATTTTATGGGTTTCGAGAGAAAGTGTAAAATCTATGAAGCTTACTTTATAAAAGAATCGGGACTTTTATAAATTCTTGATTATCAATTCGGAATAGAAATATTGGAATTGGAATCTATGATTATTTTCTAGCTGGCACTCGAGAGAGGGGAGAGGAATATATTAGGATTCTTGCTTTTAAATATGGGAAAATTAAATGGAATAATTGAAAATCGTTAAATCATAATTGAGAGTAAGGTGAAATCAATCCCAGGCCTTCTCATACTGATAATTTGCATTCATCAACTTTGTCACAACGAATCACATTACATTAGTTTAACACAATCATTCAATCATCAGTTCATCTGAATAAAGTAGTAATTACACAATTATAGTACTTATTAAAAATTAAAATTACAATCCTTGTGGGTTCGACACTCTTACTTCAGTATTATATTACAAAACTTGACACTGTACACTTGCGATATAATTTCACGTTGCATAAAACATGTGGCAAGTTTTTGGCGCTGTTGCCGGGGATTGTTAATTTGATTTTTACTAATATTATTACCAAGTAATTTCTATTTTAATTTAGATTTCTTTTATTTATTTTTTTGATTTTTTGTTAATTTTGGCTATCCACCCTGATCATTTTTGGTATTCTTTCCAGGAACTACCCAATAATATATGCATGTTTCTAACATTGGCAAGAGAGCATAGCAATTGAAATAACTAATCTCAACATGAATACAAATGACGTGGTTGTAGAAAATGTCTTCTGTCAGATTTGCTGGGAGATGCATTACACCGAGTACTGTTGGCGTACACCTATGAACCCCCATACAGTAAAGGCTGTAAGGTTTATACATTATTTAAGATGTTGACAAGAAGCGATTGACAACTCTGATGAAGACTATATGCCTTTGGAAGATTATGCACCTGACGATTGGGATGAGGACATCATACTTACGGGAAAAGGTCCTCCTATGTTGAATGAGAGGATGATTGCAAAGTACTACAATAAACTGGCCAATTTGGAAGAGAGCAAAATATCGATTGGAGATTGGAGTTACTGGAGTGAATTGAAAAGGTGGAAATGCAATCCACTCGAAGGGGTTAAAAAGAAAGATTCCTCGTTGCTTGTGGATCTTGAATGTGGATCAATCGATCAATTCGAAAAAATTTCAACGATCGTAGAAGAGCCTGAAGCGAATGATAACTTGATCACAAAGGAACCAAACAAAGATGTAGAAATCAATGAAGATAAAAGCAACATAAATTCGTTCGAATTTATTGATGGTAGAGAAATTGATTTTGTGATTAAGTTTTGAAGAAGTTGAAATCTACATTGTTAAGTTTGAATCGGATGGCCTAAAATGATCCTATTACATTGAAAAGGACAACGATGAGATCTGGAAAAACAAAGAAGAGTGGAGCAAAGTCAAAAGAAGAAAAATTGACAGGGCATCAAAAGCCTTCTTTAAAGTTCCATGATGCAATTGTCAACGTCAAGCTAATGACTATAAAGAAACGCTTCTTGGGAGGCAACCCAAGCGTTTTATTTTATTTTTATTTCCTTTTCTGTTTTTGATTAATAGGATAGTTTCAATTATTTTATAATTTCTATTTAGGAATTCATCAGCTATATCCTATCTTCCCTTAGGTTTATAACTAGTCAAGTTGGTTATTTGATGTTTGAGCTAAGTAACACTTGTTTCATGTATTTAATATCTAAATTTGATTTTTCAGGGACATGACGTCGCGGAACAATCATACCAACTTTGACGAGGAGAACATGAAAAATCTCAAGTTTAGGGGTGAAAGCTAGAAGAAGCGTCCATCAAATTCAACGTCGGAGCACAGACCGTCAGTGACAATTCAAACAATTCAGGGAAGTCTTCCTCATTTTCTTTTAATTTAACATTGGGGACAATATTTAATTTAAGTTTGGGGGGGGGGGCCCTATTAGAGATTGGTTCTCTAAATTTGTTGAACTTGATGGGGGGGGGGGGGGGGGGGGGGAGTATATTATAAATTGTCTAGAATTGCCTAATTTTTTTATTATTGTGTGAATTGTGTGCATTTTATTTTTTTTAAATTATTTTATTTTATTTGTGTGTTTTGTTTTTAATTTCTTAATTGTGTGCGTTCTTAAAAAAAATGAATTTTTTATTATTATTTTGCATGCTTGTGTGAGTTAGATAACCTTGCAGGTATTGATTTGTGTAATTAAGAACATGTGTTATTTTATGAATTGTGAACGAGTTATGTGTTCAAGTTAGATTTTTGCTTATTCATGTGAAATGGAAAATATTTATGCACTTGAGTTGATTGTGATGTTGGACATGAGTAGGTTGATTCATGTTTATAGGTTGAATAAGAGAACTTAGATACTAAACTCAAACAACCTTTAAACATCATTATATCCTTAAACCAAATATAGGTTGTTTGGTAGGTGAAGCTATTGTAGGGAAACTTGGAGATATATGTGGATTCCATGTGTGCTAAATTTTGTGTGAATTGTTTGAGACTAATAAGATGAAAATTGGGTGAAAACCTTAAATTAGAGGTCGATTTTCGAGAAGAAATGTTTAATAAGGGGCATTGCACTAATCATTGCATAAAAAAAAAGATCCCAATGAGGACAATCATAATTATCTCATTGTGAATCGTCTCTTCGTAGTCTTTATGACTTGAGTGATTAAGCTTGTAAGGGTTTAAAACCCGATACCCTAAAGTTGTCTGATTTGGGAGTCATCGGCCTAAAGTTCGCTACAGGGGTCATTTAGAAAGTTTAATGTAGAGACATCCGCACAAAGGGTGATTAAAGAATAAATTTGTATAGAAAAAAATGGACATCACATGCATTGATTAAGCTCTAAACACATGTTTGAGAGGATTAACCTTTTGATGAGGGGTTAGTAACTTAGTTGATTCCTAGAGGTTGAAGCAGTCAAAAATAGGAGAATCTTCATTTATGGACACGCTGAACTACAATCAGTAAAATCTAACCAAACTTGAACGGTTTAAGAAATTAGTATTGAGAAATTAACAATAGATCACACCATGTGGAAAGTAAGAAGAAAATAAGTTTGGGGGTGTATAATTCCCACGAGTGGAGTAAGGAAATAGTTGACTTTTAAGGTTGGGAATTGGATCAATTTACTATTGTACAGCGTTGCACTTAACTCTCTCTCCACACACACACACACACCCGTTTTGCATTGAGTAAGTGGGAATTTAGCTTGTGCATTATAGCTTTGAAGTGACTCGTGAATTTGACACTATGTTTTCAATCCTGAGGTATGAAGGCAAGGTGTCTAGCACAATGTGTTTTTAAGTGATCTAGTGAGCTTTAATTGAGTTTTGTGTGTTTGTTTGTCATTCTCTTTAGTTTGTGTTTGCTCGAGGACAAATAAAATATTAAGTTTGGGGGCATTTGATGAGTACTCTACACTCATAATATTTATACTACCTAATTTGTTATTTTGCTACTCTTGAAAGTGTTTTAGAATGTTTTAATGTGTGTTTTGATGTTGTGATGTAGATTGATGAAATTGGAGGAATTAAGCAAAAATTGGCAAAATTGGAGAGAATGGGCCAAATTGCAAAAGATCCAAAGTTCGGAGACTAAAATATAAATAATTTAAACTTGTATTGAACCTTGCCATGAAGATCCGAGAGTGTTAGGAGTCAATTGGATGAGGAAAGATGTCAAATGAATCAAATTTAGGCAAAATGTGATCACAAATCAATTTTCAATCGAAAAGTTATGATCCAGAATTTCAGCCTCATATTGAGACCTATTTTTGACATAGCAAACGATTGAATTGGAAAACAATGTTTGAAGAAAAGTTATAGCTCTTTAAATTACATTTCCAACGCATCTTAAATCACCTCAATCGGATATCAAATAAAGAAGTTATGGCAAAAATACTAAAAGAGACGAAAACTACCTTTTCCACCCAAAGTGGGCGCCATGGCGCGCCCAAGATGCTGAAAACAACAGTGCCCATCTTGGGCGCCAAGGCGCCGCCTGTGCGGAAAAACGAGATTTTATATTTATGGAATTTTTTCTTGGCCCAACTCAACTCTAATTCGTCCAATAACTTCAAGATACTATAAATACCATTTAAAAGACCTATTTTCAAGAAGAATGAAAGGAGGGCAAGATTGAAGGATTCAACCACACAATTTGAAGGAGCCAAAAATTGAAGACACCAAAAGGAAGGAGGAAAAAGATTGAAGATCTACCCAAAAGATTCGTTTTTTCTATCATTTCCTTATATTGTTTACCATAATTTGTATGATTTTCATTTATTACATCATGAACTAAACAAATTATCTAGGGGTTTGATGTAGCCGAATTGAGATTATGGTTTGATGATTTTATAATTATTTCTTTGATTTTTCCACATATTTAATTGTGTCATGATTTTAATGTTTTCAATTATTTGATCAATGATTGATTGAATAGATGCTAGTCAATTCCGGCACTCGAGAGAGAGGGGAATTTAGGCGTGATCATAAGATTGACACAACATAGGTTTTATGGGTTTTAAGAAAAAGTGTAAAATCTATGAAGCTTACTCTATAAAAGAATCGGGACTTTTATAAATTTTTTATTATCAATTCGGAATAGGGATATTGGAATTGAAATCTAGGATTATTTTCTAGCCGGTCCTCGAGAGAGGGGAGAGGAATATATTAGGATTCTTGCTTTTAAATATGGGAAAATTAAATGGAATAATTGAAAATCGTTAAATCATAATTGAGAGTAAGGTGAAATCAATCCCTAAGCCTTCTCATACTGATAATTTGCATTCATCAACTTTGTCACAACGAATCACATTACATTAGTTTAACACAGTCATTCAATCATCTGTTCATCTGAATAAAGTAGTAATTACACAATTATAGTACTTAGTAAAAAATTAAATTATAATCCTTGTGGGTTCGACGCTCTTACTTCAGTACTATATTACAAAACATGACACCGTACACTTGCAGTATAATTTCACGTTGCATAGAACATGTGGCAACAATGAAACGAAAAATTAAGTATTATTACGAGCTTTTTTAGGTAAGATTTTCTTTTCTTTCGGTGTTAGGATTTTGTGCATTTTTGGTATTTCAAAGAAGATTGGAGATTTTTGGCAATTTCTTGATTCTTATGCACAAGTTTCTGAAGTTCTAACTTGTCTTTGGATGTCATGTTTTTAGGTTCTATTTTCATGTTGTTTTTGCTTTAACGGTATAATATTCGGCTTTCTGATATTGATAAATCTGTTCTCTTGAAGTTAAGGTTTCAATTTGAGACATTTTTTTAGTGTTGCAATTTTTGTTAGGTAAGGTTTTATTTTTGGGGTTTTGGGATTTCATTTATTTTTGGGGATTTTGGGTATATCAGCTTCCCTAGACTTCAAAGGATCGATTTCAAATTTTTTATTTTTATTTTTTGCAATGTTGTTTAGCTGAAATTTCTTCAACTGGGAAGAGTTCCTTATATTGTTGAATGAGGAATATTTTCTGTTGGGGAGAGTTTCTTGTATTGCTGAAATCTGTGAGTGCTGGTTGTGGTGCCATCTTTTTAAAAATCTAGAGAGGTTTTAATTTCTTGAGTGGTTAAACTGATTTTTTCTACAAGTAACAGAATGTGAAATATTACATGAAATCGTATTTCTGTATTTTGGTGTTAGGATGTTGTGCATTATTTTTATTTCAAAGAAGACGGGAGATTTTTGGTGATTTCTCGATACTTATGCACAAGTTTCTGAAGTTCTAACTTGTCTTTGAATGTTATGTTTTTGGGTCGGTAATTTTGGCTAGCTGTTGGCAACGAAACCAAATTGCTAGAAGAAGTTAAATCTGCAGAAGAAGCTCATTTATTGACGATAAATCAAAAGAATAAGTACCATTACAAGCTTTATTAGGTAAGCTTTAGTTGTTGTTATCTTATGTACTTTTTTTCTTCGGAAGGAAAAGGGAGTGTTTGGTGACTCTTTTCAATTTCATATGCACAAGGTTTTTCAAGTTCGAATTTATGTTTCCATTATATAATGACCTACTCTATCTTGTCAATTCTAATCAAAGCCAGCAATTGATGTTTAACATTATTTTTACCCATACACAGTGAATAAAAGAGTACATAATATTTACTCTAAAGCACATTCCATATTTCTTGTGTAACGCCCCAATTTTACTATAAACACCGAAACGTTACGAAAAACTCACTTTTTCTTAAGTTAAATGCGGAAATATAAAAATAGAATTCTTTAGTAAACAATAACTGTAATATTTATAAATCTAAATTTGAAAACATGAAAATCATATCTAAATATAAACATAAACTCTTAGCAAATTCAAATAACACATTTTGAATAAATTAAACTAACTGATAAATTTTAAAAACGGCAAACTTATTTCTTTTTCTCTATTCTTTATCCACTTGGCAGCCCGCACCACCAATTCGCCACTGTTTCAATCGACCCGAACTAACCTGTAGAATTAATGTAAGAATGAGTATTTAAAAATATTCAGTAAGATAAGTGCAATTTTCATACACCATTACATAACAAATAAATTATACACTTCATACCGCTCTTCTCTTATGGAGTATATCGGTGACCAAGCAACACACTCATCTTAGGCCATCTTAAATTCTCGTAGAAATATCATATCTCTTTCTCTAGAACCTGAAGGTCCACTAGTAATCCATGCATATTAATTGTATATAAGAGCATAAGGAAAATTAAAACACTTTGCACATAAATGCATCTTACTTCGTTTAAAAAATCTGAAACACATTGAAAATCTTTTCTCCGCCTTGAAAGTACGTGATTAAAATATTTGATATTTCCAAAGCTATTCTCTCTCTCTCTCTTCCTTTTCTCTCTCTCTTTTTCTTTCTTCTCTTTCTTTCACGTGTGAATACTTTTGGTGTGGTAAAATATGAGATCTTTGCCTAGTATTTATAGTAATAAGAAGTGGTTGAGTTATTCTAGAAAACGTGTACCATGAGTCGGGATAATGTTGAGTTTAATTAGTAGAATTAGATTGAATCACCAAAGTTTAGCCTAATCATACTAAGGATTAATATTAACGACTAACATTTATCCTAATCAACTATTAAAACTAATCTAAATTATCAGCCAACCATCATAAATAACCTGATCAATTCCAAATTTATTTTTATCAAAATATAACACATTCATCTCTACACACACGTGGTTAGATTCAAAGTCAAAGCAAATAAATCTATTTAAAATAAAACTAACTCATCTATAACAACCTACCATTGTACTATGCCAAGAAAATTGCCCTTACATTGTACTTAATAAATCATTCAACTCTAAAAGGAAGGCTCTTTCTCTCTCCATCAAGTCATGATAAATTAAGAAATACATCTCTCTTTCTCCAACAAATAGCTCAGGTGGGATGGAAGAATTTAAAATGAGTAATAACCTAATTAATTATAAATTTAGGCAAATCTTTCAACCTCAATAACAAGGACATAATTTATTCAAAATAATTATTTCTCGAGTCCAATATGCATTATTTAATATGAGCTACATAATGAGCCCAAAATCGATATACTTATTCTTGCTCTATCAAAATTTAATTATTTGACTCAAAGTATAAGAATTTAAAATATATTACCTCTTAGTCCCTCAACTTTTGAAACCATAAAATATTATATATATTTATTCTAAAAATTTTTGGGGTGTTACATCTTGGGCAATGCTTTCTTCCGAAATCACAATCATTTAGAAATAAATAGACTATTATGAATCGCTCAGAAGTATTTTTTTCTAATTGAAGTTGTATATATTTCAAATTATTGAAGTCTCTTTTTACAATGATATCAATTTCTGTGTAATTTTGAATAAGATATTTTAAGTGCGGGGAGTAGTATATAGTACTAATACTTTAATATTGTTCAATAAAGTTGTTTACTTTTCTTCTTTTCTTAGAATCATTTCTAAATTATAGTTGTTTTTTTTCCCTTGCTGTTTTGGATTGGCTATGTATTAGCTTTTCTTGCACACAATTTTTCTTTTTTTAAATTGTGAAGCTTCGCTATTTCTTAGTTCTCGTAATCATTTGCAACTCTAATGTTTTTTCATTTCCCATGTTGTTGTGATCTATTTTTTTTACATGTTACGTTTTTTGCATAACTTAGGCTTCTGCAAGTATCACCTTCATAATCAAAATATATTTATGCATATAAACACATTATACAGATTTTATTTTACACACATTCTTATCAATTCATTATAAATTTGTTTTACATTCTAAGCACATATGAGTAATTTCTCTTCGTACATATACGATTCAATTCTAAATTAGATATGCATTTTTTGTTTTCTTAAAGATATTAAAAACATGGGAAGTTTGCCTTTTCTATTTTATATTAACTTGCACAACATTCAACTTTCAATCCTTTCTATATTTATCCACTTATATTCTCGGCATGCTAAAGTCGTTTCCTATATTTTCTTGATGAATATATGACTCCCATCTATTTTTTGGCTGGCTTCATGACACATGTTTCAAAGTAAATGGGGCCAGTTAAGAAGGTAGCTTGCTTTGTGTAAGAAACTTGCTAATGTCTTGGACTCCCAAAAAGTTTCCAGAGGTTACTGTTGAAAGGTACTTGTGTTGTTGTCATTCTTTCTCAATTTCTTTTGTTTGGCTTTATTTAGATCGAAAGAACGAGCTTAATATGAAATTCATTTTTGTTGTTTCGTGTTGTTAGATTCATGCCTCAGCAGAGTGGATCATTTGAGTATTTATATTTGTACTATCGTTTTCACCTATGATTAAAAACACATGTTTTATTTTTCACTCATGCGACAATCTTTAATTTCCAAGTTTAAATGTTATGTGTTTTGAACTTACTTTTATTAAGCCTTTTTTTGTACAATTTTATTTTCTTAGTTTGTCAATATAATGGTTATAGTAATTTCTGATTATTCTTTTTTAAAATTTTCCAATCGAGCATAAAAATTTGCATAGCTAAAACATTTGTCACTTTGAGTTTTGTTAATTTTGTACGATAATTTGCTATAGATCAATTTGTCAACTTGTTTTGGTTTAGGGTTTTTCTTTCGTTTTCAAAATCTTTTCTAAACCTGTTAATTTCTCATAAGTTCACTTTCAAATGTTATGTACTTGAAACTGACTTCTTCTTTTGTTTCCTTTTTTCTGTGTATGGTTATAATTTTGACTTGGTGGAGTACTCAACCCTGTTGCTATGGTGTTTGTTGGGTAAATTTTGTTACAAAATTAATTGTTTTAATTAATTCTTTATGGTTCCTTTATATATTTTGTAGTTTCCTCATTAAGCTTTTATTTTTGTTGTTCAAATGGTTTTTTAATTTCAAAGTTATGTATTCTTTAGACTAAAAAATTTCTTTGTGTATATTTTTTCTTTGGTCACTTGTTTATAATCAGTTCTGCTTTTATATTGGTTGTAAGTTACTTGTTTCTAAATGTATTTATTCAATATATTAATGAGTTATGTTAGTTGTTTATTGCGAGCTGAACAATAGTTTAACACGTGCTAATGAAATTATAAGTCTCCTCAACCTTTGCCAAATCTACAAAAACTCATATAGGGGTTCAATTAAAAGTAACAATATTCACAGGTTCCATGTCTCGGCTGAAATTGTGAGTTACTCAACTGTTTAAAAGATTTTGTACTATATTTTTATTGATTGTCGCATCCAATTTTTCTTCTTCGCGAACGATAATATTCCTCTTTATCTAATGAACTGAATATCTAATTGTATTTTTATCATTGCAATGTTGGAGGAATTTTGTGAATAGTGACGCCAAAATAAGTATAATGATGGTTTGTAAATCCGTGCCGAAAATTGGACAGAATAACGGCAAAGAAAACACAAACAAGAAGAAGAAGAAAGTAGGGACAAAGTCGAGGCAAGAGTTGGACTCTTTGTCCTTAAGTCGAATTTGCCCCGCAACGGTGCCTACGGATTTCGGCAATCGACTCCCAAAATACAACGGCTATACTTGTGTTTGTAGCACTCCAAAACACAAGTACAACGAACCAAATTTAGGCTTATGTACTCCAAAGATGAAATGAAGGAAAATCAAAATGAACTGATTTTGATTTTGGATAGAAGAGAGGATGAGAGATGTTTTGCATATCAAATTGTGAGGAATAGGACACCCAAAGGGTCCTATTTATAGACCATGAAAGGGTGTGGATGAAATGGTTGAGGCCAAACCATGCACCCTTTCCAAACAATGCACCTTTATGAAAATGTGTCTATTCACTAATGGTTGAGACCAAACCATGCACCCTTTCCAAACAATGCACCTTTATGAAAAGGTGTCTATTCACTGATTTTCGTCTTTTTTCGTAATTTCTCATTCATCCGATATTGATTTTCGAAATGCCAAATATACTCTTCAATACATGCAGAGAAATCAAAATTCTCTTTCAGGGGCGTTGCCCCCGAGCCCCCACGGGGGGCGCTGCCCCCTCGACCCCCCGCGACCTGACCGGGCAGTTCGATCCCCGTTTGTGCGCCCCGAAGCGGCGAAGTGGCAAACAATTTTGCCTAAACGGATTGAGTCGAGCTTTTGAGTATTTAGCCGAAGTCGATACGAAGTCACTTTAATCGATTTTCAATTCTCGATTTATTTAACCAATATCCAACATGCAATACATTAAACATTATTCATACAAGTAAAAAAAACTATGTATCGTAAATTATATTTTATTCTTATGGTATTATGCTATTCAAAATGATTTCTTTGAAGCTGTGAACAAGGTCGGCCCTGAAAATTTAGAGGCCCTAGGCCGTTTAATTATTATGGGGCCCCTCAACACAAAATTTATTTTACAAGTCTAACAATATGTAAATATTCGAATAATTAACACTTTTATATTAGAAAGAAAACTTCATACAATTCGAAAGATAGAATAACAAAATAAAACTTCTTTCACAACCCGTAAGACTAGGCTAGCATAAGATTTAACCTTCTCACATTTTGAGATATAAAATTAGTAATCAAACTACTAACATCAAGTTTGTCCAACATATTTTTTTCAATAGAAATCATAGCTAATCCGTTCAATCGCTCTTGTGACATGGATGATCGAAGATAAGATTTAATCAACTTCAACTTTGAAAAACTTCTTTCGGCAGAGGCAACTGTGACAGGAATAGTCAATAATACTCTATAAGCAATCCAGGCATTTGCATAACAACAGTTCATTTTCTTAATGTAATCCAATACATTAATTGCTCCAAAAATGTCTGCAGATATCGCTTCCCTTAAAACTTTCAACTCAGAAAATAATTCTATTCCATCAATATCAGAAATCGTATTATGCTTCAAGTAATTTTCAAGTTTAATGCAAGAACACTTCAAAACATCATCATCAATAGATTTAAATCTTTTCAAATCAAACAAAAATCCAAAAATATCATCATATTTCTGAAATTGCTCAAATCTATTCTCAAGTGATGATAGAGCTTGATCCACTATATATATGAAATAATTGATCTTAAAAGATTCTTCAGCTGTTTGTGTTATTTCTTCAGAAGAAATCTCATCAAACTGTTTTTTTCTATGTATAACCCGTTTTTCACGAAATATCGGTTCAATTTCTAATTCACTTGCAATCTCTTTAGCATCAACCATGGCCGATTCAAAACCAGATTCTCTATAACTTTTGAAAAATGAAATGAGGCCTTTTAAATGGTCTATAGCAACATCAATATGCATGTCTTCTGCTTGCAATTGTTTGCTTACTCTGTTAACATTATTCAACACTTCATACCAAATAATCATTCCAAGTAAGAATTCAAAATTGTCAATTTCATATGTTGTCAAACACTCCGCCTCACTTTTTGTCTTAGGATCATCAACATTTGCTAATTGAAGTAACGCTTTCTTTATCTGCGGTGCTTGAAATCTTATCGCTCTAACACTTTCAATATGGCTTTCCCAACGAGTTTGTGACAAAGGCTTAATGGTAAGACCAGTTACATTCTCTTTGAAAACTTTCCATCGTTTAGTAGATGAAGAAAATAGAGTATATATACGTTGCACCACCCCAAAGAAAGATTTAGCTTTGAACAACAAGTGGCCATATCACAAAGTGCAAGATTAAGACTATGACATCCACAAGGAATGTAGAATGCTCTAGGATTTAGTTGTAATAGTCTACTTTGAACTCCGTTATGTTGTCCTTTCATGTTAGCACCATTATCATAACCTTGACCCCTTACATTATCAATATCAAGTTCTAGATTATTCAAAGCATCCACCAATTCCTCAAAAAGCCCCTTACCTGATGTATCATCAACTAATAAAAACCCTAAAAAGAATTCTTCAACCTTCACTGGACTTGTCGAAATATCTACACACCTCAATATCATTGACATTTGTTCTTCGTGACTTGTATCTGGAGTGCAATCAAGTATAACAGAAAAGTATTTAGAAATTTTGAGTTTCTCAATGATTATTTTTTTTATCTCGCCCGCTAACATAAGTATCAACTCATTCTGAATTTTGTGTCCTAGATAATGATAATGAATCTCTTTACTTTTTATTCGACGAATATGCTCTTGCATTACGGGGTCGAACTCAGCGATCATTTGAATTATACTTAAAAAGATACCATTATTTTCTTGATATATCTTCTCGCTGTCCCCACGAAATGCTAAATTATTCTCAGCAAGAGTTTTTACCACAGATATTATTCTCAATAACACTTGTCTCCAATGTTCTCTATCTCTATTGATTTGTTCTTGCACACTTTTGTCAATTGTCTCAGTCTTTTCAATCTTAATTTCAATTCTATCCATTTATTCATGTTATTGATGTGGTCACAACTTGCTTCATGCATTTTAAGTTTTTCACCAACATTTTTCCAATCATGTATTCCATCATGTGCCAATTGGGTTCTGATCCCATCATTCTTAAATAGCTTACAACAAAAGCAAAATACTTTATCTAAACTTTTTGAATATATCAACCATTTTCTATCATATTTCTCTCCATTAGGTAATCGTCGAACGTAATGTGTAGATGAGAAGTGTCGATTTGCTCCATCTTTCGGAAAAGTCAGATCATTTTCTCTTACAGGACCTTTCATTACAATTAAATCTCTTAAATTTGTATTCATATTTCCCCAATTTGCTGGGTCAACAAGGTCAAGAGAAAATGGTTCATTATCTTTGTCAGTAGATACCTCTTCATTCATCACACAATGTCCTTCTTCAATTGTATTATTATTGTTGTCATTCTCATTTAACACTTCTTCAGCAGCTATGTCATCGTTGTGTGTTCGTTTACTACTACCAAAAAACTTATCAAGTGCTCCCTCTTGAGATTTAATCAACTTTTCAATCTTTTCCTTCCTTTTTCTTTTGGCACATCCAGATTCAAATTTTCTCGTAGACATAATAACAAGTAAAGAGCGATAAAACCTGATTGATGAGTCTCAAAATGAAAGGATTCAGAAATTGGCGGTTGCAGTTGTGATTGAAGTAGACAATGCGGCTGTAAGATGATATGGAATATAATTAGAGCACTTTTATTCAAAAAATATGGAACATAATTAGAGCAATTTTATCCAAATTAAATTCAAAGAAAAAAGACATAAGATGGTAAGAAAATGAACTAAATAACATAATTATAGCTTCTCCATTTTTGTTAAATTCTACTTGCAATTTATGTTTAGTAGTGAGCATTGCTTGTACACTTCGTTTTTTGCTAGATAGAAGGAAGTAACAAAATAAGTTTTAGGGTATGAAGTGCACAAAAAATGATTATTAGAGTTCTTTATCACACACACTGCTATTACCTAGTTAAATAAATTAGGATTTGCATGGAAACTACATATCAAATATGTCTTCCCAAAGCAAGGGAATGGTCCGTTTTTCTATTTGACTGATGAGGACAACAAACAACAAATGGTGACAAATGTTTATGTAGAATTAAGAGTTATTTGATTACTTTTAGTATAAAATGTCAATATTATTGAAAATATTATCATTTAGAGTAATAAATTTGGCACTTGACACCAAATCAGAAACTTACTTCAATAAATAGACCTTAGTCAACGAATATATTTCGAGAGAAAATATTAAAAAAAAATACATTGAAGAAGCCTGAAGAAATTAACATTGCACATGTACTACGTAAGGTATTGATACTGGAAATGTAATAAACATTCCAGGCACCAAATCTACCACTCAGTGATTATCAGAAAACCAAGTATCAACTTCCCACTATACCAAATTCGTCAATTGCTAATTTGCTACTGCTCTGCCAGTTCTCTCTGCTATAAACCATGAACCTAAACTCCTTTGCTCTACCAACGATGTGCTATGGGGTCACCCAGTATACATGTCCATAGTTTATCAAAAAATGCATACATTTAAGTTCTTTTTTCTATTCTAAGTTCTGATTCTGAATATTAGAAACTATGTATTTCAACCTTACATTTTTACCAGGTTTCTCCATTTCTGTACCGCTTCATTTGTCCAAAATTTTAGTAGTTTTTACAACCAGAAATCTCATCTCAATTATAGTCTTTTAATTCAATAATTCTCTTTCTTTATATCTTTACTTTCTGGAAGAACCGAGCAGAATATCAATACAATGGTGAACACCAAAGCCCAATCGACGAAGCCGCAAAAACGTGGAATAGACTTCAAAATATTTAATGGCAATACTGTTTCTTCTTCCCATTAGTATCTGTAAACATCCCAAAATAGAACTTTCCGGCTATTTCACAGGTCGGTAACTATAGAACTAAACAAAACTTCATCAATACAAAATAAATGTCTCTCAACTAATCTTATGACGGCAGAAAAACTAAACCCATTCCTCAAAAATTTATAAACAAATCAATTCAAATAATAAAACAATACGAGACAAAAGTTAGTTTATTAGTTCAGAGACATAAACGAGCATGTTGATAAATAAAAAGGGATGACCTCTTGCCGGAGACAGGTCTTCGTGAACCAGAATGGCAGAATCAGCCGCTGAATTTCCGTTAAGCCTCTCCTTAATCGACCTACTAGCCTGGCCGCCTGGGCCTCTGCCTCCTAAGAGAAGTAACTTGTGGTGGTCTGTTGGAGAAGAGAAGACAAAGAAGAAAACGGTGAAAAAAATGATTTATGGAGAAAGGCGGTTCGTTTTCTTGTGCCATATATATATATTTTTTTAATCCTTAACAGATGAGGCCCCCTACAATTTGAGGCCCAAGGCAGTGGCCTCAGTTGCCTTGGGCCAGGGCCGGGTCTGGCTGTGAATCATCAAGTTCGTTAAACAACAGAAAAAAATAAATATACGTATGCATATTGGTTGATGCATAATCAAAATATTTGGCCGATGGCCCATGTTGAGGGTCATAAGTAGGAAGATAGTGACTGTATAGAGGCAGTTTATCGTCTCCATTTTTCAGCAACAGTTTAAAACTAATTACTCTTTAATTGCATGCTATATTATTTTAATTAGCTTGATAACAATTTCATTACATTGTTAAGTGAAGTTGACAATTTTCATCCCACTACCAATGAAGAACAAGAAGGTGAAGACGACAAACAAGCAAGGTAAACAAGAAGCTCGGACATGAGATTGATGACCTCAAGACTAAGGTAGTTTACCTAATCCTTTCCTTTTAAGCTTTTCTTTATTGTTTGAATTCAGCTCTATTCAAAGGAAATACTGTAGTATTATTATTTTATTTTATTTTTTGGTTTTTTTCCCCAAATTCTCCATATATTTTTCCTCTCTCTTTCTACTTTTGTGTTCATATTATTTTGTTCCATGTCTTCCTTTTCTCAATTTGTCGCAAATTGTCGTTGTTGAACATTATTCCATGTCCTCCTATGCTCAATTTGTTGCAAATTCTCATTGCTGGGTTCAATTCGGATGATCAATGCCTGCACCTATAACAAGAGAGATCCTCTTTTGCAAATTATGTTATCCTGTACAATTATATGTTTGGCTTTTATTAAAGGTGATTGGACAATTTTGTACTTGAAAGATTTGTGGTCTGTTTACATCGAGTTGGTTACTAAAACTTGCATCCATTTCATTTACAAATATGAAGTTCTCTTTCTTTTTGTTTTTAACTTCTAATTTTTAGCATATCTATCTGATTTTCAAAATGCTTTTGTTTCTTGTTGGTTGCAGTTTAAGCCCTGTTTGAACTTTACGACTCAATGGAAGAGGCAACAAAGTGACGTCTTGTTGGTTGCAAAACGTTAGATACATTAAAGTAAGTAATAGGTTAACCTACACTCAACTAACCAACAAATGCTGCTCCAATGATATCTATCCTTGAAGTAGAACTTCAGCTGGCTCAATCCAGAATTATCGAACTTCAAATAGTACAACTTCGACAACGAGAGTTGGAGCTTCAACTTCTGGTGCAACAGGGAATGCTGCTATTAATTTCACTTGTGGATAAACGGATTTTTTATTGCACTTTTTTGTACATTTTTTATTCCTATGATCCTTAAGTTTTACTGTGATACCAGATGAACTTGAACGGACACAGAAAGACACCAAAAAAAATTTCGAAAAAAAAAAAAAAAAAGAAGGTTTGATATCTTTGATGATGTAGTTTATTGATTCATCATCCTACCTATATATGATTTAGTTTCCTCATTTTGCTATATTTTGAAGAGAAATCATATATAAATTGACCGTGTCAAATCAAAGTACATTTAACTTTTCTCATTCAACACTAATTTTACCTTCAAAATAACTCCACCCATGCATTGCATGGAAAACAAACTAGTATATATATGGAGGAGGGAGATTTTTGGGATCAAAATAAATAATATTAGAAACATATATTGGAATCTTGTCACAGTCGGTGTTAAATTAGAATAATGAGCATGTTTGATACATTAATTCAAACATGTTTAATAATCACTTGAGAGTCTTTTTAATAATGTTCAATCTTGTATAACTTTATTTATATGACTCTGTTTGAGCCCCACTTTTTGGGAAGTTGATTTTGTGATGTCAATTTTTTATTTTTTATTGAAAATGTGCAATTAAAAAGTAGAAATTTTTTTTTTGGATCTTAGGGTAAAATTAATCTATTGAGAGATTGTATGGTTGGAAATTTGTACAATTATTTTTGTTTTTTTAATAATTTCATAGAGTAAATTTCATGGGGCTTTATAAGCAACCATCATGAAAAATTTTACTTGTATTTGAGTGGATATCATAATTTATACCATAAACTAATTGATATATATATATATATATATGTTGGAACATTTTTTAAAAGTTATAAACTTTCACAAATGTTCCAAAAGTTATAAGCTTTCACAACAAATATTAATTTTCAATTTTGATTTTAATATTAACTTTTAGTATAAAATTAAATCTCATAATTTAGGTTGTAACTTAAGAATAAAAATTTCAACTTTTCAAATCAAAACCTTTTAATTTTAAGTTTTAACATAAAATTAAAAGACATAATACATATTATAACTTATGTTTTAATAGTATAAATGTGGAGGTTAAAATTTTACCTATAAAAGGTGATTAGATATCATTGTTGTACATATCTTACAACAACTTGAAATATTGTCATCTCTATAATTTTATATTATATTCATATTATTTTGACAACTCGGTGAGAGATTCATTCACTCATGTCTCTATGGTCATGCCCATGGAAGGAGAGCCACATAAATTTTATTTTGGAGTCATGTAGTGTCGAAAGAATCCACACGAGGGAGAGTGTAGTGATTGCAAAAAAAAAAAAAAACTCGCCCCCCCCCCCCGCCCCACCCAGGGCCCCGTCAAGGCTGGCAGGGTGGGGCATCGTTGCCCCGCCATGAACCCACCCTGTGAAGGAAAAAATAATAAAAATAATTTTATTTCTTAACAATTCACCTGTTAAAAACTTATTTTGAATTTGTATTTTATTCTCTAATAATAACATAACTCGAAAATAACATAACTCGAAACTTTGAAAATGTAAAAAAAAAATAAAAAATAAAGGCGGGCGGGGCGGGGTTTGAGAGAGTGTGGGGCACCCCGTTGCCATCCCCAGCAATACGACTTTAGGACAACATCTTCGACTTGACCCTTAAGACTTGCTTTCTAATTCTCTTCTTTATTTTATGTTCTATTAATGTTGAATTGTGTTTATGTTATTTAATTGATTGTATTATGATATATATCTACACACAAATCACTCAATTTTTCCAACAATCTAAAATTGTATTTCCGTGATTTGTGTATAGAACACAATGCATTTGAGAATATGCCTTCTTCAGTCATAAAGTTCCTTTAAAAATCTAAACTCCCTAGATATGCTTATTGGTTCCACAAACAAGTTTAGAACTTACTTCCTGGTAGATGTTCATGGATACAAGGACTTAAGTTTAATAATCAAGCCATGCATGTTAATCTTTACTATGTTAAGGGCATTTTGGTTTAATCAAATTTCGGATCAAACCTTATTGCCTCCATGAAGGTGGGTAACTTTCCCATTAAAAAAAAAATAAAAAAATAATAATAATAATAATAATAATCGAATTTCGGGCGCAATGCAAATATTGAAGTTCTTGACCCAAAAGGCTATTTGAATAACTTGTTTTGTCAATATAAGCCTTTTATTTATATTTTCCATAACTTTGATTCTTGGGGAGAAAATAAACAGGTAAAGGTAGAAGAACCCAAAATTTCCAGCCATTTTTTAGTTGTCAATTTTGTTACTTTTCATTTCTTTTGAGCGGAAAGAAATGAAATTTGTCTAATTAATATTTTACAAGAAGTTTAATTTCATAATTAATCTCTATAATTTTATTTATAGCCGAGAGTAAATCTTGTGATTAATTGTGATTTTATTCTTTTGAAATTTGTAACTTAAAAAGTTTCCCCAACTTTAATTTTTAGTTTTTTTTTATTATTTAAAATTTCAGTTTCAAGTTTCAAAGTACGTATTTAGGCCCTGTTTGGTAGGGATTTTGAGAATTATTTTTTGACCGTTAGGAGAAAAGTGGATGCCATTGTGAGAGAAGAAGTCAAAAATTACAGTTGAAATAGTGAAATAACGATTAAAAAAATCAATTTTTAAGGTGAAAAATCATTCCCAAACACCCCTTAATATAAAACTTAACCATTAGAATTTAGGTTATGTATGGATTAATTTACATTATTATGGGTTTTTTTAGTGGCTATTGCTTTCATAGAGAATTAAAAATAAAAATTAAATTTAAAAATCATTTGCTGATTTTAAGATGCTTAATATGTCATTTTAGCTCTATCTTTTGAAAGAGGTAGCCGTTTACTACAGTAGTGTAATGGCTCTTAATTGGGGCAATCAGATCTTTCCTTGGGTTCTGTTTGGTATTGAAGTGGAGTGTTTCTATATGTAGTAATAAGACACAGAAATCTGAATCATTGATTCTTGTGGTTTGTTATGTACTTTGTTGTTGAAAATGTCTACTAAATTAGAATAACCTGCTGCAGTACATATGAAATGTTATTCTGAGAAAAATTTTGTGTTGAATTAACTAAAATTGATCCTGAACTTCTTTATAATTTGTTGGAAATTACTGGACAATATGTTCTATAAGTAAGTTGCTTCTATTCGATAATTTTTTGACTATATTATGGGCATGTGGTGTTTCTAAGTTGCTATTATAGTATGTTCTTCACAAGAAAAAAGCCTGCATATTGATCTATGCTTTGCACTTAGCACCAGGGGACATATCTCCATGGGCATAGTGCATTGATACCTATGCTATAGATTCTTATAGACGCATTTCTAATGAAATGCTAAGATATAAAATTTCGATTATTCTTGAGGACTTCCATGAATTTTCTATAAGCTCCACGAGGTAGCCATGAAGTTTTCATAAAGTAAATGGATAATTTTATTTTCAAGATATTTAGCTTAGTTAACCATGTTATCATCCTAATAATAATTTCATTATGGAAAGAAAAGAAGTTTAAAAAATTAGGGGTATAAAAATAAAAAATAAAAATTGGATAGATGTGCGCTAAATATCTATGACCATTGAAATCAACTTGATGACCACAATGATTGTAATAAACAATTTAATACAATCATCAATATATGTCATGTGTAAGGTATGCATTGATTGTTGATCATTCTTATCGGCTACAAAGATTAATGTTACATTGTGATATATGGAGATTGAGAATATTTGGTGATGAATTATTGTGTTTAAATAAATTAAAAATATATATATCTTTGGAACATGAGGGTGTTTAAAATGTCAAATAGACGCACCTTATATTATTCTTAGTTGAAAAAATTGACTTTGGAAAGTGTTAAAGATGAAAATTGTAGATTTGCAGGTAAAATACGAGAGCTCAATGGATGCCTATGCTTAAACATGTTGCTAAAGTCAATTTCTAAATTTCATATATCTATCGTATTATAATTAAACTTGTTATTGATATTTTGGAAATTTTAAGAAAACTTTGCAGGTTTTCAAATTGCAAGCGGAGAATAAAAGTTTGTAAATTGACGTCACCAAATTATTGTCCAAGAGGGACATGAAATAAACTATAGTCCGTAATGGACATATATAAATCATCGAGAGGGATGGCTTAAGCCTATAAGGGAATTACCTCCGGGAGTAATCCAACCTTTGTGATTGGAGATCGCATGAATAAGGTTCAATATGGTAAAAACAACCTTTACTGCGTGACTTGTAATAGCACTATTATATTTATATTTATCCCTATAGTGATACTGCTAATAAATGTAATGTTAGGAAGGGTTTAACCCTGAATGAGTATCGAGACGAGAATTATCGCAAGATGTGAGTCATACACACCGTTGGAGGATTCACCTATTTAAGAGTTGGCATGAGGCCGTAGCTTTGGAATTGGGCTATTCCCTAGAGACTCTTACTATAATCAAGATTAAAGCGTATAGCCACTAACAGCGTTACCCGCAATGAATTGAACTTAAATTGATACTGTGTGTGGAACAATTGAAATTTGGCAAAGAGGACATAATTCAAAGTTTAGTCCGTTATGGTTCCCTCAAATGGAAATTGTTATCACTAAGTGAGGTTCAAATCCAAAAGACACCTACACCTATTTTAAAATATAACGTTGCCACTATTATATATATTTATCTATTTTGAAAGTTTAAAATTTGTGGGGGATTGTTGGAATATTTTTTAAAAGTTTTATACTTTCACAACAAATATTAATTTTCAATTTTGATTTTAATATTAACTTTTAATATAAAATTAAATCTCATAATTTAGGTTGTAACTTAAAAATAAAAGTATCAACCTTTCAAAGACCATAATATATATTATAATTTATGTTTTAATGGTATAAATGTGAGGGTTGAAATTTTACTTATAAAAGGTTATTAGATATCATTATTATACATATCTAACAACAACTTGAACTGTGGTCCTCTCTACAATTTATACTATATTCATCTTTGAATTGGTCTGATTCAACCCAACATAACTTACATTCTTGGGTTGAGTCAAGTTGAATCAAAGTGAAAATATTTGTGTACTTTATAGAATATAGTTGAAAATGATTTTGAAAAAAAAAATGAATTTTTAAAAATTTATGCTAAACAAGCCTTGTTCGATACGTAATTTGTAACAAAAAGTGCACAAAAATAATAAGGGATAATTGCAACAGTGGTTCCTAACCTTTCACATTTTGCAGATTTTACCCTAACTTTCAATTTGTATCAATGAAAGTCTCAAACCTTTAAAAAATTAGCAACTGAGGTTCAAAAGGATGAAAAAAGAGTGTTAGTTGACCAAAAAAGTTGATTTTGACCAAATTTGAAAAGGTGAAAATGGTAACTTAATTAATTCCATATTAATAAAAAAACCAAAAAAATCATAAAATAAAAAAACTAAACCCACTTCCTTTCCCATACCCCACGCGCACTGTCAGCATCGCCGCCCAAAAGTCGATCTCCATCGCTACCACACAACGTTAGCACCACCATCGCCACCAAATGGTCGGCCAAACCAAACCTCGAGGGTGTGATGGATAATGATATTGATGAGTGTAATTCACTCATTAAACTAAAGCTTCTAAATCAAGTTTTTTGATGTGTTCTTGAGCATTTTGGAACGTTTTAATGTGTGTGTTAGTGTTGTTTTGCAATTTGGACAACTCTCAAGAAAATACCACTATTGGGAGCCGATGATGAGCAAAAATGATGATCAATGAAATGGAGCATGAATAAGCAAGTATTGAATAAGATTGGAGTGGAAAATAGCCTTGGAAAAACAAAGAGAAGAGGAGTAAAGCAGTGGCATTGGCGCCACGGCGCCGAAAATGGGGCGCCATGGTGCCCGTTTCCAAAACATTAAAATTCGAGTTTTTAAGTACCTTTTCGGCCCAAAAGTCATACCATAACCCTTAAGGACCCTTAAAAAATATAAATACCCAGCTGAAGAACAAGAGAAGGGGGTTAGACGGCTGAAGAGGCAAGAAAAATAGAGGCACCAGTTGAGAGAAGATCGACTCGATTTTGGAGAAGAAGAAGGGAGAAACTGAGAAATCAAGCCACAAGATTGAGAAATAGAGCAACAACCTGAGTTTTTTCTTATCTTTCTCTCCTTCATGCAATTTAATTTGTATTTTATCATTTTCTTCTTCTCAATTATGAACTAAGTTATTAAATCTAGGGTTTGATGTAACCTATTTGAGAAATGATTCAATTTCTTTATAGTATTTCCATTTAATTTTCCAGAATTGAATTTGTATTGTTCTTGCTTAATGCTTTCATTTGCCTGATCACCAATTGAATGAATTGATGTTCTAAATTTGACGCTCGAGAGAGGGAAATTTAGGCGTGATCTAAGAACAATATAACCTAGGTTTGTAGGTTTCGAGAGAAAACAAGAACCAAGTGAGTGATAATCTTTATATATTTAATTTGGAATAGAGATATTGGGGTTAAAATATAGAGATAGGTTCTATTTTACGCTCGAGAGGGGGAAATAGAATTAATTTAGGATTCTTACCTATGAATTTGGGAAATAGTTGATGGAAATATCTATAGGGGTTGAGAATCATGTTGATAATATGGTGAAATCATTCCCTAGACATTACGTAAATTTGATTTAATCTTTAGAAATTGCCTCACTTTTATTGCACTATTTAATTCATTGACGTTAATTTAGTATTCATCATTAATTTAACACTCGATTGTCTAGATAACGTAAACGCGGACACAATTATAGTACTCAGTGGAAGTAGAATATCAATACCTGTGGGTTCGACACTTTTCAATTCTTTAATATACTACAAAACTTGACACCATGTGCTTGCGGTATAAAATCACGTTATATAAAACGCGTGGCAAGTTTTTGGCGCCGTTGCTGGGGATTGTTAATTTGATTTTTACTAATATTATTACCAAATAATTTCTATTTTAATTTAGATTTATTTATTTATTTTTTGGTTTTTTTTGTTAATTTTTGGCTATCCACTCTGATCATTTTTGGTATTCTTTCCAGAAACTACCCAATAATATATGCATGTTTCCAACATTGGCAAGAGAGCATAGCAATTGAAATAAGTAATCTCAACATGGATACAAGTGACGTGGTTGTAGAAAATGTCTTCTGTCAAATTTGCTGGGAGATGCATTACACCGAGTACTGTTGGCATACACCTATGAACCCCCATACAATAAAGGTTGCAAGGTTTATACATTATTTAAGATGTCGACAAGAAGCGATTGACAACTCTGATGAAGACTATATGCCTTTGGAAGATTATGCACCTGACGATTGGGATGAGGACATCATACTTACGGGAAAAGGTCCTCCTATGTTGAATGAGAGGGTGATTGCAAAGTACTACAATAAACTGGCCAATTTGGAAGAGAGCAAAATATCGATTGGAGATTGGAGTTACTGGAATGAATTGAAAAGGTGGAAATACAATCCACTCGAAGGGGTTAAAAAGAAAGATTCCTCGTTGCTTGTGGATCTTGAATGTGGATCAATCGGTCAATCCGAAAAAATTTCAACGATCGTAGAAGAGCCTAAAGTGAATGACAACTTGATCACAAAGGAACCAAACGTTTTATTTTATTTTTATTTTTATTTCGTTTTCTGTTTTTGATTAATATGATAGTTTTAGTTATTTTATAATTTCTATTTAGGAATTCATCAGCCATATCCCATCTTCCCTTAGGTTTATAAGTAGTCAAGTTAGTTATTTGATGTTTGAGCTAAGTAACACTTGTTCCATGTATTTAATATCTAAATTTGATTTTTCAGGATCATGACGCTGCAGAATAATCATAACAACTTTGATGAGGAGAACATGAAAAATCTCAAGTTTGGGGGTAAAAGTTAGAAGAAGCGTCCATCAAATTCAACGTCAGAGCAGAAATCGTCATTGACAATTCAAACAATTCAGGGAAGTCCTCCTCATTTTCTTTTAATTTAACATTGGGGACAATGTTTAGTTTAAGTTTTGGGGGGCGTATATCATAAATTGTCTCGAATAGCCTTTTTTTTATTTTATTTTATTGTGTGAATTGTGTGCATTTAAAAAAAATTTATTTTATTTTATTTTATTTGTGTGTTTTGTTTTTAATTTCTTAATTGTATGCATTGATTAAAAAAAATCTTTTCATGTTTTTGCATGCTTGTGTGTGTTAGATAACCTTGCCGGTATTGATATGTGTAATTGAGAACATGCGTTGATTTATGAATTGTGGACGAGTTATGTGTTTGAGTTATATTTTTGCTTATTCGTGTGAAACGGAAATTATTTTTGCACGTGGGTTGATTGTAGCGTTGTACATGAGTAGGTTGGTCCATGTTTATAGGTTGAATAAGAGAACTTAGATGCTAAACCCAAACAACCTTTAAACATTATTATACCCTTAAACTAAATATAGGTTGTTTGGTAGGTTAAGCTGTTGCAGGAAAACTTGGAGATAAATGTGGATTCCATGTGTGCTAAATGTTGTGTGGATTGTCTGAGACTAATAGAGTGAAAATTGGGTGAAAACTTTAAGTTAGAGGTCGATTTTCGAGAATAGGTGTTTAATAAGGGGCATTGCACTAATCATTGCATAAAAAAGATCCCAACGAGGACAACTTTAATAATCTCATTGTGAATCGTCTCTTCGTAGCCTTTATGACTCGAGTAATTAAGCCTGTAAGGGTTTAAAACCTGGTGCCCTAAAGTCGTCTGATTTGGGGGTCATCGGCCTAAAACTCGTTACAAGGGTCATTTAGAAAGCTTGAGAGAGTGACGTCCACACAAAGGGTGTTTAAAGAATACATTTATATAAATAAAAAAAGAGAGAGAGAGAGAGAGAGAGAGAGAGAAATAGATATCAAATGCCTTGATTAAGCCCCGAACACCTGTTTTAGATATCTATTTTTTTTTTATTTATATAAATGTATTCTTTAAACACCCTTTGTGTGGACGTCACTCTCTCAAGCTTTCTAAATGACCCTTGTAACGAATTTTAGGCCGATGACTCCCAAATCAGACGATTTTAGGGCACCAGGTTTTAAACCCTTACAGGCTTAATTACTCGAGTCATAAAGGCTACGAAGAGACGATTCACAATGAGATTATTAAAGTTGTCCTCGTTGGGATCTTTTTTATGCAATGATTAGTGCAATGCCCCTTATTAAACACCTATTCTCGAAAATCGACCTCTAACTTAAAGTTTTCATCCAATTTTCACCCTATTAGTCTCAGACAATCCACACAACATTTAGCACGCATGGAATCCACATTTATCTCCAAGTTTTCCTGCAACAGCTTAACCTACCAAACAGCCTATATTTGGTTTAAGGGTATAATAATGTTTAAAAGTTGTTTGGGTTTAGCATCTAAGTTCTCTTATTCAATCTATAAACATGGACCAACCTACTCATGTACAACGCTACAATCAACCCATATGCAAAAATAATTTCCGTTTCACACAAATAAGCAAAAATCTAACTCAAACACATAACTCGTCCACAAATCATAAATCAACGCATGTTCTCAATTACACATATCAATACCGGCAAGGTTATCTAACACACACAAGCATGCAAAAACACGAAAAGATTTTTTTTTTTAATGAGTGATTTACACTTATTATATTATGCCATTAATTTCATGATTTTGCTATCTTGGAGAGTATTTTAGAAGTGCTAACAAGTGATTTTGGTGTTGTTTTGTAGGTTGATGGAAGTGGAGAAAACAATAGCTAAAAGAGGCCAAAGGAAGGAAATAGGCGAAAGTTAGCGAAATTGGATGAAATGACCAAAATGTAAGAGATTCAAAGTTCGAGGATTAAAATGCAATTAATCAAAAGTTGTGTCAAAACTCATGATGAAGATCCGAGAGCGCTAGGAGTCAATTGGATGAAGGAAGGTGTCAAAGGGATCAAATTTAGTCAAAATATAATCACAAATCATTTTCCAACCGAAAAGTTACGCGCCGGAGTTTTGGTCTCACATTGAGACATATTTCTCACATAGCAAACGATCGAACTGGAAAATGATGTTTGAAGAAAAGTTATAGCCCTTTGAGTTACCTTTCCAACGCATCTTGAATCATCTCAATCTGACATTAGATAAAAAAAGTTATGACAAAAATACTGAAAGAGACAAAAACTGTCTTTTTCACCCGAAGTGAGAGCCGTGGCGCCCAAGATGCTGAAAACAACAGTGAATGTGGCGCCGCCTGTGCAGAAAAATGGGATTTTATATTTTTAGAATCTTTTCTTGGCCCAACTCACCCCTAATTCGTCCAATAATCCCAACATACTATAAATACCATTAAAAAAACCTTATTTTCAAGAAGGTTGGAGGGGGGCAAGATTGAAGAATTCAACTACACAATTTGAAGGAGGCAAAAAAAAAATTGAAGACATCAAAAGGAAGAAGGAACAATATCAAAGAAGAAGATTGAAGATCTACCCAAAAGACTAGTTTTTCTATCTTTTTCCTTATGTTGTTTATTATAATTTGTATGATTTTCATTTATTATACCATGAATTAAACAATTTATCTAAGGGATTGATGTAGCCGAATCAAGATTATGGTTTGATGATTTTATAATTATTTCTTTGATTTTTCCACATATATTTAATTGTATCATGATTTTAATGCTTTCAATTGCCTGATCAACAATTGGATGATTTGATGCTAGTCAATTTCGACGCTCGAGAGAGTGGGAATTTAAGCGTGATCATAAGAGTAATACAACATAGAATTTAAAGGTTTCGAGAGAAAGTATAAATCTGTGAAGCTTACTCCATAAAAAAATCGGACCTTTATTAAATTCTTGATTTTCAATTTTGAATAGAGATGTTAGAATTGGGATCTAGGGTTAATTTCTAATCGGTGCTCGAGAGAGGGGGTTAGAAATACATTAGGATTCTTGCTTTTAAATATGGGAAAATTAATTGGAACAATTCGAATTCGTTGAATCATAATTGAAAGTTAGGTGAAATCAATCTCTAGGCCTTCTCATTTGATAATATTTATTTCCCAATTTTATCGCATCCAATCACGTTAGATTTAGTTTATATCATTCACTCATAAAACATTAAATCCATTTAATCATACATTTGTCTAAATAAAGTAGAAATTGCACAATTATAGTACTTAGTGAAAATTAAATTACAATCCATGTGGGTTCGACATCCTTCTTCAAAACTATATTACAAAACTTGACACCGTACACTTGCGATTTAAAAATCAAGTTGCATAAATCGCGTGGCAGATATCTAGAGCAAAATACTCTGGTCTACCCACTAACACCACTATCTTACCCTGCGACGCCATTTCTCCACCTCCAATCGATGAAAAATCTACCAAAATCAGTTCGATTGTGTTGGAACCCATAAATCTTGTTCTTGGACCCGTGCTTTTTTTTTCTCGATTCTTGATTTAGCTGGCAGAGATGGTTTTGAAATTGAACGAGAACTGGAAAAAGCTTGGGAATTTTCAGATTTGGTGGTGCCTCCAAAAGCTACTGTTTTTCTTCACCTTATTGCTATGCCATCAACTATAACAGTCATCACCACTCCCCATTTAATCCACCACTCCAACATCAAAACCAAAAATTTAACAAGTAGATTAAATTCATATTGGTGCACACCCAATGGAGATGGTGTTGATTCGTAAAACCAAAAATTTTCACAATTTGATTTTGTTCAAACCATTTTGTTTTTCTGGTTTAGGGTGGGAAACGGCGGCCTACGGCAGGCGATCGCCGAAGATTTCGATTTGTTTGGACTGTTCTGTGGTGGGGTAAGGGGGTGTGATGGAGATTGGTGGGGGTGGGGTGTGGAAGATAATGAAGCCTCGTATTTTTTATTTAATTTTTTAACTTATTTAATGTGAGAAAAATGTAACCATTTTGCCGTTTTAAAATTGATCAAATTTTAACTTTTTGGTCAACTAATGGTGTATCCATTTGGACCTCAACTGCTAATTTTTCAAAGATTTGGAATCTTGATTGGTACAAACTAAGTATTAGGGTAAAGTTTGTAAAAAGATGAAAGGTTAGAGACCGCTGTTGCAATTATCTCAAATAATAATCTATTAAATACCAATGATAAGGCAATTATTTCATTGACAATAAATCTTAATATTTAAATTAGAAGTGTTCTTTATCAATGACGTGTCATTCAATCGGTACTTAATAAATTATTTTTTATATTAAATATATCTTATCCACTGAAAAATTATTTACTACTAAAAGATTTGTCAAACAACTCTTCAAGTGGACGACTATTTCCAAGTGTCTCTATTTGCTAGTAACAAGATAACACGTGTCAGGTAAGGGTAACGTGTAAAACCAAGACTGAGCCACGTTTCATTATATCAAATCTCGAAAATGGAATGCACACTTTAAAACTGAGAGGATAAGTTTTGAAATAGAAAAATGTCAGTGTAATAATCCTTTATTTTAAAAAAAATATTTCCGACGACACGCTCTCAAGTATTACTATATTTAGGGTCTGTTTGGTGTTGATTTTTGAAAATTAATTCTGAACTTATTGTACTTCTATTCGAAAACTTAATCATGCGTTGCTTTTCTCTGTTTGGAAGTGTTATCCTCTACATGAACAATTCTTCTTGGACGGGACCTCTCCAAATAGGGGGCATGTGACGCCCCCTATTGGCCGGTGTGATTAGTGCAATATGTTTTTGTTTAGATTTGAGATGCAAATAAGAGAATCCTATAGTCATAATCATATTTTAATCGAATTTATGCTAAAAGTTTTTAGGATTCGCTTGACATAACTTTTGCTATTATTTCCTATACAAGGACTTTTGAATGATGTTATTTTAATATTTGTTTGGAAACTAAGTTTTTTTAAAAGAGTTTTCTATTCTAAAATTACTTTTAAGGGAAATTAAACTAGACCAACATCCTCTAAAATTTCTTTTAATTAGAAGAAATATTTTCATAAAATTAGTCAAACGGGTCCTAAAATAGCTTTGAATATCAAAAACTCTTTCTGACTTTTCAAAAGTCATACCAAACAAATTAAGTGAGTCAAAGTGTATTGCTATAGTTGTTGGTATTATTGCTTCAAAAATCTTAATTAAGGAGGACTTCAATTGTAAATAGAAAAAAAAGTTGGTAATTTTAATCGGATAACTTCCCATGCGGTTGTGTCGACTTCATATTCCACTTGAATAGGATTGTCGATTGAATTGAAGGAAACCATTGGCAAAAGTCTACTTAGCTCGGTCACTTAGGGTTGATAGAAGTCACGAACCGAAGCAAATCCAAATCAAATTGAATCGATCAATTCTTCTTAAGTTAAATTGTTTCGCGCGGGTTCGTCGCTAACAATTAAAAAGGGATCAGACGATTGTGTAAGGGACAAACCTCTTAAGACAAAGTCCCAAAAAGGGGTGTTCTTTATTGGGAATGTCTTTACAATCGGAAAGTAAAAACAGAATGCTTCCAAGGGGTGCAAGCACACGAGTTACTGAAAGAAGTGTTTAAATCTAAACTAAGAAATTTAAAATTACATGTTCTCTATTCGAGAGTTTTTTGATTCGGGTCCTTTTGCTCTATGTCTTTTCTTCCTTTTATACTCCCTGGATGATCTCTTTGTGATCAACCGCCTAAAAACTGTTTGATCGTTCTATAACTGCCCACTTTCCTCGTAATGGCCAACTTGTCATGGAACTGCATTTTCTAACTGTTACCATTACTCTTTGTCGTTCAACTGTTTTCAATTGAATTCCTTGAATCGTGAAACGTGATAGGGCTGCTTAATAACTGCTTTGATAACTGCGCTTCTTGATAACCATAACACTTCATGTTTGCTAAGACCTTGAGCGACTCGAAGGTTTGGGCGAGAATAGAGTAGCAACTCTGGGCGACTGCATGGCACTCCATTCGCTCAGATCCTGGGCGACTTGCAAGCTTGGGCGATGGTGTTACCACGTTCACGGGCCTCCCTATTTGGGCCTTTATCCTGAATTGTCTGATTGGGCTTCATTCTTTGGGCTATCTGATTTGGGGATCCTCCAATTAGGCTTCATTCCTTGGGCCGTTCGATTTGGGCTGAATTTTTATGTGTCAACAATTACCCCCCAATATGGCAGAATTAATACCAATTATTAAATTTTGCCATATTCACTTTTGTGTTTCCAGCAACATTCGAAATTTTCAAGAATTTCAATCATTGTTTTCTTCCATAGCTTTGAAAAGGTGCGACGTTTTGCAAACCCTTATAACCCCCAAATACGCCATTTCACTGCACCATTGAATCACGCCTCACTTTTTCGCACTTCTCTCTCACAATTTTACTGTTCATCTCTTTGCTTCCCTGTTACGTAACTCTGAAAAATCCCATTTCGTCCCTAATGGCTACTCACAATCTCAATCTGGCGACTCTTTTAGTTTTGAAGACTTTCAGAAACTCCTTAATCGTCCATACATAACTTCGAACTTTCTCACGCCTGCCAATGTCGAACTCAATGAGTTCTACCTAGGTCCTTTCTTCAACAATGCAGAGGCAGTCGAACAAGCGGCAGTGGGCCAGCTATTTCCTTGTACTCAAAGCCCTCCATTTCTAAACTCTCTACCGCTGGGGCCACTTCGCGAAAGAGGTATTCGCACTTGGCCTAAATCTGACGTAGTTTTCCGTAGATGGCATGCTCGCCTTGTGGACCATAGTCCTACGAAGGCACTTTTTGATAATGCTAGGATTTCTAATTTGTTAGAAATCTCTCTTCAACCCCCTACTTTTGATTCAGGACTTTTTTCGATCGCTTTAAGTTTTTGGTCTTCTGAATATAATACATTTGTTTTCCCTCTTGGCCCCATGTCTATTACTTTAAGGGATGTTGGGGCCCTAGTGAATCTGCCACCTTTGGGCGATACGATTTTTCCTGATATCTTAGTTTCTGGTGGCGCCCCAAAGTTTGGTAAAAACCTCACCGAGTCTTATTCAAGCCTGCAAACCCTTCATAACCATTCGAGCGCTGAGCCTTCCCATACTGAGCGAGTGGCATTTCTTCTGGTTTGGCTTTGTAAATATGTTTTGTGTGTGCAAGCATAAAGCCCTCCCTGAACTATTTACCCATTGCGCACGAATTGGCGGGTAGCAGGCCTCTGAATTTAGGTTCTTTCTTTTTGGCTGCCCTCTATAGAGGCATGGCTTCTCTTCAAACTCAATTGAAGAATAGTGCATCTCCCACTGGCAGTGGACCTCTTTGGTTCACTCAAATGTGGTTGAGATCCTATTTTCCATTGCTTGGTGCTCCATAAATTTCTCGTCCTTCTGCTAGCTGCTATGGGCTAGCCATTGAGCCCCTGGCTCCTGTAAATATGTTTAGAAGGGACATTTTTTCATTCTTTTATTCTTTAGATTCAATCCCTTCCTTCTTTCCTTTTCCTCCCTTTTGACTCCAGACTATGTGCATCCTCCCTCCACTATAGACAGCGCGAGCACCTCTCTACTCATTTGGATCCAGTTTTTAACAGGGAGGGAGTTATTTCATGATATTTTGACTGGGACCAATGCCAAGGCTAGGGTAGAAATATATGCTCCCCAATTTTTTGCTCGCCAACTTGGTTTCGGCCAAACCTGGCCTGTTCTCCCTTACTATTCAAGAAACTTGATAGACCGCTTCCATATTATTAATAAGGCGGAGGCAGAGGTTATAAATGCTCGCAATCTTCTTTTGACGAGCCATTTTTCATTAGCCCCCTTCAATTCCAGCCGTACCATCCTCTCCTTTTTGAACAGCTATGACCGTCAGTGAAGCGCAGATTGTTTGCGACTGATGCCAATCGTGCCTTTCATTCACTGGACCAGCCGAGCATTTCTTTCCCTTCTCCTGTTTTAGTCACCCCTTTGTCCATCCGGAGTCCTTCTCCTCCTCGTCGTGCTAAACAGTTTGCTCGTCCATCTTCTTCTCTCCCTGCCAAGCTACTGAAGCCAAAGGTGTCCCGAGCCGCAAACGGCCAGCCTCAGCATCTCCCATTCTGGAGGATGATGTTGATGACGATGATGATACCCCTCTTATCATCAGGAGGAAGGTAATTAAATTGGTTTACTCACAAGCATACTTTTCCATACTTGAAACTTTTCTGTGTACTGATGATTTATTTGGACTTCTCAGAAAAGTTCAGCCTCTCCTTTAAAGGCTTTGGTATCGGCAGCTCCTGCTCCATCATCCTCCGCTGAGGCTGCTTCATCCAAACCAGCTGATAAAGGGACTACGCCTAAAGAGACATCTTCAGTCCCAGAATCCTCATCACAACCAATGGATGAGCCACCTTCTTCCCAGGGCATCAACCCCCTAAACATCGAAGCAGAAGGTAATTCAATTTTTTGATGCTTTACCTTTGCTTGTGCTATTGGTTTCTGATTTGTTGCTTTTGAGTTCTGCAGATGCTCCTATGAGTCTGCCCGTTGTGGTAACATCTTCTCGCTCGGCCAAGGGGAAGTCCTCGAGAATGGTAGAGCCACAGGTGGCAGACTTGGCGGAGGATATGCCATCTTCCAAGATTATTGATGAGGTAATCTTTGCTTCACTTTTATTTCCATCTTGTTCGTTGTAGTGAGAATCTTCAGTATTGGCAATTTTCTTTGCAGGATGCTGATAAGATTGTGCGTTCCATCCAAGACTTGTTCGCTTCCTGGGGGTAAGTCAAGACATCTCGCCCTGCTCCATCTGGTCGTCCTGCTACTTCTTCAGAGGAAGATATGAAGTTTCTCAAGCAGTCGATCTTTGAGTACGTGTCCTTCATGGATATGGACATTGGTAAGGCTAGTGCTGCCAGACATAAGGATAAGTTTGAGCATTTGAATGCGAAGTTGGAGCAAGCACCGACACTTCCATCGCTCAATCTTTCTGCTGATTTTAAAGCGACGTTGAAAGTTATCCATTCCAAGATCCTCTCCTTGCTGGCCAAGAATGTTGAACTGAAGGCCAAAAGTACTCAATATCTTCGCGCCGTATCTGAAAAAGAGTCTTTGCATCAGGAGATCAACAAAGCTGAGGACGAGTTGAAAGAAATCTCTTCCAAAGTCATGATTGAAGACTCTTTGATGGCTAGTTTGGTTGCTCAGATGAAAGAACTTCAAGCCAAAATGGACGACTGCAAGGCGAGAATGACTGCTAAAAAGTGTAACACCTCCCAAGAAATTGAGCGAACTAAGTCTTTGGTCGAGCAGTACAAGAAGTTGGAAGTTGATGATGACGTTGTGGCCGAATTGAACATCACTTCCTCTCGGCAGAACGAGGACTGGGGAAAACTTAGGGAAAGAATTCGTTCGGTATGGGGCGAATTGTAATTAAGACATATAATGCCTTAACTTTTTCTTTTTGTAATTTCGCATTTGACTTTCCCTTTGTAACCTTGTACATCATTCATGAACATCTATGTTAACTTCTTGTGCATTTATTTGACGTTTGTCTTTTAATCGCCAATCCTTCAAGCATTTAAATTTTGCACATTTTCTCTTGATATTTCCACCTCTTTTCCCAAGACTTTGGGCTATTTAATTTCATTTACTAGGCAGAATGTGGCTACTCATATTCTGTCTCTTCATCTCCACCCCTCTATAAATGCACGTATGCTTTGCACTTTCTATCTTCCATTTTCATTTTCATTTTTTTCTTCGAAACCAATTTGCTGCCATTGTTTGACATTCTGACAATCTATCCAAACCTTCGTCTGCAAAAATGGATTGTTTGGTCTGCCCATTTTACTACTTGTCTTGATGTCACCTTTGGTATGGGAGATATAGGAAATATTTTTTGGCCAACAGCGAAGTTTTTTCCATTAAAGTTCTTCCCACCGTCTCTTTATTCTTTACAAGGGGTTCGATGATGGAAGGCAATTTTTGGGATGCTTGCAGGCCACCTTGCTTGCTGAGAGTGCTTCTCATGCTCGTCATTGCAGTGATGCATTTAGGAAGGCGGTGCGAGGTCAATCCACCCTCTTACTCAGCGATCGACCGGGAGATTAGCTTTCTTTTAATTGTAGCTTGTAGAGCATCTATTATTTGTATCTTGCAACTTTGTAATGAACGTTTGATAATAAAGGAATTTATTTGAACGTATTTCGTTCTGACCTTTTTATCCCTAATCGTTCAACATGTTTTGATTACACTTTTATCTGTTCACTTTCCCATAAAGAAGGAACATATTTTTTCAAATATTTGCCGTGGATGAATCTCACGTGCTTGGTGCCATCTAAATCTTTCAAATGATATGCTCCATTGGGCAACACACTGTTTACTTTGTATGGTCCTTCCCAATTGGGCGACCACTTCCCGTACTTTGGATCCTTGCTATCCAAAGGGAGTATCGTCTTCCAAACTAATTCACTCGGGCTGAACGACTTGGCTATGATTTTTTTATTATAAAACTTAGCCATTCTCTGTTTTTGAACTTGCAATCTATCTAAAACGTCCAACTTTAATTCGTCCAACCCCAATAAATTTTGAACTAGTGATTCGGTATACTCATCATCATTTAACTTATGTTGCAAGCACACTCTAATCAATTGCACGTTGATTTCCATAGGCAAAACAGCCCCCTGTCCATAAGTAAGTTGGAAATGAGTAATTTTGGTACTCGACCGAGGTGATGTTCTATAAGCCCACAAGGCCTTATTCACACATTCGTGCCAATTTCTGGCATTTTCATCTATTATCTTTCTGATTATATTTTTTAGAATCTTATTAGAAGATTCTGCTTGTCTATTGGATTGAGCGTAATATGGTGTGGAGTTTACTAATTTAACCCCAAACTCGCTCAAAAATTTGTTCACTTGATCCCCATTAAAAGATGTTCCGTGATCTACCGTCAACGTTTGTGGAATTCCAAACCTATAAATGATATGATCACGGATAAACTCTATGACATTCTTTTGGGTGATCTCTTTCAAAGGTACCGCCTCTACCCACTTGGTGAAAATAGTCGGTTACAACTATAACAAAAGTATGTTGTTTGGACGATGGGGAATAAATCTTCCCTATCAGGTCTATCGCCCAACCCTTGAACGGCCAAAGTTTAATAATACGTGACATCTCTCGTGCTGGCGTCCTTTGTATTGGACCATGCTTTTGGCATGCTAAACAACTCTTTGCATACTGAACGCATAATTCTTCCATCTTTGGCCAAAAATATCCACTCCTAATAATTAACCATCTCATCCTTTGGCCAACTTGATGAGCTCCACATATCCCTTCATGCACCTCAGCCATGATCGTCCTGGCTTCTTGCAAACTTACACACTTTAGCAATACACCATCAGAGCGTTTCTTAAACAACTCTTCATCTATTAGTGTATAGTTCAGCAAACACAGCTTCATTTTCCTACTAATCCCTCCATTAGGTTTTTTAAGGAACCTTTTAATCTCTGTTCTCCAATTCATTGCATCTCCATCTTGTATGCAGTGAAGTTCAATCCTTCTCGCCCTTCTTTGGGTCACGGGCAATATGGTTCCATACTCACAAGTAGACTTCCAATTCAAAACCTTTAAGTACCCTGGGGCCATTTGGGCCAACTCATTTGTCACGTCGTTATATATCCTATTAACGCATTGAAGTTCTACTTGGTCGAATTCTTCTAACAATTCTTGGGCGATCTCATATTGACTTATAATGGAATCACTTTGGCATTTAAAATCACCAATCAATTGGTGAATTACCAATTGAGAATCGCCCCTAACGATCACATTTTTTACTCTCATTTCTATCATTAGTTCTAGGCCTACGATTAAGGCTTCATATTCGGCCTGATTGTTGGTGCACATCCTGTTTAAAGTGAACGCGAACTTGTAGCAAATCCCTAAAGGATTAATCAATGTTACTCCTACTCCTGCACCTTTAGAGGTTTTTGACCCATCGAAATACAACACCCAAGGTTTTAGCTCGAACGAATTGATTTCTAATTCAATTTCTTCGGGCATGTCAAGGCATGGATGATCGGCTAGAAAGTTAGCCAAAACCTGATTTTTTACTGTCTTTTGAGGTATATATTGTATCTCGAATTCTGATAAAGCTAATGTACAAAGGCCTACCCTTTGGTGTAAAATAGAGTGCGAGAACATATACTTAACTAAATTTACTTTAGAAATTAAATAAACGATTATGAGCCGTAAATAAACCCTTAATTTTGTACATGTGAAATACAACGCAAGACATAATTTTTCGATAGTAGAGTAATTACATTCACATTTTGTTAACCGTCTACTTAAGTAGTAAACTGCCCTTTCTTCACCAAATTGGTCTTCCTGTGCGACCATTCCAGCTATTGATTCTTTCTCAGCCGATACGTACACTTTCATTAGCCGTCCTACACTGATGAACTTGATAAATATGTCTTCGGGCTTTCAAAAGCCTTTTGATGTTCTTCTTTCCAAACGAATTCGTCCTAATTTTTCAGCTTTAAGAGCGGCGAAAAGACTTTAGTTCGCCCTGTACAGTTAGAAATAAAGCGTCTTAAAAAGTTTACTTGGCCTAGAAACCTTTGCAATTCTTTTTTGTTGCTAGGTGGTTTGACCTCTAAAATGACCTTCGCTTTATTTTCATCAAGTTCAATCCCTCTTTTGTGTACCAAGAAACCAAGAAAGTTCCCTGCATTAACACCAAATGCACATTTCAAGGGATTCAACTTTAGCTTATAATGCTTCATTCGCTCAAACGAACATCTTAATTGTTCAAAATGGTTCTCTTCTTTAATGGATTTGACCACTATGTCATCTACATACACTTCAACAAACTTGCCTATCATATCATGAAAGATTAAATTCATTGCCCTTTTGACAAGTTGCTCCTACATTTTTTAGGCCGAAAGGCATGACCACCCATTCAAAATATTCTAGAGACCCAGGGCATCTAAAGGCAGTTTTGTGTATGTCTTCTTCAACTATATAAATTTGATTGTATCCTGAATACCCATCCATGAAAGAATACATGACGTGTCCGGTAGTTGAGTCTACTAAAGAATCCACCATGGGCATTGGATACTCATCTTTGGGTTTAGCTATGTTTAAATTCCTAAAGTCTATGCACACCCTTAGTTTACTATTCTTTTTTAGTACTGGCACAATATTGGACAACCATTTGACATATCTGGCTGTTAAATAAAGCCTGCTTTCAATAATCGCTCTATCTCTTTCTTAATCTCAAGGAGTACATTAGGAGCAAAACGTGTAGGAGGCTGCCTATGAGGTTTAAAATTAGGCTTAGTTGGTAACCTATGTTCCACCAAGTCTCTATTTAAACCAGGCATTTGTTCATATTCCCAAGTAAAACAATCTTTATACTCCTTTAGCGAAGCGATTAATTTATCACTCACCTCTTAATTGAGCATCTGGTTGATGAATGTTGGACGATCTTCTCCTTCATTGCCAATGTTTACTTTGATCAGAGGGTCTTGTGCTTGAACGTATCCAGGTTTGATGATCCGCATCACTTCATCATCCAGTTTCCTTGTAAGTACTTCTTCTTCTAAACAGTCCACCTTGTTGACTTCTCGGCCAATGCTTTGTTCTAACTCAAATACTGCTAATTTGTCTTTCAGCGCTTTTAGGGCTGTCTCTTCTTTCGCCTTGTTATTGCATTCCTTATTGAAAGCCATTAATTTTGCTTTGAAGGCCTGAATATCGGCCGTTTGCTCTTGTTGCTTAGAACTCATTCAAGACTCCTTAATTATTCTTTTGCCAATTACTGACTCTTCTAGGGCCACTATATTTGGCCTCATCTGTCTGAACATTTCAGTGAGTGCGTCCACTGAAAATGGCTCTTCGCTTTGCACAACAACTTGAGTTTCTTCCCCATCTTGTACTACCCTGACAGGTTCATAGTTTCCTTCGTACATGAACTTTTCCACCGAGTTTGCTTCTGCGACAAAAGGCCTATGATCGACCTGTACCACCTCTGTTTCACCCTTGTTATTCCAAAAAATCAGGCATTGATGGAGCGATGAGGGTATACAGCGACTTCCGTGTATCCAATCTCTTCCTAGCAACACATTGTAACTAGTAGGACCATCTATTACAAAGAAGACTATGGTCCTAGTAGTTGTCCCTATAGTTATGTCCAATGGCATAACTCTCTTAGCTGAAGTTGCTCCTCCATTGAAACTCGTAAGGATGACTTCTGTTGGAATCATGTCACCCTCTGTCTTTGCAAATTTTCTCATCATCCTAGATGGAATGGTGTTTATAGCTGTTCCATTGTCGACAAGTACTTTTGCCACAGGGATGCCGTTAACTAGAGCTTTAACGTACAATGGCCTCAAGTGTTTAGTCAATTTCATGGCTGGTCGTTTAAAAATAACCTTTTCGACAGCCTCTATTTCTACTTCCTGTTTATTTTCTGTCGAATTATCCCCCTGTGATAAGTTGACGTGCAGCATATCGTGCTGAGCCTCTATCTCCTGAATTTCCTCCTTACTGTTTTCTAATGCTTCTTCATTAGTTACCCAACCTGTGGGAGGGGGCATTATTCTTGGAGGTGATCCATACTTTTCAGAGCGAGGCACTCTCTTCTCCCTTTTGGGCATCCCGTACAGTACGTAGAAATCGAAAGGACGCCCAGATGGTTCTCCCAACAAGTCTACTTCGCGAACTCCCTCTCGATGTAGTTGCGTCAACAGAGTATTGTGCGATACTCCTCTCCTTTTTCTTTCTACTTCTAGGTCAATTTCTTATTCGATATCTGTCATCCCGTCGTCTTCTTCATCATTGTAGACCTCTCTAGAAGTCTGGCCTTCTTCACATTCCAGCACGCAAGCCTCTCCTTCGCTGTCCTCCCTTTCTTCTTCTTCTTTTTCTTTATTCTTGAATTCATTGGCCAGTAAGTAATTATTAGCCACGACAGGAGGTAACGTACCGAACTGGATAGTAAGGGGCTGATCTGGATCTTCTTCATCCCTTCTGTCTCGCTCAAACTTTGATCTCCCAGAAGAAGTTTCTGGCAGTTCTTTCATTGATTCATCTGTACCGGTCTCTTCACTATCTTTGAGAACATTTTGATTGACTACCTTGAGTAGTTTAGGCGCTTTAGGATGTGGCACTCCCTGTTGCTGCCTCATCATTTGTCCATAGTTTAGTTTGAAACGCCTTTGTTGGGTTCTAGTTATCTCATTGAAGGGTATTGCCCCTCCTGCATTATACTGGAACGAATGCCATACATTTGGCCGGCGAGGTTGCGGCCTGAATGTTGTCCCATTATCTACTGGCCTGAACTGCCTCTCAAAAGGCGGTCCTCTATAGAATGATGTACCTCGCTCTCTACCAGGATGAGTGTTTAGGAAGAAAGTAGGGCGATGGGGATGCTGCCATATCCCTGGTTTCTCCGTGTTCCCACTCATTTCTCTTTTACATCTTGCACACAAGATATCTTCATCTTTTTTTGGCTCTTTCCCCTTAATTCGTTCAAAGACACTGGGATGTGGTCCAGGGTCCTCTTCTCCATCATCTATGACCAACTTGAATTTTGGCAACTTGTTTTTAAAACCAGACATCACCATGTTCACTCCAAGTGGCTATGGAAAAGGATTTTCATCCACTGCCATCTTCTTCTTATCGTCGAACGTAATTCGTCCTGATGCAATGGCATCCTGCAATACATGGCGAAAAACCAAGCAATTGTTAGTCAAATGTGACCATGTATTATGCCACTTACAATATTTTTTACCCTTAATTTGTTCAGGATTTGGAAATTTATGCTTATCGCTCAACTTTATCTGCTTATTCCTATATAATTTATCAAATATATGGTCAGCTTTGGTTACATCGAACGAGAACGTTCTAGCCTTTATGTTTCCATCTTTGCCCGATGGTCTAGGCTTAGCCATTATACCAATTCGGCCAAACACATTTCGACTTGATCGTATGACTCGTCGCTGATGGTATGAACGTCAAAATTTGGATCTTTGTAATAAGTCCCTTTACTAGAATTTTTCATCTGCACTTCTTCTCTTATCATTTGTTCATACCTAATCACATTCGCACTCAACTGGAAAAGGTCAGGAAAAATTTCTTTTTTAAATCAAAGCTCAAACAGTCCTGAGCGATTTTAACAAATTCTTTTTCGGGCAGAGGTACAAAACACTTGCTTCTTGCTGTCTTGAACCTTTGGAGAAAACTTTCTGCCCATTCGTTTGGCATTTGCCGTAGATTCGCCAAATCAGCCAAAGTGACTTCAGACTCAGTTTTATAAAACTGAGCGTGGAATAATTGTTCCAATTATTGCCATGTTTGAACAGAGTTCGCTGGCAAGTTGATGAACTAGGAGAAAGCTACTCCTGTTAATGAACTAGGGAAAAGCCTCATTTTATGGTAATCAGTTACATCACCACTTTGCAATGTGAATAGCCCTATGTGTTCTAGAGTAGACACCTCTCCTAAACCGGTAAACAGTGAGAATTCTGGCACTTTAAACTCTCTAGGCCATGGATATGCTTGGTCTACCCAATCAGGATATGGCTTTGTGTAAGTCGGCCTAATGACAGGATGCACCCCAAAAGCCATATGATCTTGTATGATTTCCATAATCTGATTCCTGACGTTGGGGTCATATGGAATTCCTACAGGTTGGTTAACCAGTTGATTTGCATGAGGCCTGATGTTTGGTCCTTGATTGGCAACAAAGTTACCATGATTAGGGCCATTACCATTAGCCTGAACATCTATTCCCTCATTAACACGTGGGGTATTCTGTCCATTGTTTAGGACATTATCTCTTACATTTGGATTACCTCCCAAGTTAGGCGTACCACTACCATTTTTCTGATTTGGCACTGCACCACCCCCTTGGTTTGAAGTAGAGGGACTAGAAAGTGGTTCTATCCCTTGATTCGGATTTAGGACTGAGGGATTATGTCCCACAATTGTCCTAGTTTGAAAGTGATTTGCAAGAGGCATAACCGGTTGACATATTTGGCCTACTAACTTATTCATTATTTCGTTCAAAGTGTTTAGTTGTTTGGCCATGTTGTCATAATGTGCATTCCCATTTTCGGTAAATCTTTCCATATTATGAATACTTCGAAGATTTACCTGTTCAACGACATCTTGTGTGAGTTCTCCAAGTAGTGCACACATGGTTCGAGGACTCAACTCTGTCATTAGTTCGTAACGACTGTTACTGCTCTGATTCTGTCCATCTGTTCGTAGAGAGGCATGCTGTTCCTCATATCGCTCGATCACAGACTGGACTCCTTCCTGACTTGCTGCTTCCTTATCGGATCTCTGAGGCATATTGTTTCACCTTTTGTATTTTCAACACCAAACACCACTATCCCACTAGGCGTGCTAAATTGTTTCACGCGGGTTCGTCGCTAACAATTAAAAAGGGATCAGACGATTGTGTAAAGGACAAACCTTTTGAGACAAAGTCCCAAAAAGGGGTGTTCTTTATTGGCGATGTCTTTACAATCGGAAAGTAAAAACAGAATGCCTCCAAGGGACTCAAGCACACGAGTTACTGAAAGAAGTGTTTAAATCTAAACTAAGAAATTTAAAATTATATGTTCTCTGTTCGAGAGTTTTTTGATTCGGGTCCTTTTGCTCTATGTCTTTTCTTCCTTTTATACTCCCTGGATGATCTCTTTGTGATCAACGGCCTAAAAACTGCTTGATTGTTCTATAACTGCCCACTTTCCTCGTAATGGCCAACTTATCATGGACTGCCTTTTCTAACTGCTACCATTACTCTTTGTCGTTCAACCATTTTCAATTGAATTCCTTGAATCGTAGAACGTGATAGGGCTGCTTAATAACTGCTTTGATAACTGCACTTCTTGATAACCATAACACTTTATGTTTGCTAAGACCTTGGGCGACTCGAAGGTTTGGGTGAGAATAGAGTAGTAGCTCTGGGCGACTGCATGGCACTCTATTCGCTCAGATCCTGGGCAACTTGCAAGCTTAGGCGATGGTGTTACCGCGTTCACAGGCCTCCCTATTTGGGCCTTCATCCTGAATTGTCTGATTGGGCTTCATTCTTTGGGCTATCTGATTTGGGGATCCTCCAATTGGGCTTCATTACTTGGGCCGTTCGATTTGGGCTGAATTTTTATGTGTCAACATAAATACTCAAACGCGTATCAGAATTGAGAATCGACGGATTTGGTTCAATTCTCGGTTCTAGATCAAGAACCGAATAATCGATTAAAAAAAGAATCTACCTAATTTTTTAATTAATTTATTTTAAATAAGCTTAATTAATTTATTTTTTCTAAATAAATTTTCTAACTATATAATTTAGTTCAAACCCAAAAAATATAAATTTTCCTATTTCTAATTTTTAGTTCAGGATCAACTTAATTAAATTGACCTAAGTTTTACTCAAATCAGTTATTCTATCGTAGCATCGTTTCTACCGTTCTGAAAAAATCGAATTGAAGCTCAACAACTCTTTTCTTAATTATTGTAAGCACGCTATCTTCTTCCTATGAAAAACTCAGTAAAGAAAGACACAAAAGACACATAAAATTGAACATTATTTTGTAAAAGTTAATATAGAACATATCATTAGTTAAATTAATGTAGTTACGAAATCGAGAACTAATCCAAATCGAACAGATCTCAAACGATTCTATAATCAAATTTGGACCTGACGATTCGACTTACTAAATATCCAAAAATTTGGGATCCAGTTCGATTCTCGTTAGAATCGATCCGGACCATGCCCAACCCTATGGTCAACGAAAATTAGAATTTAGATCTCGTCACATCTTTGTCATGTTATTAGAGAGATTTGAGAGGAAAATTTATCAAGTCTGGCATCCTAATTTTTGTACTTTGTGCGAGTTGCTCAAAGAGTAAAAATTGATAGATGTACTAAAGTTGAAGTATTTTTCCTGCAATATTTAGGAGGTTTAGAAGCAAACGTAGAATTGGGCTAGGGCATCAATGCACACTTACCGCAAGGCAGCTGTTCAAGTGGCCAGCCACCGCTTGAAGCTCGCCTAGACAGTCGTTCGAGCTGCAGCCTTATCTGGGAAAATATTCTATTCATTATTGATTTTTTGCCTATTGTATTGGGAGTTCACCTTATATTAAACTCTTCATTATAAATATTTTCTAGTATGTTAGGGATCTTAGTATTACATATTTGCAGTGTACAATACATAATGAGTCAATCCTTACACTTTACTCTATTATTTGTAATCATTCATTATTGGTTATTAATAAAATTCTTCTCTTCTGTCCGTGGTATATTTTTACCATGTAAATATTATATTCTTGTTTGATCTTTTTTCATATTGTTATATTATTATACTTGTTTAAATCATAACATCAGCGTGGATTCAATCAACTCAATTTGAAGTTTTATTTTTTGTGATGGCAGCTATGGAGTATGATATTTTATTGTTCGATCACAACACCAAATTTTCGTTTTTGATGCAACCAATGCTCGCTCAAAAAAATTTGGATGATGCATTCTTGGATTTAATAAGATGCCCTCAATTTGGAGTATAGAGGAGAAACCAAGACTACACCTTATCACCCACCAACCAATGGCCCGTTCTAACCTGGAGGAGTAGGAAAAAATGGTGAGTATATGGAAATACTCAATAGGACATGAATAATGGTACAATCCTGAATAAAAGATTATCATATCATCATCATATATTTAAAAATCGGTAAGAATTCAACAAATATCATATCTTTGGTATCGAATAGCCATACTTTGAAAGTCTTGATTACATGTTCCAAATCTTTTCTCACATCAACGCGTTGAATAAGTGGATGCACAAGTACGCATGATAATAATATTAAATGTATGAAGTTGGCTTCTCGACTCTCTCTCTCGTGTGAATATACAGAGTTTTGTTAGTACTTAGACGTGGGACCCTTGCACTACAAGAAATTGGGTAAGCAAAGAGTTTCCTATTGAATGTGGGACATGAAATTTCAAATCAAAGCGTACTTTTAATTGAAATATAATTTCTAGTCAAATATACAATTTCTAGTCAAATAAAAGATAAGTTTGAATTTATATAACATACTACACGTGTGCGTGTCAATCAAGAAATCAATAAACAAATTTATATGAATTTCTAATTAATGATAACTCATAAACTGCAACATCCCGAATCTAATTCGAATTAACTTTTTAACTCGAGTCTGATATAGGTGATTAATAACTAACTATCTAACGAACCCCATATTGATATACTTTTCATCGCTTTATCAATATCCAAATATTTGAACCCAATGAAATTGAAATTTAATATATATCACTTTAGTCCCCAACTTTCCAAAATATTAAAAATATAACATATAAATAATTAATTCTATTCTATGAAAATTTTCCGGACTTTGCACCTTAGGTTGACCAATGCTACTAGAAAAAGAACTTGCATGTGAGGAGAATCTGCTACCAACTAAAGATTGTCCTCTACTAGTAGGGGCTTTCCTACCATACTCCCTATATAAACGTTCAAGATCAAGCTTTAAGGTATTGACAAAGCCACAACCTAATTCCTTACCCAAATTGTCCTTAAGCCATAAATCAATGATAGTCATCTTGAACCGTGGATCAAGTACTGCAACTAAGAATAGTAACCTATTTAACTCTTGCACATCTCCCCATTATTTGTCAAACTTGTTTTGCAATTTTCTTGCAGTGTACCTCGGTGTTAAGGGATAAAATCTCACATCGATTAAAGATGAAAATATAGATCAACTTATAAAGGATTTGGCTACTCGTCTTAACAGGGTTAACATTTTAAGATGAAACTTCAAGTCCTAACATAATATCAAAGCCCATTAAGCTCTAACGAGCATTTCGATCCGACAAAGACTCGAAAAAAAAAAATAGTGCGTGGATTTCAAGATTGGTTAGCTCAAACGAGCTACCATCTTGCGGGGGTATGTTAAGGAATAAATCCCACATCGGTTAAATACTGAAATACAGATCAATATATAAAGGATTGTGTTATTCCTCTTAATAAGATTGAATCCTTAAAATGGAACCCCAAATCTTAACATTAGGTATTATCAATATTATAAATATTACCTTAAGTAAGGCAAAGAACAAGCTGTCAACTAACCCTTATGGAATAATGTAAGAGTCACATAAGCATTTGTGTGCTTATTAATGAATTAAAATTAAATGATAATTTTATATTATTAGAAAAGGGGTTTCAGACTACTCAGATTAAGAAAAATGCTCAAAACTAGGTCCAAAACAACGTTTTTCCTCATTTATTCCCAAAAATGGGACCGAGCTCCCATACTAAAAAAAATTTGAATTTGGATCGTGCCTAAAAATCGAATGTCAATCCAGACCGAGTTTTTTGCCCACTTCTAGTTCATGGAAATGACCTTGTTATAGATGGTGGTTATGTAAGAGGCATATCAATTGTCTAATTATAGTAATAAAGTCTGTAATTATTGTAAGAAATGGGAACATATTAAGAAAGATTGTTGTAAGTTATAGAATAAAATAAATTAGACATTGCAAATCAGAAGGATAAACAATTAGAAGTTTCAGGTGAAGTCAATATTGTAGAAGTTAGTTACAATTATGGAGAATTTTTGGTTATTTTTTTATAGCGATTCCAAACCTGATGAGGTTTGACTTTTACTAGAGCTTACATTTTTCATATGTGTCCTAATTGGGATTTGTTCTCAACATACGAAAAAATTTCTAAAAGTGTTGTAGCGATGGAACTTAATTCACATTGTAGGATAGCTAGTATTGAAAGTGTCAGAATTAAGATGTTTGATGGAATTGTCAAAACACTTGAAGCTTTGAGACATTCCTGATTTGAAGTAGAAATCTTATCTCCTTGAGTACTTTTGATTCAAAAGAGTACAGATATACTTGTACAAGTGTGGTCCTGAAGGTTGGTAAAGGTGTCTATGTTATATTGAAGAGACAGAAAATGTCTCAGTTTTATGTCTTGTTTGGTTCTACAAAACTTTTGAATATTAATCAGCAGAAGATAAGGACTTAAGTGGATTTTGAGTTTGATTCAGTACTGTTGGAATTTGGTTTAGGGTTTATATTCAATCGAGTTTAGAAGTTCTGGGTAATATCGCTTTTTCAGCATCACTAGCAGTACCATTATATTCAATTCCTAGAGACAGATTCAGAAAAGATATTAGGCCTCCACAAAAGTATGGTGAAGCTAATTTTGTTGTTTACACTTAAGTGCAGATGAAGGTAATAAGTCTGGCAAATAACCTTTTGTTCTCTAGAAATAGTTTATGTTGATTCTGTTACAGGATATGTTTATACTCTATTTGGCAAATATTAAATTATTTGCAATTTTGTTGCTCTTGAGGATAATTAGAGCAACTCTGGTGCCCAAGGTATTATTTGCAGAGCAATGCTTGGATTCAGTTGATTTTTTTAAGCTATTGAGTTTACCTCAGTTGGGTTTTGGAGAACAGGTAGAGAATTCTTTTGTTGGAGGATTTTTGGTGGAGAATTTTTTGATTGAAGAGTTTAGTTTTATTAATTACAGTGAAATTTATCTCCAAGTTGAGAATTTTTTAAAGTTCTATTTATTGCATCAGAATTCATGTCAAGGTGGAGTTTGTTAAAATTGGGGTATAACCTGAATTCTATTTGAAAGACTACTTGGGAATTCTATTTAAAATTAGTCGGGAATTCTAGTTGAAATCTATTTGGGAATTTAAGTTGGAAAATTCAATTTGGGAGTCAGTATTAGACTTTAAGAAATCTTGAAAAAGTCCAAGTTATAATTGGCAAAGCAAACATCAAATCGGTGCTCGCCTGACACCTTGATCATACTCAAGGGCTCAAAACAAGAGCACCATCACTCACTTACAGCAAGACGATCGCTCAATCAGCTAGCTACCAGTCGATGCTCACCTAGATTGCCACTCAACGCCCACCTAGACCATTACTCAAGCGACGATCTTACCCAGAAAATATTCTGTTAGCATTTTTGACAGTTTTGACTCCTATTTCATTCAAAGTATTCCTTTATTGGTTTTATCCATTTTATTGGGAGTTTAACTTATAATAAACTCTTCATTGTATTATATTCCTAGTATATTAGGGGTTTTAATATTATTTATATGTTGTGTACAACACATATTAGGTCAATCTTTACATGTTACACAATAATTTGTAATCCTTTATTGATCATTAATAAAATTACCCTCTTCTACCCGTTGTATTTTTTTTATCATGTAAATCTTGTGTTCTTATTTGATCTATTTTTCATATTTTCATATTATTATACTCGTTTAAATCATAACATTGTATAACTTTTTTCATATAATAAAAGTCATGATGGTCCATAAATTTTTCATCTTATTTTTCTATATTTTTTTCTTGTTTGCTACAATAAAAATCTTTAGGAAGAATAAAGAGAATTTGTCTTAATTCTTAACAAGTGATATCAGAGCATCGTGTGGAGCCCAATCATGAGATTGCTCCTAATAAGAAGAAACTGAGGGTGGATTAAATAGGGATAATGAAAAAAAGAAAACACATAAGAGACAATAGACAGACTTATAGTAGAGAGAGACTGTAGACTGTTGGTGGGAGGGGCAATTGGAGGAAATGGGAATTGTAGGCGACTGAAAATAGTCACATGCCTTGTCAGAGATTGAACATGAAACGGTCCAAAAATGAATTAATTGGGAAATATAATGGCTACCAAACGGCCTCTTAGAAACATATCAGTTTACTAGAGATACCATGAGGAGAGATGTTAGAGAACCTTCCAGGTTTAATAAATATGCGTCCTTAGCTGTGATGTTATATGGACTTCATGTACTAAGAGCCAAAAACCTTTGTGAAGCTAAGTAGTGAACAATCTAAACTTTGATCCGAAACTGCCATGGATGATGAAATTGAGTCTTTAAATAAAAACAGAACTTGACTGAACTAAAAATAAATCTTTTGTTGATTATAAATGAATTTTCACCTATTGTAAAATATGCTACTATAAGAGTTATATTAGCTTTAGTGTCACATCATAAATGGAAAATTAAATAAATGAATATCAAAATTGCTTTCTTGGTGAATTGAACAAGACAATTTTTAGGTCAAAACCTGAAGGTTTCATTAAATCTAAATCTGATCATGTATGCTTGTTAAAGAAAACTCTATATGATATGCAATAATCACCAAGACAATGGTACAAAAGGTTTGATACTGTTAGAAAATACGGGTCATGGGTCGCCCATGTGACGACCTGACTCATAAGTTAGTAAAATGGTTGGAGGGAGTGGTTTGCATTCCAAATTCAAACCTATAACTTCTCGTAACCTCATTTTAACTTCTACATAACTTTCATTGATGATGCTATCGAAGACAGAGATAAAGAAATGATGGCATAGAAAATAGTGTGAAAATTCAGATGTAAATTCATACCAAAATTGGAAAGCCTCAAGAACCACATTTTTGGCATGAAATCTCATAAAAAATGGCACTTAGATTGTGGAAAATAATCCCCTTCCATTGTGATCGGGATTGAGACCATTGTAGTACAAGAAAATGCAGATTTTGGAAATTTGAAAGCAAAGTAATTCAACCTCAATGTTGCAATTTCAAGTAAGTATCATTACTTGAAACTCAGTTATAAGCATGCAAGTACGTTTTACAAATACAAAAATTATCAACTGCTAGTTTTGATAGAAGTGCATTTGATTGTTGTATGTACTTGAAGAAAATTTGAGAAAATTATGTACTTGTTTATTTGCTTTTATATTTTGATGATTATTGTTAATCAGCTCTAATATGCATGAAATAAACCAAATAAAAAAAGTACTAAGTTCTGAATTTTATATCAAAGACCTTGGTCATGTGAGAGAATTTTAGTAACGGACATTGAGAGTAATAAATCTAAAAATTATTGATTATAAGGCCAAGTGCATACATTTAAAAGGTGTAGTTTAAATTTTTTGTGCATGATTTAGAACCCATCATACTACCTTTAGCAAGTCATTTCAAATTTAGTAAAGATTAATATCCTATTGACAAGTCTCATACTAAATATATGCAAAAGGTATCTTATATCCAATGTGAGTGTGCTCATCCATGAACACAATGGTGTGTACTATGCATGACATAATTAGTATATGGCCAATTCAGACCCTAAACATTGGGAGGATTTAAAGTGATTGTTTAGATATTTTAAATGAACATTACCATTAGGATTGGTGTTCAAGACCTATAATGAAGTAGTTAAACTTAAGAAGTTTGTAGATGCATTCTTTGATAAGGTTATGGCCAACATAAAGTTAACTACTGCATATGTCTTTACTTTGCCTGGGACACGCATAGGTTGGAAAACCAACTATAGAAGCATTGTGGTTGAAAGGCTTAGTAATCGAGATTAATGCTCTTTTTGAACTTATAATTTTTTATTAGATAGTCAAAGTGCAATATATTTGCATAAAAATCTTGTTTTTATAGAAGAACTCTCGTTGCAAAGAAGATCCCTAGTTTTAATCCTTGCGGTTCGAAGGTGCTTGATTCCTGAGTAGGAGGGGTTGAAAGTTTGCATTTCATTCTTGATATATATGGCATTAAAAGAAACTTGAAAAGGTTCCACTTCAAACTTTTATTTTCAATTCGATATCATTCTTGTACATGGTTTCGTGTAAAAAGTATCTAATAAATAAGTCATGGATGTGAAGGTAGAGAAGTATTCATGAAAGCTCACTAAGTCTATCGAGAAAAATCTAAAAAATATGATATATTTATCTCTTTAAAATGTGAATCTATAATGAAAATTCATTCACATACATGATTCATGCTCAATATGTGTTTGAACAAATTAAAATGATGTGAAAAACGAAAATGCAACTAAATGAAAGTTTGGGAGTGCAGTGATAAGAAAAAGGAAAAAGAAAAAAGGAAACTATTTACTTTTATTTTTAAGCCTTATTGATCCCCAACCAATGGTAGGAGTTGTAAAGTTGTCTCCAACTTTTAAATAGAAACAAATTGGTCCTCTACTTTTCATTATAGTTACACAAATAGTCTTCGTCAATAACAGAAATTTGCTTTAAATTTTTAAGCACCAAACAAAGTTGAAAAACAAGGCCTATTTCATGTAGTTAAACATATGACAATTGCTTGATGATTTAAATAAATTCGTACAATTTTAATTATTTAGGAACTGATTTCACAATTATAAGAGAAGGTTGAGGATGAATTTGTTCGTTTTTAAAGGTTGAAGACTAACTTGCTATTTGAATAAAAGTTGATAACCAATAGTTCTTTTTTTTTTCCCCTTATTTTTATGAAGGTTGGCAATACATCCGAAAGACCTCAATCGAGAGGGAGTTAGTCTCATGTGTAGTTCACATTGCAAAAGTTCAAAATTTTCGTTCCATGTTAGTTTTTCTTTTGTGCAAATATAACATGTATACATCCCCTTTTTGTCTTAATATTTTCAATATTAATTAAGATAGGCAGGGAATAATATCAGACTTCTACTTTAAACTAAGTGAAAGCCTGAAAATCTCATCTAATACTTGATGAACTTCACCCCCCTACCCTTTTCCCTACCAAAAAAAGTAAAAAAGAATTAAATAAAGGAGAAAGTTGGGTAATATAGAGTAAAACATTTTCTTGCAAGTTTCAAAGAAAAACTTTCAACCTACTTCGATTTTCAAGAGCAATTTTCCAATGGAATTTCATAGACGAAAGGCAACTCAATATTAAAAGTAATTTCGCGAAAGAATTCCCCACTGTACAATGATAAATACCTTCTAAGAGAAGCTTAACAATGAAAAAGGTACATAAAAATAGACATAAACAAAGACAAAAATATTATAATATTCTGAAGACATTTTCAGATAAAAATTTTATATTTTGTTTTGCAAAAATTCCATCATCAGTCCCCACTTATAGGCTTTGTAGCAATTTGGTTCCCACTTATTTTTTCTCGGCAACTTCAATTTGGTTCCTCACGCGTGATATAAATTAGGTATAATTTGGTTCTCACACTCATTGAATAAAAGAGAAAATGGAAATTGGAGTCATCTTCCATCCATGTACACCCAAATTGCATCGCAGCCTATGAACATGGAATTAATAAATAAGGGTTCAAGTTGCTACAAAGCTTATAGGTTGAGGACCAACAATATAATTTCCTCCTTTTTCAGGATTATTCTCTTTAAAAAAGAATAGTTGGGCAACTAAAGCAGTATATTTTATATAAAATAAAGCACATCTTTTTCTTGCAACTTCCGAAGGAAAACTTGAAGAGTAAACATAAGCAAATTTGTAAACTTCTAACCTACTTTGACATTCAAGAGCAAGTTTCCAGCCATATATCAACCAATTACAATTTGTAAATAGGGTATAAATTAAATTCCTTCTGTTATATTTGCAGTTTTTTCTTGTACGTCTGTCCATGACTCTAAAATAAGAACATGTTAGACTGAATTCGACTAGATTAATAAAGGAAGATAGACATATTGTATACTTATAGTTAGTTTTGTTTTCTTTTACATTTTATTGTACTACAGGAATGCAGCTACCTGTAAGTTTAAAATGGCACGATAGCAACATGCATTAAAATAACGTTGTCCAATTTCAATTGAGTTCACCAACGATATCAAATATTTATAATTTACTGACTGTTGCAATGAACCCCTTTTAGGAATATGCAATAATGAATATTGTTATTTACATATTGCAAAATCTCGTCTTCTTCTTCTTATTTTTGGCTTTTTAGGTAGGAACTGTGTAATTGCATGGAGATAGCTACCTATAAATTGCAAAAGACTATGTTAACAACATGCACTAAAAAAACATTGTAATATTTCAATTGAGTTAACCAATGACAACTTGCATTTATTAGTTGTTGTGATAGTCTCCATTTAAAAACACACAATTAATTAATGTCGTTATTCAAATATTACAAAATGTCATTTTGCTTGTAGAGATTGTGTAATTGCAGGGAGGTAGCTAATACAGTCCTTGACAAAATTTCTAGGATGGTAATTCATATGGTTTCCCTAGTATGTACATGTAAGATTACACTGTTGATTTTCGAAATTGAGAGAGCCATCTGCAACATTTTCTTTTCTTTATTTCTTCTTGAGGTTTGGGTGGTAGAGGTGTTTGAGACCTGCCTTACAATTTCTAATCAATTAAGAAATGTAGAAGTGTCAATCTAATTGTGCTACTGTTACCTTCTTCTTTTTTTTTTTTTTTTTTTTTTTTTTTTTTTTTTTTTTTTTTTTTTTTTTTTTTTTTGTAATAGATTTTGGTGGCTAGTACAAAATAGGTGGCTCAGATTCTTCAAAGAAAAATGATAAACAGCAAGACTCAAAAATAGGGAACAAAAAACAGACTGATGTGACAGCAAGTTATTGGACGATCAAGCATCGACACGTGTGCAGCCTATTTTTAACCTAGTTTTTCAGCATGTTTCTGTAGCATTTCTCTTTTTCAAATCACCAGACACGTTTTGATGTTAAAAGCTACACATCCATAATATAAAATAAGTCGGAACTAATTGAGTATTTGTCTAAAAATCGTTGCATTGGTTTGACATTTACATAAATTATGTATATAACTGAAAACTCCAAATTTTAAACAATATAACAATATTAATCAAAAAATGACTTAAATTGTTTTTTAACAACTGTATTGGAAATAAAATATCCTAAATAAAAAAAATAAAAAAAGTGAATATGTGAGGTAGTATAATCTAAATGCATGATCCCACAAGATTACGAAGGTTTTAAAAGAAAGACAGGAGATTTTAGAAAGGACAATAAAAATAAATTAATTAAAACAGCATAGCATCAGCCATTACACATACTAGAAAATGCAATCTTGAAACATTTAAAAGGACCAAAAAAAAAAAAAGGATATTAAATTAAAAATCAGAGAGTTATTGAAATTAAGAGAGATCCACCACACTTCTAGGTATGGGTGACGAAAGACATGAATATTTTTAGATATAATTGAATCAAATTATGAAACGAAAATACTCCCAAGGTGGAAATATGGCCTGCAAAAATCTCTCAGAAAGAACCCTATACACAAACGTGGAATCCCTTGAATCACTACTTATATATCTACAGTTTATTACCCAAAAATTTCGGCTAGGGTTCTTAGTAAGTAACCTAAATTTGACGCAGCAGACATATATTTTGTTGGACACGTGGATTCTTGATTATATTAATTTTTTTGACTAAGTTGTTGAGGTTAAGTAATCTATTTTTTCATGTTTAAGGTGGCGTATAACCCTTTGGTTTCTTTATAGATATATCCACCTAAGAAAAACAGAAAAAGGGGCTGAGATTTTAATATAAATATGCTAAACATGCATCAGGGTTAGTTGTGAACAGATTAACAGTCCAGTTTTTCATTAGAGAACAGTCAATCTACCTTCATCTTACAGTACGTCCTTATATCAATAGTAAATTCTCGTTCACAAATACAGGAAAATTTGATACATTTCAGGTTTCGTGAAAATTAATATTTAGACAAGGATAAGAGGTTATAATCCTAGTTATGGAGTCTGTTGTTGCTGAGCTTGAAGGGACTCTTTTGAATGTTCCTAATCCCTTTTGCTACTTCATGTTGATAGCATTTGAGGCATCGGGTCTGGCTCGGTTCGTGTTGTTGTTGATATTATGGCCGGTGATTAAGTTGCTCGAAGTTTGTGGGAAAGAGGATGCTGGTCTCAGATTAACAATTTTTGTTGCCACAGTCGGAGTACCTATGTCAGAAATTGAAGCGGTGTCAAGAGCTGTGTTGCCTAAGTTTTATTTCGATGATATCGATATGGAGGTGTGGAGGATATTCAGCTCATATGATAAGAGAGTTGTCGTGACCAAAACGCCTAGAATCATGGTCGAGAGGTTTGTGAAGGAGCATTTACGTGCAGATCATGTTATCGGAAGCGAACTCTCCGAGAACCGCTATGGATTGGCAACTGGTTTCATTCAAGATGATTTTGATTCAATCACTAGGAGTATTGGTGCATTATTTGGTGATGAACAACCTAGTTTAGGACTAGGAAGGTCTCAATCTGGTTCCGGTCCATTATTCTTATCCACGTGTAAGGTGGGTACTCGTTGCAAATGTTTATTTTTTGCATGTATGAAACAAGGCAATAATTTTTTGTAGTCTTTCCAATCATCCTAGGTGACATATTTTATATTAACGTTAACTGAAATATGTTTTTTTCTTATGAACAGGAAGAACAATATCCACCATTCATCACCGCAAAAAAGCAAGATCTCCACCACATCATCCGCCCCCTGCCGGTGATTTTTCACGACGGCCGGTTGGCAAAGCGTCCTACGCCATCGGCCGCCCTCCTAATCCTCTTATGGATCCCTCTTGGAATCATAATAGCAACAATCCGCATTGGTGTAGGCCTTATGCTTCCTATGTGGGCTATACCACAAATGGCCCCTGTATTCGGAGGCAAGGTCGTCGTTAAAGGCACCCCTCCTCCACCCCCGGCCCCCGGCAGCTCCGGTGTCCTCTTCGTTTGTACTCACAGAACTTTAATGGACCCGGTTATCCTCTCCGCCGTACTCCACCGTAGAATCCCGGCAGTGACATATTCCATTTCTCGATTATCCGAAATCTTATCCCCCATTCCCACTGTCCGGTTAACAAGAATCAGAGATGTGGACGCTCAGAAAATCAAACGGCAACTCGAAAAGGGAGATTTAGTCGTCTGCCCAGAAGGCACAACTTGCAGGGAACCCTTTTTGCTAAGATTCAGTGGACTTTTTGCTGAATTAACAGACAAGATTGTGCCTGTCGCCATGAATTACAGAGTAGGGTTTTTCCATGCAACAACAGCTAGAGGGTGGAAAGCCATGGACCCCATATTTTTCTTCATGAACCCTAGACCAATCTACGAAGTAACATTCTTAAACCAATTACCAGTTGAAGCAACATGTTCATCAGGTAAAAGTCCACATGATGTTGCAAATTATGTTCAAAGAATCTTGGCTGCAACATTAGGTTTTGAGTGCACAAACTTCACCAGGAAGGACAAGTACAGGATTCTCGCCGGGAATGATGGAATTGTATCACAAACTTCCGGCGGGACTCCGGTGAAAGAATTGATGAGCATATTCAAGAAAATAATGGGCGATTTTAAGCTTCATTAATGAATACAACATTAAAAAACAAGTGCCTGTCTTTATTTATTTATTTTTCGTTATTTTTATTTGTATAGTCATATATTCTCTTAATTTTTATCATAATTTTGTATATAATAAGAAGCATGTATTTTTTTTCTTTTTAATTTTCCTGGAATTTCTTTATTTGAAGTGTTGAATAATAAATTTATGAGATCTCCGCTCATAAGTTCAGGCCTATTAGTTTATGCTTGTTGGCATATAGTAGCAGATAACAAATCTGACATGCTAATACTTTCAAATCCTTTGTAAATTGGTATTTGTCAATGTGTACACCTGTTGCAATCACAATGCATTTTGTTAGGCAGTTAGGAAACGTGTCACAGTCTCACACAATCTCAGTGATGATAATTTTCTATATATATCCTGCACTGTACAGATTCAGAAGTGTGAATAAAGTATTATTTCTTCCTTCCCTTTTAGCCTTTTTTATATGGTATCAGAGCCATATGACGTCTCCAAATTCCATCTCTGAAAATCAAGTCCCAACCATTGAATCCAGCCTTAATCCGGTCAATAATGCTGAACCCACTCCCAATTTCTCCTTATCTCAACCTTCCCAACCTATTAATCCTGCAAATCAACTAGCTATTGTACGATTGGATGATGGAAATTTTCTCATATGGAGACAACATGTTCTTGCTAGAATTCACGGTTTTGGGTTGGAGGGATTTATAGATAGTTCTGCTATTTGTCCTCCAGAACTCACTCCAACCGTAAATGGTAAACTAAGGTTCGTTAATCCAGACTATGTTTTCTGGCATCGCCAAGACCAATTGATATTCTCTTGGTTATTGGCGTTAATGACGGAGAGCATTCAAGCCTAAATGGTGGGATCAAACACGGCCAGTGATATCTAGCGTATTGTTGAACGTCTGTTTGCATCCAGATCTAAGGCAAAGGTGATGCAACACAAGCTTCAACTCCAGACCTAGGAGAAAGGAGGTTTGAGTATGCGTGAATACCTCCTGAAGATGAAGACCTATGCTGATGTTCTTACTTCTGCTGGACAAAAGATTTCAGAGGAGGACCAAATACTTTATGTTCTAGCTGGGTTGGGAATTGAGTATGAATCTGTTATCGTCTCTGTTACATCACGTGTAGAGCCCTTCCCTTTACAAGATGTAACTGAGCTTTTTCTCGCACATGAAATCGAATTGAATAGTATTCCGCAAATGGAGATGGGTCACAAGCTACTGTGAATTTGGCACTTTAAGACCAGTCAAAGAAAAATGGGGGCAATGTCCAAAAATTTTCTCATGGGAGAAATCTGTATTTACGAGGTAGAGGTCGTGGTGGCCGCAGTGGAAACAGAACATGGAATGGCAACAACAAGCCTCAGTGCCAACTTTGTGGTAGAATTGGACACACAGCGCAGAAATGCTACTACTGTTTTGACCCTTCATTCTCTGGTTTTAGTAGTGCTGGGAATACCTCTCTTTCATGTAGTCAAAGTGGAGATAGGTCCACTCAAATGGCAGCAATGATGGCAGCCCCTGAGTTACTTGCTGAGAATGGGTGGTTTCCAGACTCGGGAGCAACAAATCATGTGACTAATGACGTGAACAACCTGCATATTGGCAACGAATATCTGGGGAACAATAATTGTGATGGGTAATGGTAAAGGTCTTTTAATATCTCATGTTGGCTCATCCTTTTTTAGGTCTTCTAATTCATCCCGTGTTTATACTCTGTCCAAACTATTGCATGTTCCACAAATTACAAAGAACTTGCTTAGTGTTAGCCAATTTGCTCGTGACAATCATGTTTATTTCGAATTTCACTCGGATTTGTGTTTTGTGAAGGATCAGGCCACGGGAATGGAGCTACTCTGAGGGAGACTACATAATGGACTGTATCAGTTTAATCTATTTAAGGCATCTCCTACATCATCTCCATTATCATCCTCAAGTTCTTCTATTCAACATCAGTCGAGTCCTCTTTCTGCCTTTTCTTTAGAGTCAGTAGGTGCTAGTTTGAGTCCAGTGTCTTCTAGTCCAGTTAAGTCTAATGTTAGAGTCAATCAAATTATGGACCTCTGGCATAAGAAGCTTGGTCATCCCGCTGCTTCAATTGTCAGGACGGTTCTATCTTCATGTAATATCCCTATTCGAATGAATGAAAATTTATCATTTTGCTCTGCTTGCCAATTGGGGAAAAGTAAAAAGTTACCGTTCTCTCATTCTAGGGTTGTTTATCATGAGCCATTACATTTGATATACTCTGATCTATGGGGTCCAGCATTCACACCCTCCACAAATGGTTATCGCTATTATGTAAGCTTTGTGGATGCTTATTCTAGGTTTACTTGGATATTTTTCCTTAAAAGCAAGTCTAAAGTATATTCTGTTTTTTCTTTGTTTCAAGGCTCAAGTTGAATTTTTACTCGACAAAAAGATCAAAATTCTTCAAATGGATTGGGGAGGTGAATTTCGTTCTCTTACACCGTACTTGAGTTCAACAGGGATAACCCACAGACATTCTTGTCCTCATACATCTGAAAAAATGGAGTCGTTGAACATAAGCATAGACACATTGTTGAGTGTGGTCTTACTCTTTTAGCCCAAGCCTCATTACCTCTAAAATTTTGGGATGATGCATTCTCAAGTGCCGTATATCTTATCAACAGATTACCCACTACAGTCTTGAGTGGTCAATCTCCTTTGGAACGGCTATTGCATACCAAACCTGATTATACATTTTTATGTGTGTTTGGCTGCATGTGTTTCCCTTGCCTTCAGCCCATTATGTAGTCTCCCTCGGAGTAGCTCTATTCCCGAAGTTTTTAGTGAATAGGATGACAGCCTTACTCCCTAAGATCATATCTCTTGAACAAAGAGCCTTCCTCCCCAAAAAGGAGTATTTTCGAAAATATTATCTTAGCTCAAGAGATGGTGTTGCGCTTTGATTATGGAATGTATTTATACTCCATGGTTTTCTATAATGATGAATGGCACAACACAATGTTTCTTCAAATCGTCTCGAGGACTTCGGCAAGGCGACCCTACATCCCCATATTTATTTATTATCATGGAAGGGGTCTAGACTCATTTATTGAGGAAATGATTCGAAGAGGGGCGGATTGGTGCTTTTTCTCATCCACGTGGAACACTTTGGTGTCGTATTTGATGTACGCAGATGATCTTATGGTGTTTGCTAATGGGAGCAAGCGATCAATGGAGGAGCTTATGAAGACTTTTAAGATATATAAGACATGGTCGAGTCAGCATATTAGAAAAGAAAAGTCGGCTATTTTCTTTTTTAAGGCCTGTGCGGGAACACACAAGAATGAGATCCTGCAGTCGAGCTCGTTAAAAAATGAGCTGTTTCCAATAATTTGTTTCGGATTTTGGTGATAGTCGGAAGATTAACAGCTCGGCATTTACATTTCTTGGTGGAATTCAAAAAAGATTGTTGGTTGGAAGACGCAATTGTTATCACAATGTCGGATTATTTTACTGAGACGTACTATCAAGTATGGTAACACATTTATTATCTGTTCTCAGTGTTCCTAAATTTATTTTTAGGACTTTAAATTCCATTTTATCTTCTTTCTTTTGAGGAGAAGTTAATGGGAGGACGAGAAAAAAATGGTGCTTATGGAAGATTTGTAAACTAGTTATGGAAGGAGGGTTGGGTGTTTACAGTTTGACTGAGATTCAAAGGTCCCTACAAATGAAGTTTGCTTGGAAGGTGCTTTATGTGAATTCTTTATGGACACGTTTTTTCGTGCAGAGTACATAAATTCTAGTCTGGTGGATATTGCAAATTAGGGGTGCCTGGGGTCAAAATTTTGTAAGTCAGTGGTGGATTGTCTCCCTAGTGTAGTAGCCAACAATCAATGGAAATTAAAGAAGGCAAAATATCTTTCTGGTATGATAAATGGTTAGAAAAGGTCCTTTTTGTACAAAATTGGATCATGTTGATCTTGCTTGAAAATTTAAGATGTTTGTTTGGAAAATGGTTGGTATGTTGAGAAATTAGAACGGGTAGGGATGGAGATGGCAAATGAGATCGTGGGAAAAGTGGTAGGCTGAAATGCAGGTGAGATGGTGGTGGAATGATACCTTCCCATTTATCTGGTGACGTTTGGCGTTCCTACTACTCCGTTGGGCGAGTAACCTGAAAAATGAAAACGGAGCTTTTTCTCCCGTTTTACCCCGACGTGATAATCAGTAAATGATATTGAGAAGTATGAAGATGAATTTAGATGGCTAGGAAAAAATGCTATCGTCCACACCTGTGTCGGTCTCGGGGGTATTTATAGGCTTCGGAAGCCGGGTGGTAATGGTGCCACGTGTCTCATGTTGGCCTCTCCACCATCCCCACGTTCTGAGTGAGGGATCTTAACTTCCCGCTCGGAGGTTGGGTCTGAGATAACCGTCATGTACCCTTGTCAATTAATCCAAGATTTTGTGACTAAGTGTTGAGATGGCCCAGACAATTTCGCGTCGGTCAGTGATCTTACGTAGAGGTAGAATGCCCCCAGGGAGGTCGACGGTCTTGTGTAGAGGTAGAGCATCTCGGGGGGTCGATGGTCTCTTGTAGAAGTAGACGCCCCCGGGGGTTGATGGTCTACCGCAGAGGTAGAGCCCCCGGGGGGCGACGGCTTCCCATAGAGGTAGAGCACCTAGGGGGTAGGTAGTCTCGTGTGGAGGTAGAACGTCCCAGGAGATTGAAGGCTTCACATTGGCATACAGTGATTTACGTTGCTTATCTTCGGATGAGGTTTCCTATGTTAACTGATATCAGCAGGAAATGACATTTTAATTTGGAGGCTAGATGTTTGTGGGATTTTTTCATCTAAGAGTGCTTGGGATATGCTGTGAATCCCAGCTTCTAAGGTAGAATGGGCTAACTGAGTGTGGCACAAGGCTATTCCTGAAAAAGGCTGCAATAATGATGTGGAAGGCACTGTATAGGATAAATGTTTGGTGGGCACATGCATGTAGAGCCACTCAATTGAGTTGTCTACAGGGGATTTTACAGCGCTTGATATCTTGGAGATTGTGGATTCAACATTGTGGAGCTTGAATGAGTTAAAAAATACTACTGAACTCAACTTCTTTTGGAATTTTTTTCTTAACAAACTTAGCTTCTCACATTTTCTATTTATACATTGAATTGCAATATACACATTTTACATACAAAAAGAATATTCCTGATTTTCGTATCTGCTAGTGACAGGTGTCTAAACATATATACATATCCCTTGAATTGAGGAAATACACTGCTATGTATTGTCAATATTGTTAGTGATGTTAACATCCTCTAGTGCAAGATATTTAGATTTGTTGATTAATCATAACACCCCCTCTTAAGGTGGAGTATGTCTTTGTCACTCCAAGCTTGTCTCTGAGGAATATAAATCTTGAGTAAGAGAGACGTTTAATCAATATGTCAACAGTTTGATCTGAGGATGGAATAAAATACACTTCCAATTCTTTTTTTAAAACTTTGTCTCTCACAAAATGGACATCCAGTTCCATTTGTTTGGTATGAGCATGATACAATGGATCTAATACCGGTGCACTTGCACTTAGATTATCACACCAGATTTTAGGAATTTCATTGTGTGATATACTTAGCTCTTTCAATAGGGATTGAATCCAAGCTATTTCTGATGCAGTGTGAGCCTACTCTATACTTAGCCTCTGTGCTAGATCTTGCAACAACATGTTGTTTCTTAGAATACTAATACACCGAACTATCTTAAAGATAGACACAGTAACCAGTTGTAGATCTTCTATCATCTTGGCATGATGCCCAATTTGAATCTGCAAGTGATGTAATGTCTAAGCTATCATTTCTCTGAATAACCAAACCATGTTTTAATGTATCCTTTAAGTATTTAAAAATTTTCTTGATAGACTTCTAGTGAACATCCGTATGAGCTTGAATGAATTGACTCATTTTATTTACATAATAGGCAATATCAGGTCTTGTATGTGCAAGATATTGAAGGCCGCCAACTACACTCCTGTAGAGAATAGGATCACTCATGACTTGCCCTGCATCCTTAGATATCAACTTACCTGCTGCCATAGGTGATAAGCCTGGTTTCAAGTTTTCGTAACCAAATTTCTTCAGCCAATCAACTAAATAATTTGTTTGAGTTGGATACAGTCATGTTCTATCTTTGTAGAACTATACCTAAGAATTAACCGTTGCTTCTTATATCTTTAAGAGCAAAATAAGCATTTAGTTTATTAATAAATATATGCACCACATTTCTTCAATCCATTGAGAAAAGCAATGAGTTATCTGCCTCGGATTGTCTGAAATTCTACTCCAACAGAGTCTCCTTTAACTTATCATGTCAAGCTCCTGGTGCTTATCGAAGTCCATAAAGTGCATTTTCCAATTTGCATACAAAATCAGGATTCTTCTGATCCTCAAAATCTTGTGGCTGATTCATGTACACAGTTTTTTCCAACTTATCATTCAAGAAGGTATTATTTACATCAACTTGCCTGGTTTGCCAATCTCTTAAAACAGCAAGAGTCAATTTAATTTTCAGTGTTGATGCCTTAATAGCTGGACTAAAAGTTTCATTAAAATCCACTCCAAGAGTTTGTAGGAAACCTTTTGCAACAAGTCTTGCTTTATACCTCCTTATCTTGCCTTCAGCGTCACATTTCAATTTATAGACCCATTCGTTTCCAATTATTCTCATTCCTGATTTGGGAAGCACCAATTTCCATATTCCATTCTTCATCAAGGCATCATACTCTTTTTGCATAGCTCTTCTCCATTTATCATTTAACAAAGCTTCATTAGCACTATGTGGCTCAACTTCAAGCAGCATGTCTTGAACTTGATTAGAATACACTTTAGTTTGAAGATTCCTGCTTACTTCTAGTGATCGTATGATGTCCAATAGTTTATGTTATACTCTGATCATCGACATTAGCATCATTTTCACCATTTCTACCTTGTTGATCATCAACATTAGTATCAGTTTCACCATTTCCACTTTGCTGACTATCAACCTGATCAAACTCAGCAGGTATTATTTGGTTCATTTCAGTACTACTACTTTCATTTTCATTCATCTCATTCTCAGTTTCATGTTCCATAATTCTGTGGGATTTTGTAGTAGGTATTGCATTAGGATGAATTGTATCAATTGCATTTTCAGGTGCCATCTGATGGCTTAATTCAATATCAAAGGGAATAGAGGTGATAACAACTTCTGAGCCTTTTGCTGTGTACATGTGTTTAGAAAACTAGACTTGAAGGGAATTTTTTTTCATTGAACACCACATGTCTTGAGACATACATTCTACCAATTAAGCTTAGGCGCTTATATCCTTTATGCGAATTACTATTGTTGAGGAAAATACACTTTTGAGAGTGAAAAGTGAACTTATGGTTTTGGTGTGATCTTATACAAGGATAACAGGCACAACCAAATGTTTTTAGTGTTTTGTGATTAAAGTTTCTTCTATACAGGATTTGAAAAGGAGATTTGTATTGAAGTAAAATAATAGGCAATCTATTTATCAGATAGGTAGCTGTTTGAAAGGATTCCAACCAATAGTGTAATGGAATTTGTGCCTAGGCTTAAAGAGTCAAATCGATTTGAATGATGTGTCTATGTTTCCTTTCTACCTCACCATTTTGTGAAGAGGTATAAGGACAGGAATGCCTAAGTTAAATCCCTGATTTTGAAGCAATCTTATCAAAACTTCTGAATTCACCTCCCCGATCTAATTGTAATGTTTTGGTTTTCCTCTCAAGGTTGTTTTCTACTAATTTTTTGAATTGAATGAAGATGCTTAAGACTTCTTATTTGTGTTTCATTAGATAAAGTACCTAAACCCTGAGGTAGAAATCTTTGGTCCTGGTCTCTAAACATCAATGTGTATGAGATCTAATGGGTTTGATGCATGTGTTGGAGACGTGTTAAAAGGCAAAGCATGAAACTTAACAAATTGACAAGCTTTACAAAAATCTGGGCTTTCATTAATTTTGAGACCTTTATTACAAGATTTAAGAACGTAAGTTAATACAGAACTTGAGGGATGACCTAGCCTTTTATTCCAGGTAACTAACTCAGACTTACGTAACTTAATACTTTTAGTTGATTCATCACAACTTGAGCTTAATAAGAAAACTGCATGGTTAGAATAATTTTGGTAGCTTGACTCCATGATGGTGACTTAAGCCTTGGCATTTTGTAGTTTCAGCCGATACAATCCATCTTCAAACATCCCTTGTACCAAGATCTTCGTCGTTTGCTGATCTTTAACAACACAACGATTAGGATAAAATTCCGTAAATACATTGTTGTCATTTGTTAATTGAGAAACACTAATAAAAATTTTCTTAATTGCAGGCACATAAAGTAATTTATTCAATGCAAGAGTCTTATCACTATATGTAAGAAGATTTCTTTTGCCAACATTAGCAATATGCAAAGAATTCCCATTACCAACAAACAATTTTTTCTTACCTTCTTATTTTCTCACAGTATCCAAATTACTTTTGTCATCAGTAACATGGTTGCTTGCTCTAGAGTCTGCACCATGCTGAGTCTTCCATGGTTCTTTGTGAAACTATATAGGTAGCAAGAGATGAGTTGTTCTGCATATTTTGATTACCTGGTCTATTACCCTTATACATGTCATCATATCTATTGAAACACCATCTAGCCGAATGGTTCATCCCACAAATTTGACAAGGTCCTCAATTTTCACTATTAAGCTCTACCATACAGAACTTATCCTTTAAGTGCATACTTGGCTGATTAATATTAATTATGCCTAAGTCATTCTTAACTTGATTGAGGTATTCAAGCCTACTTTCAAAAGTCATGAGAACAAAGGAGAGTTCATGTCACGATATATCCTCTCTGCTATTTAGCTGCACCACAATAAGCGTATATTATTCATCCAGTCCAGATAGAACTTGAGTTACTAGATCACTTGGATCTATGGTTTTTTCAGCAATATGCAAGTTGTCTGCCAATTGTTTGATGGTAGTAAGATACTAATTGCAACTCTCCAATGATAAATATAACTATGGATCGATTCATTATCATAGCTTTCCTTAACTATACTCCATAGCATATTGTACTGGTGCACCCCCATTACTCTCATTGTAATTTTAGGGGTCATGGATAAATATAACCATCCCATTAATAACTAACCAGTTGAAATCCTTTTACCATAATCAAGATTTTGAACCATTTCTATGGCTTCCCCCTCTTTAGTAACAGTCTGATTTTTCTAGAAACTCTGGTGAACATGGCTTCGTTCCTAGAAAATATCGTTCAAGTTTGTGTCCTCTAATCATGGGTATAGCCATGTTTTGCCACTACAAAAAATTTATCTCTGTCTAGCTTCACTGGTAGAGTTTGGATGAGGTTCATCCTAAAAGGTGAAGTCTGGTTCACAGGAGATTGAATAGTTGCTATAGTATTCGACTCGCTTGGAGGAGTTTGTCTTCCTGAATCATTGTTAGCCATTAGAGCTCCGATACCAAGTTAAAAAAATACTACTGAACTCAACTTCTTTTGGCATTTTTTTCTTAGCACAGTTAGCTTCTCCTTACTTTCATTCCTGATTTTCCTATTTGCTAATGGCAGGTGTCTAACCATATAGACATATCCCTTAAATTGAGGAAATACACTGCTATATACTATTAATATTGTTAGTGATACTAATATCCTCTAGTGCAAGATATTCAGATTTGTTGATTAATTCTAACAAAATGGAAAGCAAATACGAATCTATGGAAGATATTTTCTTTTCAATCAAATTCTGGTTGAAGAATATGGCCAGCAGCGTTTCTAAAGTATGTAACTTGATATCGAATGATGAGAAAATACTTAAAGAGTTGCATATTGCTTATGCGCCTAGGAAGAACAAATCTGTTTCTTTGATATCTTGGATATAACCAATGCTTGGGAGAGCTACATTAAATGTAGATGGCAATAGCTTAGGAAACCCAGGTCATGCTGGTCAAGGAATTATTCGTAAGTGGAAATTACACCACATGTCAAAATCTTAATTTTTAGTTACACAAATGTCATCCTTTTTCTGACATTACAAATATGGCAATTTATGAAAATTTTGGACTAATTTACCCCTCTGCATAAATGTAATACCTTACAGGTTTTGCATTAATTGTAGATTTGACTAGACAGAATTGTGTCAGGGAGGAGGTGTGAGGAGAAGAAAAACAAAGAAAAAAAAAAGCAAGATGAAGGAAGAGAAAGCCAAACGTCGAAGCGCCTCTCACCGAAATCACCGACCATTTCTCTGCAATCGCCGACCCTCTCTCTGCAATCGCCGACCTCACTCCCAGCCTGACGACGATCTTCAACGTCGAAATCACTCCAATTGTTAGTCGAATCGCCCGAAGTTGAGCACAACGTCGAAGCTCTCTCTGCAATCGCCGACCCTCTCTCTGCAATCGCCGACCTGACTCCCAGCCTTGGACAACGATCGTCAATGTTGAAATCACTCCCATTGTCAGTCAAATCGCCCGAAGCTGAGCACAACGTCGAAGGCTGTCTTCTCCCTTGCGACTGCCAGAGAAACCGAACAAAGGCGAAGGTAAATCCACCCATCTTCCGACTTCCCACTTTTTTCATTGGCATCTACCCATCCACCCATCTTTTGTATAGTGCATTTTGAGAACCAGGAAATTTTTCAGTTTTACACTTTCGCAGTATGTAAAATGAGATGTAGGGTTTAAGATGGCCGTCCATTGATTGTTTATTCTGAATGGTTATTTTTGATTTTTTGTTATTGAGTTTAACACGTATGTTTTCCCCTCCCTGTGAAGCATTGTGTTCCATATTTGTTGAATAGTGGGTGTGACTCTTTGTTGAATAGTGGGTGCGATACTTTATTCAACATATTTTTTGTTCTTATTGAAGCTAGATATATATTTTGTTTTATGATAATATTAATGTTGAACAAATAATTGAACAAGGATTCCATAAAATTTTGTTATTTCTTAACGTGTGTTCATGTGTGCAATAATGAGTTCAGTTGTATGGATGCATACTATAATAAGAAGCTATAATTTCTATATTGTGTAAGTGGAGAATTTGAAGTGGCATTTGCAAAGGGGGTTTTGATGGATTCTTAATTCTCATTGAAGGAATAAAATGTTGCTTACTTTGGTTTACTTTGAAGTGATTGGTTTTGTTGAGTTTGGGGTGCAGTTTTGAGTTTGTCCAGCCCAGTCTTGTTTTATAACAATTTGAAAATTGTGTTTTGGTTTTGCTGTAATTTTATATTTATGACTTCTATGAGTTATGATTTATGTTCTCATTTAATTGGCAATTTGGTTCATAACATGGTTATTAGCAAATTCTGCCTAACTTATTTTCTGATCCCACGACTTGATTGACTAACCAACCACACAACTTAATTAACTGACCAACCAAGGAACTCAACAAATCTCCCAATGAACAATTAACCATTTCAGTTTGACTATCTGTCTGAGAATGGTAAGCACTACTGAAATTCAATCGAGTATTCACCAGACTCCATAGACTCTTCCAAAAGCCACTAAGAAAATGGGTATCCTTGTTAGATACAATAGATGTAGGAAGTCTGTGTAACAAATATACCTCACAAAAATACAACACTGCCATATTGAATGCATATGTTGTCTTCTTACAAGGGATGAACATATCATTTTTGAAAAATAACCCACCATTACAAAGATAAAATTAAAGCCCTGCTGAATTCGAGGAAGGCGCAAAACAATATCCATACTCACATCAGTCCGAGGTTTGGTTGGGATAGGTAACAACGTGTACAACCTAGCATTATTAGCATTTTCTTTGAAAGATAAAATGTACAACAACGTTTAACAAATCTTCATGTTTTGTTCCTCTTTGTTGGCCAATAGTAGGATGCAGCCATAAGTTGTAATGTACAATCAAGATCCACATTTCTTTCATTATGCAATTCTTGAACAATTATAAGGTACAGATTGCTTTTTGAAATGTACATTTGATTTCCTTTGAAGATAAAATAGTCAACCCACACAAAATTTGACTGTGCACCCTCCTGTAACTTCTGGATAATTACTGGAAAATATGGATCAGTAGCGTATAAGTCACAAAAGGTCTCAAAATCTAGTACCTCTACTCGTAATTCCATCAAGAGAGATTGACATCTGCTCAATGCATCTATCGTCTTGTTCAATATGCCTTGTGTTTAATCATGAAAGTAATCTGCTGCATGTATGCAATACAAGTTACATGTCGAGTGACACCTTATCTTGAGTACTAAGGTGTTTAAGGGCATCATAATCAGTATATAAACCAACTCTTTCTAAAACAAATAGTGACTCAATGTTGAATTGATTGGATTATAGCATAAAACACCATATCAAAGATATTACATCGAGACTTAAGGCCTAAGAACTTTTCGTTGAAATGAGCCATAGGTCGACCAATCTTACTAAGAACTGTACTAATATCAACTTTTAAAGCATCACATTGTTGCTCAAAAGGTTGCATACAATCAGATAGTACCAGAATCGGAATGAAAGTTAGTTTTTATTTAATCAACCGAAATGATTCATCTGCTTGAAGGCTCCAATGAAATCTCCTTGTCTTAATAAATTCATAATAGATTCCATGATGGTACTGAAGTGTGATATAAATCTCCTGTAAAAGAAAGCATGACAATGAAAATTGAAAACTTCCATAACTGTCGTTGACAGTGGCCACTGATTTATCGTTTCGACTTTTGTTGTGTCCAATACTAACCCATCATTTGAAACCATATACTCCAAGAATACTACATGTTTTGTTAGGAAAGATGGATGCATACGATAATAAGAAGCTATAATTTTTATATTGTGTAAGTGGAGAATTTGAAGTGGCGTTTGCAAAGGGGGTTTTGATGGATTCTTAATTCTCATTGAAGGAATAAAATGTTGCTTACTTTGGTTTACTTTGTTTTGTTGAGTTTGAGGTGCAGTTTTGAGTTTGTCCAGCCCAGTCTTGTTTTATAACAAATTGAAAATTGTGTTTTGGTTTTGCTGTAATTTTATATTTATGACTTCTATGAGTTATGATTTATGTTCTCATTTAATTGGTAATTTGGCATTCAAATGAGAATTGTGAATCTGTGATTTCGGATACATAATTTATGTTGTTGAAGAAGGTGAAGCTCAAAGCCATATCGTTTATGTTTTCTTAGTTATGTTGAAATTTTGAGTTCTGTAATGTTTCAATATTTTACTTTTTACTAAAATCAAGATTAGTTAGATGACCTATTCATCTTGTGTTTGATGAATTGATTTAAAATCATGTATTACCTGAGTGTTATATTGTACATGAAATTATTTGGAGTCTGGCGACGTTTCGTGATTTGCTTCTAGTATTTGTGAATTGGGTTGAATGATGGAATGATATTAGTTTTGTGAAAAAGTGCTTGCATTCGTTTATGTCTTTTCCTTTATTTTTTTGTTAGTTGCTTTATTTCTGAACAGTTCGTTTTGTGATGGCTATAAAATCCAGTATTCTATATATGAATGGATAGCTTTTGACGACCCACATAGTTATCTTAGAGAGATTTTACGTAATTGGAAGTGATTTAGCAATGATTTAGAAGTTCAATGCCTCCCACTGAACTGTCGTTCCCGACAGTAGAGCTCAGGTTTTCTCGACAGTTAGGCCAACCTTCTTGCATGTTTGGACATCAACTGTCGGTATCGACAAATCTCGACAGATCATCTGTCGGTACCGACGGTTGTAGTCAGTTTTTTCTCGACAGTTGAGTGTGTCCATGCATTAGTGTGTTTCATTAAACTGTTATTTATGATACAATATCTTTAACTTTATCCAGTAACCCCAGTGAGTTTTATGAATGCATCTTGCAGGACACAGGACTGATGGAGTTTGATTATTATATTCCAGAGGAGGCAAGGTTGCGGGCCCACTTTCGCAGAGGAGCAACTTGAAGTATGTAAAGACAGTGATGGACCTTTTCGATGATCGACAGCGTGACGAGTTTCGAAACTCCCCCTTCGGGTATCTGGCCGAGATTGCAGAGATTCAATTCTCTGCCCAGCTCATCCAGCAGCTCGTGTTCAGAACCATTCGCACTGACAAAGTTAACGAGCTCTGGTTCAATGTGCAAGGCAACATGATGAGATTCGGTCTACAGGAATACACCCTTGTGACGGGGTTAAGATGCGGTGTATTCCCGGAGGGTGATGAGTTCGATCCAGTGCTGGAGAGGAGAAGGCTGAAGGAGAGGTACTTCAAATCCATGGAGAAGATATCGTTGGCACAACTCTAAACTACTATTGCCCGACCTTCGACGACCCGAGCCGATCGCTACAAGCTAGGGCTCGTGCTAATAATCGAAGGAGTTTTCAATGCCCCTGATAATAACGTCGGAATTGATTTGCGTACACTATCTATTGTCGACAACCTAGATATCTTTTTTGCCTACCCTTGGGGTAGAGTTGGCTGTCGGCGTTTGCAGCATGGATTCCGGGGTTTCTGGGCAAAGAAATTCCTGAAGACGAAGAGGAGGCAAGAGAAGGAGGTTACATACACTATTCATGGCTTTCCCATTGCCATGCAGGTACACAAGTTTTAAATAGTAGCATATCATGCTTTATTTTTTTGCCGTCATGTAGCATCGTGCGTACCATCTCAGTTATTTTATTTCTGTTTGTCTTGATGGAACAGGTTTGGGCGTACGAGACAGTTCCCGAGATTGGGGAACGTTTTGGTCAGAGAGTTGGGGAACGAATGCCACGATTGCTTAGGTGGTCCGCACGAAAACAACCACAGCATCGTACGTATGATGCATTCTTCAAGAACGTGCGGGTATAGATACCACGTGTTACTTTTGTTATTCACGTTTTGTGTCATTCCTGAAGCTTTTCGTTTCTAATGTATAACTGTACATTGTAGTTGCATGTCTATGCCACACTTCGTCCCATCGATGCTGAGGCGGAACAGCAGTATTTCTCCACTCTCGTGTCGTACGATGATCCTCCGGTGCCTGTGCTGGATGAGATTGCCAGGAATGTTGTGGGGCCGCAGTTTAATGCATCACATGGAGGTAGTGAAAGTGGCGGCCAGTTGGTGAGGCAGGAATCCGATGACGGAGTCTCCAGTGGAGGAAGTGGTAAGGATGAGGCGTCTGGAGATGAAGGTGCCGATACTGAGGAGAGTGGCAAGGGCGCCAGTGAGCGATCCAGCTTCGGTGCGGATACTTGTAGAGGGCAGACCGATGCGTCTTCCACACCTCCAGCGACCCACGTTTCTTCTCCAGTGCGAGGGCCGACGATGGAGACACGACCAGTTGGCACATCCGGATCAGGCGTCACCAAAGAGGAGGTGGAAAAGCTGTTGTTCGACCAAAGAATTCTCTTTGAAATGCGACTCTGCACCGTCAAGCTTGAAATCGAACAACACGTGACATCCAAATGTAAAAAACTCGGAGCTTTCTTTGCTACCCTCGTGGCCCCACCTGCTCCGACCCCCATTGCAGCCGTGATGCCCGTCGATACCGAGGCTGGAGTTTCAGATAGTATTCCGCAAGGTATGAATGTTCAATACATAAACCGTTTAGTTTATAATTTTCACCTATGTTCGACAGTAGCACATGCACCTATAGCTCACATTTTTTTCTATACGACAATTGCGAGTTAGAAATACATGGAGGAGAAATGGAGCCTTTCCCGGACGGGCGAGACATGCGAGCAGATACAGGAACTGCACATGTACAAGGTACGTGGGTTATTTATGAGCGCATTGAAACTTGTTATTTGACGGACTTTGTATGTTGTGGAAGTTGGGAAACCTAATGTATTCACACAATTTTCATGTTCTCATCAACAGATGGAGAAGACATCGTGGCTCGCCTGGACAACGTACACGACCCACTGCCCGTAGCAACCGACAAACAGATAGGTACGTTGTCATGTGCTACGATTTTTCCCTACTATATTCGATGGCATCTACTTCCGTTCTAACTTCATGAAAATGCAATAACATATTCCTGTGGTGTGATTGCGGTGTCCAATTAGGTGGAGGACAGATCGAGCCGATCTTTGCCGTCCCGGATTTGAACGGTAACATGGAAATTATTTTTCTCATTTTCTTTCTTCCTATACGCTTCCATTATCTTCCAACTACAAACGTCGAACACATATGCAGTTACATATGTGTTGTAATATCAGATGGAGGAGCCACGGAGCCCTCACATGCGGCCCCGAGCAACGATGCCAACTTACAGGGTTGCGATGTTACGAATGGTGATGGTAAGTTCATTCTCTGCATCACTTATTGTATGTTACGTATGGTACGTGAAGGGCATTTATGGTCACTAACTCCCCCTCCTTTTAAATTCTCGTAGGCGATCTCGCTGAAATCCCTGTTCCCGCCAGTGTAGCCGAACCAGGACACGAAGTTCCTACGACGAGTCGGCGCTCGACACGGGTGCGACGTCCAGCTCCTGCGACCAGGACTCAGTATACAAGGGCGGCGAAGCGAACAAAGAAGTAAAAGGAGTATGAACTGTCGGGACAGCACGACGGTGGTGTTGTAGTTGGTAATACCCTGTCAGCGATTTGGTGGAGGTGGTGACGAATGTTAACTTGTTGGATAAATAACTTTTGTTTGAATTCGTTTTACATTACATTTTAATTACTCTTGTGTGCCGTGGTGATACGTGGACAGATTCCTCATATTTTATGTTGCTTGGCTGATCGGTAGTTGTAGTGTTTATGAATTGTGTCTAGTATTTTAACTTTGTTGATTGTATCAGTCAGGTTCATTTTGTTGTTCGGTATATGTTTTTGTTGGACATATTGTGTGCGCTTATTTTCTTTTGGAGGAGGAGAACAAGCATATGCAACATGTCAATTTCCCAAAATGCTTTGTAAATACTGTTTTGTTGATATTGTTGATATTCGATCCAATCTTATTATAGATGTAGTAATATACTTCGAGTCTTTAAGATTTTTTAATTTGTGTTACGCTTCTTACACCCGTGTTGCTTATGTTAAATAGTGAATGTTTTAGTGAATGTTATATTTGATAAATTTATGTAGTGGACATAATATGATGTAAACACTGTCATAATATGCTTTAAATACATGTGCAGGTATGTGCGCATATTTTTCATTGTGTGCCTATGTATGTACTTATCTGTTATTCTAATTATATCTAGTCTTCACTATAACTTTAATCTGGGACGATATTATTATGATAAATTCTCAAAGTAAGGCATTAAAGCACATACATGAGATGCAACGAGAAGATGAGTCGTTACAAATGTCAAGAGCATGACAACCACAGTAAAAGTAATTCATAAATCAATTAATTGAGTAAAAATAATTATTTCGTTGTTCGTCTTTCATGTGTGTTGCGATGATGACCCGTACGTGTGAGAAACTATACCATTACAACCATGACAAATTAAAAGTAGCAATTTGATTGAGTAGTTTTTTGTTGCAGATATGGACATTTCCTTAATTGTGCACATGATTAAAGAGTGTTTAACATTGTACTAAGTATGGGGAAATGAGGGATAAAGGTACACTTCATTTATTCAACCATCATACAAAGTGCATTTCAAATTTACAAGGCGATTGGACTTGGTGGTTGGGTAGTGGAGACCATAATTGTTTCCCCTTCAATTAGCTTATAAATACTGTGGGACTTCATTCTCACTTACAAACAAGTTCCTTCAAGACCATTGTCACTCATTCACCTTCTCACAGACACTTATCATTCCTTCAGTACTACTATACGTTCACGCAATGAGTTCTTCCACAGGAAACAACAAACCGTCGAACATGAACGAGCCACTGCCAGTTCTTGGTTCATCTCCGCTTTTTCCAATTTATATTTCGTCAGATGAGGAGGAAGTTAACCCTCGTATTGGGAGGGGAGCCATTTCCCCTGTTCCTTTTCCCAACTTAGAAGTTGTTTCCAACGAGGGTACGCAATCACCGAATGGAGTCCTCAATGAGGAGTTCGAGCTGGATGCCGGATACGAGGGGGATTCTGACGATGAGGGCGACTGGATGGCGTGCGATCCCCCAAATGCGGTAATTATCATCTCTTCCGACGAGTCAGGTGAGGATAGTGGGGACGGTGGTTCAGTTGTGGACGACGACTAAAGTGACACCCATGGAATGTAGTGAATAAGTACTGTATAGTAAGGTATTTTGTAGGGATGACTTTAGTTAAGACAATACCAAAAAGTCCACGTGAACATGTCCCTAAGATGCAATTCGTGTCATGTTTTTTGCGTTTTCCGGTCGAACTGTCGAGAATTACTGAGACTATCTGTCGGGTACGACATGTCAACTGTCAGGCAGTAAGGATAATATGTACAAAAATGGTTATGTACTTTGCAGTATGTAAAACGGCTATTGTGAAAAGTGTGTATCATGGACTAACTTTAATCCATGATTTACAATGACGCAAATGATTGTACATTTCTTCGGGATTCAAGATTGCGTTTTGCACTACCTTTAATTTCGATTTAAGATGATGCTAATGATAGTAAATCTGTAGGGGGATAGAAGATTGCGTTTCGAAATGGAAAAAAAAATATATGTACAGTATCAAACATTTTCCGTTCTCGTGTTTAGAGGTGACAACATGTATGTGTGACGCAGACCGTGAGTGCAATGCAAAGTTCCGTCAACTGTCGAGAATAAGTAACACATTTATCGGGACCGACATTTAAACTGGGCGGGATGTTTACTACGTGCTGGACAGAGAGTGAAATTTTTATGTGCACAACAGGATGCGCAACATGCAAGAACATTAATGATCACAAACTGTAAATCATAACTTCATAATGTTCGATGTAGTACGGAATAATTAACATACAACGTCTATTAACTTGCAAATCTTTAAGGAGTATGTGATACACGGGGGTTTAAACACGTGGTCCGATTATGACCAACTCTACCACAGCGGGTATATTTTCTGGTAGACCATGCATACTCACACCTAGAACGCTTACGGCGGGTTGGTGGTCTACCTAGAGGACGACGTACGAGTGGTAGGAAAATAGGAGTACATGTAATTAAGCTCGGAACAACCCAATCCACTTCCCTCGGAACAGGATATATAGTTTCGTTGTAGGCACCCTTCCAGTAGTCCGATGAATAATAACGGGAGCAAAGCTCATACAACGTCTTCCCTCTAAAGCAAGCAGCACGACTTGCATGAACACATGACATACGATTTAGTTGGAACTCACGACATGTGCAGGTTTCTTCGGACAAGTCAACTATGTCCGTGTCGTTGGATATTCCAACCTGCGTCAAGTTGTTTGTCAGGACATGGGCTCGAAGCCTAGTTCCATTTTCGAAAGTCGTCCGTAGCTCGTTCTCCATCCTTGGTGTCAATAAGGTACTGCATTCTTCCGCATTTGCTCGACGTTCGTAAAACCACTTCTACATAGTATTCCGAATGTGTTCAACCAAGCAAGTTATCGATAACGACCGGGCTTCTCTCAACATCGAGTTCAACGACTCTGCATTGTTGTTTGTCATAATATTGTAACGGTGCCCAATAAATAGTGCTCTGGACCAAAATGAATATCCCGCTCGCTCTAAGTACCCGTGCGCTCTTTCGCTCACTCTACAAATCTGTCCCATGAGTCGTTCGAAGTCCTCGACCCTAAAAGTTGTAGCAGCTCATTTGAATAGAAATAATAGGCTTGCGTTGTTATACCGCTATATTAGGTTCTTTTCCATATGCCATATACAACAACCATGCCGAGACGACGGAAACAACTGAGAAATAGCTTTTTGAATACTCTTTTTCCTGTCTGAAACGAACACGAGTTCTTCGGAATCCCCTATAAGGTCTTTCAAGTTCGACAAAAACCACTTCCACGATTTATTGGTTTCAGCATCCACGATCTCCCATGTCAATGGATAAATCTGTTTGTTACCATCTTGGGTAGTTGCCACTAGGAGTGTACCTTTGTATGGACCTTTCAAGTGACTGCCATCAACACAAATAACGGGTCTCAAGTACTGCATGTATCCACGAATGCTTGCACCAAAAGCTACGAAGAAGTAACGAAACCTATTATAAGAATCAACTTCGATGTGGGTAACGGTCCTCGGGTTACTTTCTCCTACGACGTGACAGTATGAAGATAATTTCTGAAAACTGTCCCTTGGTGTACCATGTAGCATATTTAAGGCATGGAGCTTCCCCCTATGTGCTTTGCTATAACTGATTTTCACACCAAACTCACGTTCCATATCACGTGCAATATGAGTAGGCGGATATGATCGGTATGGAGTATCCAATTTTCCCAAAATGTGCTACGCAATTACAGCACTAGTGGCATGCCGATGTGCGTTACGACGAAAATCAAAGGAACATGTGTGAACTGCAACGAACTTACGGATCATGAAGATTGCAGATTGCTTGACAGTAGAAGCACGTAGCATCCACTTGCAATTATCATCCACACAGACAACTGTTAACATTTTCAAGCTTGACCTGCTTACCCGGAATTGGAACTTCTCTTGCAAAGCAAGTACATGAAGCTTCGAGTATAACTGTTTCTTGGTAAAGAATATTTGCTTCTCGGTGAGAACCGATGTATTTGCAGCTGTAATCCACTCATCTGTGCATGAACGTCTGGAATTTGATGACATTGTCTCGTCTATTTCAGCAATAATAGCACGATCTGTACCATGTAATGGGTTCTCTAAGTGTTCGGCGAATGCTGCAGCCTCTATACGCTCAATTGGAGGTTCGGGTGGTTCGGTTTGCGACACACTGTGCTGATGATTCATCTCATTATGTTGTACATTCAGTGGACATTCCGTTGGGCCGAACAAGTTCCCTTCACAGTTTGCATCTGTTGCCATACCAACAATCGGGAGCTCGGATACCAAATATGTGATGCAAAGTGCAGTTTCCTTATGAACAGGTATGTACCACTGTAGATCCTCATCATCGCGTATCTCTGCTGGAGGTAGATTCAAGTTCGGGACTTTGAACTTCAATTCGATTGCATTGCGGGATTCAACGATACCAAGTTTCTCTTTCAATCGTAACACAAGTTCTGCTACGGTAATACTTCTCGACACTAAAATGGAAGTGGTTTTGTCCTCTCTCCACTTCCATTCATCATCTGAGTGAACGAAGTTTCCTCCATGCGACACGATGAATCTGAAATCATGACTCATACCTGAAATGTTGGGACTGCAAAAGTGAGAATTCTGCACATTCATATGTCGACATTTCATAACATCAAATTGGCACACGAAAATACTTACATACTTGTACTACCAAAGATATAAAAGATGATCAGTTTTCAGGTGTCAAAATCGACAATTACATTTTCTATCCCGACAGTCAGTAAATGTCGAGTTCGACAGTTAAAATATCTAACCCGACAGTTTCCAAGATACTGCTCGACAGTTCTACTGCCATAACTTTCGAGAAGGATAAATTCCATGTGCTTCACTGTTTGACGAATTTATTGAAAATGGTAAAGGCCATAATAAATTCTGAACTACAATATCACTGTATCTTTTTAGAAATGAACAAGGTATCACTTAATGCTTCATTAAATGTTGAATTATATATGGAATACTTCACATTTTCTATATAATATTGGTATAATTTTTCTTTCTAAAATATACCAAAAATTAACTACATCAATGAATAAGAGATTGAAATGGTTCATTTAAATATGATCATATTGTATTGAACATTTAAAGTAGTCAACTATGATATGAGATGAACTTTTTTCTACTACCTCACCTTTCAAATTTATCAATGGCTTTCCTTGTTTCCTTATTGATGATGGAATGGAGATGATGAAGAAGAAGAAGCTCTTTCAATTCGTATGTGTGTGTGTATTTTGTAAAGATTTCATCCCTTTTTTAATAAAAAAAAATCTTATTATACAATATAATATCATATCTTCAATATTAAATTTAAACCAAAAATAAATTAATCACATCATAACATTAATTGCATTCAAATCAAGCATTTATTGCTCCAAAAAGGTGTTAAAGGGTAAAGTGGACATTTTGTAGAGAAAAATTGACATTCTTGAAAGAAATTGGTGAATGTCCAAATTTTTTTTTGCATTTTCAATTTTAGTGACATTTGTATAAATTCCCCGTTTCGTAATGAGAAGGGAAGTGTGTTGGCGACTTTTGAAATTATAAAAAGTTATATTGAAATATTTTTAATGATTTTTTTCTTCCTGTGATATTAGTCACGCAAAGAAGGGAAATCCTTTCCACTTGCGTACGTGAGCATGGTGATTTAACACCGGGGGGGTTTTCAAGTACAAATTAGTGACTCTCTTGAAAATAATAATAATAATAATAAATAATTCCCGAGTTTGTTATTTTTGTCTTTGTAAGAATTATTCAATTGAATAGAGGAAAAGTCTTTCCACAACTTATTTAGCCATGTTTGACATCTTTTATTTTTAAACTTTTTTCTTATATACTCATTTTCAGTTATACATTCAGACAATAAAATATTATACACGTAACCTCAAAACATTTTCCTACTTTCTAACCATATATCCTTAAAAAATTTACTATTCAAAATATTGATAATTCCAAATAATGGCCATCAAATAGGGGATTTGGGCTATTTGATATCAATTTTCTTTTATCTTTGCTTTTTATAAAAGAATTTCTTGACAACACTACTTTAATTAGTGTTTCGAAACCTTTTTTTTTTTTTATGTTCTTCTGAAATATCTTTTAGAACAGTCGTTGATTCAACTTTTTCTAAAATCTCTACTAACTAGAGGAAACATTTTTTTGAAATTAATTAAATAGGTCCAAAAACTCATTTTAACTTCTCAAAAGTTATAAAAAAAATGAGCACTTACCATTTGGAGATTTATTAGAACAAATATGTGATGTCAAAATAGGCTGGTCCATCGAAGCTTGTCTAAAAGTTGGATCATACAAGTTGGTCGACCCGATTCGAATGGGCCAATTCACGAATTGATGCGCCATAATGAATTTGTCACGTTGTTATTGACCATCTAGTTCGACAATGCATGAAGGTGGATCCAATTTGGCTGATCATTAAAAGTTATAAGTTAAAAATAAATTAAAAAGAGCTTATGAGTTATTTTTTTTAGCTCTCAATTGAATTGACTCTTTCTTTCTAAAATGTGATATCGTTACATTTTAAACAATCAATTATTTGATTAAGAATATATACTTCTTGTATTTTTCACACAGTCCCTATCTTACAAATTACAAAATATTTGATTTTTTTTTTTTTGCTATAGTGATTAATTTAAATCAAATTAAGCCCCCTTTTTATTTGGATAAAAATCATACCATTGTTTAATCCTCCATTCTTTTTTAAATACATTTTTTTCTCTTCTTTTTAATCACATATTCTTTAATAAAATAATATTACACGTAAATTCAAAATTTTTTTCTTATTTTTAAATTACACGTTCTCTATCATTCTACTATTTTAAAATGCCTTATTAGAGAATAATGGCGCTCAAACGAACCCTAACAAAAAGGAAAAAGTTATGGAATGTGTGAGTACAAAATTGTGGATTTGCTAAAATATATGGTCGAAATAATTGTTGACTTTAATTTAAATTGATAGCCCAAATAGTTCAAATTCGGTAAAATATATGATTAAAATAAATTGTATATAAAAATTACCATGTTCATAAAGGGACAACAAAAGTGGGATGAATTTGAAAGTTTAGAGATCAAATTGCTATAAATGTTAGAGAGTAAGGACTCCCTATGATTTATCAGTCAATTATTTGCAGTTGATTGACCAATCATAACAGGACACGCAATCAGTTTAGGATAATATAATAT
>NC_036248.1:18479238-18567915 GCF_002742605.1 Olea europaea var. sylvestris | reverse complement strand
TTCTATATCAGAATCTCAACTATAGCCATCACTTGCTTGATCGTAAGGAATAACGTGCAATAGATAACTTAGATTACATCCTCCACCAGAGAATTGAACATGGTTTGATAAATGACAAATGAAAAAACTCACAGAGGTGGTATCGACCCAAAGCTGCGAGACGAATCCCAGGCTGAGAGCAGAACTAATGCTAATCACTTGCTTCGCTATGACATTCGATCTTCTCAACATCTGCTTCCCGCTTCTCACCACCGAAGCCGCCTCCGCATTTTGTTGCCTCTTTAATTCCTCCAATTTGGTGTCAATACAATTACTACTCACCAAGTCCTCATCTTTCGCTAAAGAACTAATATCACTCTTGTCACTCCTGAGTTTCAAAAATTCGTCGATACTCGAATCCTCTGCTTTTTTATTGGTTCTATTTCTACCAATTGAAACCTCCGTTTTCTCTTCTTCGTCATTGGAACTTTGGCTTTTCTTGAGTTGATTATCCAGTCTTCTTTTGCCCTCCATAAACCCTGAATTTCGATCTTTAAATTCATATTCGTCTGAAGGAAAAGGAATTGAATTTTGAATGAGTTTTATTTTCAAAAAATTCCTTTTCAATGGAGAAATGCAAATGCTCGAAACATTTGATAATCTGGAACAACTATCCAGCCCTAAGTAGTGAATTGCTGAGGAAGAATGAGAAGATAAAATTCTACGGGGAAGGCAATCATACATGGCTAAAATCGGAAATGATTATCGCTGCAATTTGACTGATCAACATGTATTCATTTCGCACTCCGAGTGAACAATCCAAAATTTTTCTCATTCTGGTTATTTACCACATAGAATGGATAAAAGAATCACCTGGAAGTTGGACGATGGTATGAAGGTGTCATAAGTTTGAAGGTCTGATTTGTTGTAAATGAAAGTTGGAGGATTGATTTAGACATAATGAAAAGAAGGACTGGTTTGTTGGAATTAGAAAATTGTAGGTGTAATTTGGATGTATCTGAAAGTTGAAACACTTATATTTGGTATATGATAGTTAGAAGACGGATTTGAATGTATAAATAAAATTGGAGGATTGAATATTATGTATCTAAAAGTTGAATGACTGATGTATTAGTATATGATAGTTAGAGGTCTAATAATGAAGTAACCAAAAGTTAGAGGACTGATTTGGAGGAATTTATAAGTTGAAGGATTTTTATAGAATTATCTAAAAGTTAGAGGACTGGTTAGGAGGTATCTAAGAGTAGGAGGACTGGTTGTAGTAGTATAAGAAAGTTAGAGCATGAATATGAAGTTGTTGTAAGTTCAAGAACTGGTTTTATTATATCTGAAAGTTGGAGGATGAATATAGAGGTAACTAAAAGCTTGAGGACTAGTATGCATATATCTTAAAGTTTGAGGACTTATTTGTAGGTATAGTAAAGTGAAAGGACTAATTTATTGGTATTTGAAAGTTGGAGCTGCTTTGGTGGTATCTGAAGTTTGGTGCCTATTTGGTGTTATCTGAAGGTAAGAGGGTTGATATAGAATTATCTGAACAATAGAGGATTGACTTAGTAGTACCTTGAAGATAAAGGACTTAATTTTTGGTACAAAAAGTCCAAGGATGAATTTGGAGGTATTAGAAAGATGGTGGGCGGACAAGGAAGTATCTTTAATTTGAAGGACTAGTTTTGTAGGCTTATGAAAGTTGGAGGATGGACTTGGAGGTATCAAAAAGTTTGAGATCCCTGATTGTTTTAGGATTGAATTGTTCAGTATCCATAAGTGCGGGGTCTAGAATTTAATATCGATAAGCTGGAGAGCTAACTCTATTATTTTACCATCACAAAGAATCTCAACAAATAAAAATACTTGAATTCATCGCTCAACCAAGAAATCTTTCACTTTGATCTTGATTCTTGTTTTCATGCCCGTTCGGCATGACTTTTATTTTTGCTCTCAATTCTTATATAAGTTATATAAGAGCTTTCAAAAGAAGCAACTTTAATTTTATTTTTATTTAAAATTAATTTATAAAAGAACTTCATATTCTAAAAAGTGTTTTTAAAAGAAATTACGATAAACTAATTTTATCTAAAATCTCTTTTAACTAGAAAATCACTTTCACAAGATTAGCCAAACGAATTCAAAATGAACTCTTGAATCCAAAGCAACTTTTGGATTTCACAAGTTTCTTTTGACGTTTCAAAACTCATGCCAAATGAACTTTTCATCTTAATTTAAGACCTCCATGTTGCTTTTACTTCTACGTCCCTCAACTTACCAATATCTTTAATGAGACTCTCCATCCTTATTTAAATAGTAATTTAGTCCCTATCTCTCATATCATTATTATAGTCCTTGATCTTACTAATAGCTTCAGTGAGGTCTATCATCTTATCGACATCATCAATTCAGTACCTAAACTCCATATCATAGGTATAGAGTCCCTAATTTTATTTTATTTTTGAAGCACCAGCTTATGCAAAACGTTAATTGCATCCCCCTATGTCATTAACATCTTATGTATTTCTTCAATTTATTCCGTCATCTTACTAATAGGCCAATCACGTCAATTTACAACTTCCCAACATTTTCAGTTAAATCCTCCATCTAATTAACATCTTCAATCACGTCCCTTCTTAATGGAAAATACATGTACGAAAGTGAAGAACATACTATTTACCAAATAATTGTCCAGACAATTTAAGTTACTTCCCATCCCAAAAAAATATCACATGAACAAAGCATTATTTTGTGGAATTTAATCTTTCTTTAGTCCATAATACACGAGACTCAGGAAATGGTAGTTGACTACTATTGTACACTAATAGTCAATTCTTGGATTCATTTCCAAAAAATAGGAAATAAATTTTATGATGAAAAGTATTTTCGTGGGACATAACCTGTAAAGAATACATAACCATCGATTCAATTGGGCTCAATCGGCATGTGCATTGATTGTTTGTGTGTATACTTTGAACCGTGAGTAAAACATTTAGAAGTTTTAAAATACGTATTTTTCATATTCTTTCACTTCTTGGATCCTTCGAGAATCTCTCTGTCTCTGAATGTTAAACGATAACTTTCCACACATCACATACAAAATATCTCAAGTTTTTAGTCCATGTTTTCATAACTATTAAGGCTTAATCTTCGATTAGCCTCCAAGAAATTTCTCTTAAGGATGTCAAAAGTGAAAAAGAACTAAGAAATTGCAAGTTCAAGTGGAGAATCCACAATAAACGCAACAATATTTCACTCTCTCCGGAAAACTTTTCTTAAGAGCCCACTCTTATGCTTCGTTTTGTTGGTGTGGTATTTTCCACCACCACAAAAAATGACAAAATTTAGTTCATTTTGATTAGTATGCCACCACCGCTAAATTCTCGTCCCATTGCGCCAACAAAGCAAGTAGCAATTCCATATTGGTACACTGCCTTGACAAGGCTCTTGTCACGATAAATGGCCGAGCTCATGACAAACGTGTCATATAAAAAAAGAAAAAAGAAAAAAAAAAAGAGTTCTTGAACGACAGTCCTGAGAATCTGAGATGCTCAGCTTTATATTCGTATCTTTCCTCCAAAAACCTGAAGTGGCACCAATCATAAAGAATGTCAACTTAGAGATATATCATAGACGTTTACTATTGACTTATTGATCAATCACAATTTATGAGAGGATCTTGTTAGTATTGTTCTCACACATTTACCTAGAGATTCGCCATCCCTCCACCAAAGAGCCGAACAAAGAGACACGGTCCTAGACTATTACACCACTAGTCTGTATCAATCTGAGCCAATGACCAATCTAATAATTTACAACAAACACAAGTCAGCTAGGGAGCATTTTGTTTACCATTTACCCAAGATTCTAAAACTCTAAACTTATGCATAAGAGTATATTCCACTAAATTGGACAGGCGTAAGTACAACTCAAGGGGACTGGATATTCTCCGAGCGCATACCAAAAAACTATAGCTTGGAAACTTAGACCATCTCAAAGAAACTCTTTAAACAAGAGATGCTCTCTATTTTAGAGAGTCAAACCTTAAAATCATGTTTCAAGAGATTCTTTAAATTAACATTTTAATTTAGAGAAAAGATAATTAAAATAAAAGATAAAGAAAAATAACAAATATTTTTTAGAATGGTAAAATTAAGCATTAAATATAAAGAACTTTTTGAAGTATTTTAAAATTTTAATTCTCAAAATTTATAAATACTCTTCAAAAATAGAAAGTTTCTTGAGAATGCTTTCATACTATAAAATAACCAAGCGGATTGATCATGTTTAGCCCCTGTTTGTCTACCATTCTCCAAAAATTCCCTTTTTTAAACCATATATTCTCACAATAAAATATTTTACACGTAAACTCAAAACTTTTCCCTATTTTTTTATCACAATTTTCCAAAAAATTCATTACTCCAAATTCCACCCCACCCCACCCCCCCAAAAAAAAAAAATTCTCTTTTTAATGGGTCTCAATGTTTTGCATTCATATTGCTACTCACACGAACTTGATCAGGAGACTTCCATACATGATTAAAATAAAAATTACATTTTTATTCAAAGTGTCTCCATAGCAAGCAAAATTTTCGTAATCATATTGCAAGTTGTAACATAAATATATATGCACATGCATCATACGATGCTAAGACTCTTGTCATCAAATCCAATTTGAATGTTCATTGTGCAAATTTATCAGAGAAAAAATAACAAACTGATAAAAAAAAACAACCATTTTGGCTCCACCACCAACCACTTCGATCCAAAATGGGTGGGGATGGGGGATACTCAGAAATCAAGCAAGAATTCTTAGCATATTATGTGAAGAGCAAAGCAATCCTTATGGCAGAAGTGATGTTATATGACGATACCCTTTTTGTCCCGAAAGTGGAAAATATTGGGAATTAGATGACAACGGCTAGCCTTCCTCAACTTTGATGCCCACAAAAAAGAAGGAAAGAAAAGTGCGTTAATGATTTGTCATTCATGTTTGACTATGTGTAATGATAAAATACACTGCGAGTGCCCCGTAGAGGAAATTGAACATGAAAAGGAAGAATGTTGAAGAAATTGCTAAACATATTTGTGTAAAAAAGACGGTGCAAAAGTTTCCAAGTCAAGAGTATAAGTCATATAATCGGTCTCAAGATGGGTGGCTCCAAGATTTTTCAACTGCTCATAGTTTTATGTAGGAGATGTAACAGTGGCGGACGTTGGGTTAAACAGTAATATGTATAACAAAAAACAAAGCAGAAGTAGTTTGTACTGCAATCTTTATAAACTAGTTAGACTCGTGCACCTGATAAAAGAATATGCAAGGCTTCATGAAACGAAACGTTTCTTGAACAGTTGGTGTCTCTTAGCCGGGTCCTTGGGCTTGCTTTTTGTCTGCCCATGCACATTTTTCTGCCCAGTACTGCAGCAAAAACACAAATTTTCAGCTCTAATAATCTTTTAGCATTACTATACAAACTACATATTCAATCGGACAAGGAAGAATTTAAAATTTCAGCCTCGTAAACTTAAAAAATATTTGCTTGGGTTAATGTTACTCTCATGAACCAGTATCGTGTAAATGGATAATAGTACATATCTAATGAATGCCTGTCTGTAAATCTAGAAAGGAAGAAAAATTATTTGAAGTGAAGATTACATAGAACCCATACTTGTATTCCATGTATACCATTCCACTGGCTCCTGACATTGCACTCATGGATCCCCCAGAACGACGGGCTTTCTGAAGGGCAATGTCATCTGCATCTTCTTCTAGTCGCTCCAAACCAACTGCATCATCACCCTGACTTAGCACCTGTCACGAAAAAAAAAAAAAGAAAGAAAGAAAAGACTATCAGCATTATATGCTAGACCTTCTCATTGATTCTATAGGTAACACTTTCGTGTAAAACTAGAAAATTAGAAAACACGCATACAAACATTCTTTCTTTCTCCTCATTTTTTTTTTCCTTTTTTTTTTTTTTTTAATGACCGTGGTGTCCGAAGCATACGAACATTCTTAAGAAGTGCATGCTGCTCCTCAGGATGAGAATAACTCAACGAAGATTCTGCATCTGGAGGGGGCAAGCCTGTGATGACCTGAAAACAAGTTGAAGAGTCAAAAGTAAGCAGAATATGCAACAAAAACATTAATCATATCTAAGACGTCATTAATGGAAATTTTGAAGAGGAATATGATACCATCAAGAGAAGATAGACGATCAACATGACTGTAAGATGAAGAAAACTGTAAAGGAATAGAACATTAAATCTTGGGATGTGAGAGAGGCTCTGTACCTTAAAGCTATAACCTTGATCAACCAAAAACTGCTGCCTTTTTGTAGAGTAATACATTTCCTGCAGTTAGACAATGTCGTTAAGCAAAACAGACCCCAGCAAACATAGCTGATTTAAAAACAGAACCTGGAAAGCAAAGACTTGCACACCTGGGTATCCGTAGATACAAGGGAGTAGAAAAATGCATTGTACTCCTCCTTGCCACCTGCAATCCTGTCCTGAGGCTTCCCCTGTCAATCCAAAAAAAGACTTGACAATGAGCCATGATGGGTGCATTTCATAAGATAAACTACATCATAAATCGCATTATAATACTGAATACACACACATGTATGACTGTAGATGTGGACAGACATATCTAAATCTAAAATACAACATGACTAAATGTAACCACTGAATCCTTTGCTCTACTGGAATGTCCAAATACAAACAGTATCTACAAACTAAAAGAATGTGGGGGCAGAGAGACCTGTCAAAAGCACATATCTTCTACAGTGAGACGTTTTGATAATATACTACAGATACTCCCCATCTCAAGTTGAACATCCTCGCCATTTCTTAAAATAAGCCACTTCCCAAATCTACTTCTTTTCAAAACTGCCCCCATTACAATGAATGTTGTCTGACAAAATCAGCTCATGGGACCTCATATCTCATATCTTAGTCTGCAGTTGTGTGGTGGTTGTGCATGAGTTATCCAGACCCTTTATGTTCGCTATCAATTATGTACAATTGATTGATGTTTTATGATGGGGACAGGAGATGACAGCAGTATATCTTTTCCAGATTTTCATTTATGATTTCTCATCTAAACTTACATATAAATACTTGCAATGGTAGTCTGAGTGGGCGTTTGACTTTTTGGGTGATTGCGGTGATAAGGGATTATATTATTGCAAGTGCATTTTAGTTCTGTGGAGCGGAATTTGTTGGTGTCTTGGTGATGGTGGTGAAGCGCTTAGTGGCAATACCTCAACTATGGTGATGTGTGGGCATGAACGCCTGAGAGTGGGGAAGAAGACAGTAAATTCAGTTTAAAGAATAGCAAATTACTGTAGCTAAAACCCCTGTGAGAACTTGTAGCATTGCCAACTGAAGACAGAGAATTTAATGACATGATATATCCGTAATACAGAAAAGCATTAGAAACTGTTAAACAACATCCCCATGCTAAAATCTGTCGGAACACATAGGAGAACTTAAAAAGGATTAAGTATATCCTTGGTGTTCCTACCACTCATTTGACGTGAGATCCAGAACCATGGATAGTAAGAACATTCTAGATACTTTTCTACCCATTCTAGTCTCTATAAACTTGGGGTCAGCTACATAAGCCCTTTATTTCCATTTGGGTCGATCCAGAACTAGCATTTCTTACTGATAGTATCACACATTCAGAAACTAAAGGAACATCCAGAACTGGATAAGCCTCAACACTTCCTGATTGCAATCCGGCAACCCTAACACTGTAGAGGGTAACTTCAACAGATCTGCATTAAATGGTCCATGTAATGCTTCATCCAACATCAACATAAGATTTGGTTCAAGCAGAAATATGCAGATGACATGTAACTGGAAATATAAAAATATCTACCCTCCTTGATATTTGCAAACAGGTGACAAATTTAATATTGAAAGAAAAAACATTGGAACACAATTATTCATACATTTATAAATTCATATCAGTCATCTCATTAACAAACAAAATGATGAAATTCATAGAGACATATATACAGCTAAGGAACATGCCTTGGCCCTAAGAATACGCCCCAGTCGTTGGGCTTCTTGACGCCTTGAACCAGCATGTGATGAAATCTGAATTATAACATTTGCCTCAGGAATATCTATAGAATTATCTCCTACCTGTAAATACCGAAGTAACAATTACTTTCTAATTGATAAATTGGATTTATTACTGTTAAGGATTTTTAAAGGGAAACATAGTTGGATCATAATGATAGCAACAACTTTTAAGATATAGTTCCTTGTGTCCCTTGTTTACACTGATTGCCACAAAGCATATCATTAACATTTATGCATACGTCATGATTGTGACGCCATGTTCAACCCAAACAGGTACTCCTTGTAGCAGTAGAATAAGGCTATATAGCCTTGTTTGGTAGGGATTAAAATTTAGATTTTAGTCTAAGTCAAAGTCATCAATTAATTTCAACCACATATTTCATGGGACCAGCCACTTTTCAACCACTCATTTCATCAACTTTTCTCAAAATCTACTAAAACTCGGATTTTAACCCTCACCAAATGCATAGTCATTGTTGCATTTACCCGTCAACAGGTTTAGGTCATGGTGCATGCACAAGCATATGTACAAAACCCCTAGCACTTGCATCGTCAAGCCCATCAAAATGTAAAGAAAGTTTAGACGACATCTAACCAAAATTTATCATGTCAGCCAGGATGAACAAAGTTTGCAGTGGAATTAAGCACAGATACAAGAACAATAAACCTGAGTTAAAAATTAAATTCAACACTATACCTTTGAGAGGAATACAGTGTTAAGATCTCGACTAGTTTTGAATGCTTCAAGGATTTTGGTTCTCTCAGGATGGCTGAAAATGATCCCAACGACCATTATAACAAAGTGAAAATAGTAAAAGTATATCAAATCCCTTACAAAAGTATATATACACAAACCTAGTAGCACCATAGATCATAGGTTTTCCAAGCTTCAATGCGTACTCTCTGATTGCAAAAAGATTGTCAGCAAAAACAATTATCTTATCCCCCCGCTGCTGTTCATGAAACCGGATAAGAAACTCACAAGCCCTAAATTTATTAGGGTTCATCACATAAAGTGCCTGAAAAGTGATAAGAAAAAAAAAGTCATCAGAAGAAGCAGATCGACTAGATTAAAAAAAAAAACAAAAAAAAAAAAAAGGGTCAAAAAAATTATTTTAATCCTACTACCAAGTAGTATTCCTCTATTCTAGGTAAAACATTATTGAGTTTTAAAGTAAAGATTCCACAACTGAATAAAATAAAATCTTCTCCTCCCTTCAGTCAGGTAGAGAAGTATCATTAATGAATAAAGATGCAAAACAAAATTCCTGGAGATGCAAGATGACAACTGACGAACTTTATACTGAAACATTTGCTAGAAACAGTTGGTTAAATTGCTTAAATAAAAGCCTTTAAATATTGTATCAATGGAGCTGAAAATCAACTATCAGTTATAGAGTCCAATTTACATTCAAAAGAAAGAATGGGTCGTGTTCAAAGGAATATTTAAGACAGTTTGGGCAGGTGTTGTTTCAGATTTTTCTGCCATGCCAAGGATGGATTTTTAAGTTGACAGTTTTAATTGACCACTGTTGACAGTTCAAGAAGCCATGCAGCTAGGCAAGGGAGCAAAACAACAGTACACGCCTTGTCGAAACAACTCATCTGAATTTATAAAATTTTAGACGGCGAAATAAATATTTCCTCAACCCAACAGACCTGCTTCTTCTTTGAATTTTCTTTCTTAAGATATTCAGCAAAGAACTCCTTCGTCATTGGACACCAGACTTCTGCACACTGGACATTTGCAATGAACCCTCCTTTCACTAAATCCAACCAATTCGCCTCATACAACTTTGGACCAATAAGGAAGTTCAAATCTGTGATCCTCTCGTCCTCTCTTACAAGCGTTGCTGCAATTTAGCCAGTCAATAAATTCTCCTTTTTTCACCAAATATACTTGAATGTCGAATGGTAAATATCAATTGTGTTCACAGCGATTTTTGTTGAACACATACCAGTAAGCCCAAGTTTGCAGTGAGATTTTGTTAGGCTGATGACCTTCCGAAACATGTGAGCAGGGACAACATGCACCTAAAATGTCAAAAGGACAAGCACCCCATAGATCACCACAGAACATAGTGAACTTCACATTTATCCCAAATAGATAAAAACATCCCTTCCACAAATACGAATTTACCTCATCCATGAGAAGCAATCCCCACTCCCTGTTTCTTATTTCTTCAATGATCTTTTCAGCTTCTTCGGAACGTTTGCCACCAAAAGCAATCATATTATATGTCGCCACCACCACCCCAGCATTGCCACGGAATCTTTCTTTGCTATCAGATGTGAAACGACAAATTTGCTCTTCTTTAATGTTTGACCATAGCCTAAACTGGAAAGCCCACTGATCCACAGACACAGCATTTGTTGCTAAACAAAGACAACTTTTTCTTATTCTGCATGCTGCAGAAACACCAACCAAAGACTTCCCAGCACCACATGGCAGCACAATGATACCAGAACGTGCTCTACCTGAAATTACAAGATAAATATTCAATGGATGACATGGTATACAGTTCTAGAAGTGTTTTATCTTCCATTAAAATGAGAAATGGGAAAAAGAAGACATTAGAAATGGCAAATAGAAGCATTGGAAGTCTGTTGTCATGGAATGTTCACAATCTCAAACGCATAAACGGCAAAAGATAAATGTATTCCCTACCTTCCAAATACTAAGAAACATTGAAATGAGAGTGTAACACCCCCAACAACCCACAGACAAAAAAAAAAAAAAGAAAGAGAGAGAGAGAGAGAGAACAAGGAGGCCAAACCTAGATGCCAAACATGGCCAGAGAAACCAAGGCCATTCCTATGAATTTCAGACTGCATGCAATATGTTCAAAATATTATTCCTATGTTTGGCCCCATTTTTTCAAAACTTATTTTCAACCACACATTCTCTCATAAAATAATTTTACACGTAAGCCCAAATCTTCTCCTTATTTTTTAACTACGCATTTTCCAACAAAACACTACTCCAAATATATTTTGGCCTAAAACTAGAGCTCAAACAGGGGTTATAAATGCAAATAGAATATATACAGTACGTTCAAAGACTTAAGATATTGCATCTGTTAAAAATTGCTCAACAAAATCAATATCCACTTAAATCTAATGGTAGGTTGTTGCATTACCATTCTTCAATACTCCTGGAGAATTTTATAATCCTCCTACAGTCACTGAACATTAAATTTCTTAAATTCCATAGTTGAAATAAAACAAATTGAGCAACCATGGAAAGCATCAAGTGATAGCATACATAAAAGTAAGCATGTTTATGCAGACAGGAAAGAAGTGAATAGGCACAGGCAAGACCCTTACCGTTTCCAAACATCTTGCTAAGACTCTTTTCTTGATAAGGACGTGGTTGTGCATGAGGCTTCAATTCCACCTCAAGATCAGGATTAACCTGTAGTATCCAATGAGAATCAATGGTCCTCACAGAACTATAAACATTACTTATTACAAAAAAACAACAGGTAGACTTGGTCTAAGTGCAATGATGCTAAGAAGAAATAATAAGCAACTCACAGTGTCATTTCTGAAGTCATACTCCTCCAACATGGGATAATTCAGAGCGTTAGGCAAACAACGTTGCTTCACATTCTCAACCTGTCAACAAATAAAAAGTTAAATGGAATATGATCAGTAAACCAGTTAGACAACATTGTGAAAGTTGAATAGAATTTTGGCAAGCAATCTTTCTCAATTTTGGCCTGCTCTAAAAAAACCATTAAGAGGGGTGTATTCAATTCGGATTTTTTACGACTTTTAAGACTTTCGACAGTATCAATGAAAGTCTTCAAAGACTTTTATAGACTACTGTAGAATTTATTTGAATTTCACAAACTTCTATTTAGGCACCCCTAGTGAACAAATATTTTCCAACACGTAGTAACAAAATTATATTTCTCATGTCAACAAAAATATATTCTATACAAATATAAGTCACCTACGTTAGAAATCAACATATTCAATCATGAATAAAGTTATTAAATTAAACAAGCAACCAGTCTATAAAAAATTAATTTATTCTTTTATAAAATTTTACTTGAAGGTTGATCTTTCTCTATAGAAAAATTGGAGAGAACCATGAAAAAGAAGAGTGAAAAATCTTGTAAGAATTTTTATTTACAAATTGATCATTATTCATGGAAAAGAGGAGAAAATGATGAAAAAGAAGAGCGAGCGAGCAAGAGAGAGAGAGAGAAGAATTGATGATATTAAAAAGAGAATGATAATAATAACAAGTTGAAAAGAGAGAAAAATATTGATTTTTGGTGTTATGACATTAGGGTTCATAGAATAAAAGAGGAAAGAAAGATACTGATGGAGGGATATTCTTTTTTTCAAGTCTTTCAAAATCCTGGGGCTGAATGATAAACTACTTATGAAATTCTGTTTTTATATTTTCAGATTAAAAGTTACTATGTGCAGGATTTTATAAAACTAATTGACATTTTGAATGTCCATGACTTCTTAAGACTTTTAAAAAGTCTACATTTAATACCCTATGACATTTAGGGGGATGTGTTCAATTGAGGCTTTCAATGATTTCAAAAGTTCAGGGATATTCAATTTACACTTTTGAAGACTCTGCAAAAATATTGGAAAAAAAGTCTCTATTGAATATCCAAGACCTTTATGAAGTCTTAAAAAAGTCTTGATTGAATACACAGACTTTTAAGATCTCCATAAGTCACTAGAGATTTAGGTGAATACAAACCCACCCCCCAACACCCCCACCCCAAGAGAACGTGGTTTCTGAAATTATAAAAACAGCAGACACCACAAGAATTGAGAAGAAACTTAGAAAATTTACCAAGAAACAAGAGGAAGGAATTTTATCAGAATTCTGACAGAAATCCCTAATCTTGCATGTTAAAAGATCAGTTAAGCCATTTTCATTTATATTAATATAAAAAAGCAAGTGCATGCACTATGCACGTTCATGACAGGAATGAGAATAGCTGGTCAGACAGACTAGTAAAGTAATGGGGTGTGGAAATTATCATTTCTTCCTGATCTTAAGTGGTGCAAATGGGTTGATTCAATAAGTTTCAAATCCAAATAAGATCAAGTCTACTATTTTTTGAAAACTACAACCAATAAATATCATCAAGTAAAGTAATATATTCAAACAAACCAAAGCAAATGGATAAACAAATCTCATCCCAAGCTTCATGACAATGCAGAAAAAAGATATATTATCGGAATAAGTATTACACCAACGGGCTCAGCCTGCCAGATTGATGCCCACAGAAAATATGTCTATATTAGAAAATGACGAAAATACATCACAAGTCCCAATAGCAGATGATTCTATTGGAACTTATTAACCTACCTGTGCAGGGTCAATTTCAAATGAATGGGTTTCTTTCTCTTCAGCTGCAGCAGCCAATTGTGCTTCATTTAGCAATTCATCATGTCCACCTACTATTTCACCTGCAGATTTGCCAACCGTAAAACCATCGCTTCCATGGACCCCCTGAACCAACAGAATTCAACATATTTAGCCACAAGCCAAATAAGACGAGAAAGCTCCACTATTTGAATTTTCAAAGTTTTGATTAGACTTGAAGATGTATATTGGATGACCAGACAACTACTCAGAGAACCAACTGCGATATGCACGTACCTCAAAGGATATTCTTGCCCGTGAGATGACTTCGTCCTGGAGCAACCTTTTTAACACCTGCAAACAGCCATCGTATTGTACAAAACTTAGATCCTGATTTGCCCCCTAACATATCAATCCAAATTATGAACAAGGTTAGACTATTTTGCCTCAGGAAATGGGGATTCTATTAAGTATCGGTTTTTCTTCAGCACAAGCTTCACTTTGCCATAATTAGCAGTAGAGCTATGTATGAAATCAATCATATCTTTCGGAAGCTTCGTCTTTGACAATTTATTCAAAACAGATATGATTGTCTCTGTTTCAAGTCCCACAGACACAGCAGCATATAGAGAGTGTGGTGTCAAGTTGTACTCATGCATTGATTCGGGCCTGTAAAACAGAAAGTCCATAAATCAAAATCCTAATCCAATTATGCTCAAATTTCATGAACCAGCTAGAGCACACACGTGCAACTGTAGTAACTCAATACATATACATTCAGCAAGGTATTAAATCTATCATGGATTTCTCTATATCAGTTGTAATTACTTACAATTATTAATTCATTATATCCTTTTTTTTCCTTTCGCAGTAGATTACTAATGCTATCAACACGAGATTTGCACCGTAGTATGTATACAACATTACAACGCATGTAATTAGAATAAATTGGGCAAAATTGTACCTGCAAACGGGTTCAGCAATGGCAATGAGAAAATCATAGGCTTGCTTGTATAGCGGGGAGAAAGTCTCGAGAAAGATTCGACCATCCGCACAAGCCCACAGGGGGCGATTGGCATGATCAGGTTTCAATTCAAGTTTCGTAAAATCCCTCTTTTTCCCTTCACCTTAAAAATCAAATCAAACCATCCAATTCACCAATTCATCAAAATTAAACCAAACCAAGAAAGAAAGAAATAAAGAAACGGTAGATTCCAGTGTGCAATACAAATAATTTATTGTAAATACCATCGCGAATATCATGGTCATCGCCAGGGAAATAGGAAGCCTCATCCCCAGCAGTTGAAGCTCTATAATCCTCCTTCAGTATTAGAGAATAAAATATGAGATCATTTCTAATATAAGATTTGTTTCCGGGAAATACAAACTCGGTAGCAAAGATATATGAAAAGAAAATCGAAGAGAACCTTGGAAAATTTGATCTTCTTACCGGGTCGACCTTTATCACCTGACATTCGAAGCATTTTCAGTTCAGATAAAATATGAATCAATACTGTCAATTTTCCAAGAAATCTTGTGTTTCTTTATTATTTAATTTATTAATTTTTTGTAATTGATTTTCTATATTGATTTGATTCTTATGAGTATATACCGTTTCCCATATTTGTAAATCTTCAAGGATTTCAGATTTAACAGGTAGGCCGGACGTTATACGAATAGTGTGATGTGCAGGATTTGTTTTAGCGGGGAAGTAGAGGCTCACATAAAGAAACGAACGCGCCGCCTCTTCAATTAGCAACCACATATTTGCACAGATACCCCCAACAAATCCTCATTTGCAAAGAGGTCGATAGTGATTATGATAATTTATTTTTTGATCATTGGAAATAAAAATAGATTACATCTGTAAGTGAAGAAATCAAAAATAACATATGGAATAGTTAAATAATTATCAAAAAATTAATTTTTTTGAGGGAAAATTTGCTACCAAGCGGGAGATAACACTATTTGTCCCCCATTTTTTCAATAATTCATTTGTATTAACTTAATTAAATAAAAATAGTTTATTAATTAAATATATTAATGTCATAATTATACAATTAATATTAATGGTCACATGTGATACTTATAGGTCACAATATCACATATTATTAAATTAATTGATCACGAATTATTTCATGATCACAATAAAAAATTACGCCTCCTAAGTGAAGAAATCAAAAATGATATCTGGTAAGTGAAGAAATAAAAAATGATGGTAAATGAATAAGTCAAAAATGACGTCTCGAATAGTTAAATAACGATCAAAAAATTAATTTTTATGAGGAAAAATTGCTACCAAGTAGGAGTTAACACTGTTTGGCCCCCATTTTTTCAATAATTCATTTGTATTAACTTAATTAAATAAAAATATTTTATTAATTAAATATATGGAGTTCATAATTATGCAATTAATGATCACAAGTGATACTTATAGGCCACAATATCACATATTATTATATTAATTGGTCACGAATTATTTCATGGTCACAATCAAAAAATTTGATAGATCATGATTTATATAATTGGTCATAAATCAAAAAATTTATAAATTACAACTTATTTGTCGATCACAAATTTTTAAATTAGTTAGCCCCAAATTATTTTCTAGTCACTAATTATCGAATTTTTAGGTCACAATTATATAATTGGTCACACATTCTCCCATAAAATAATTTTACACTAAAATTCAAATTTTTTCCAATATTTTGGTCCAAAAATGTGGCTCAAACAAGTGCTAATCATGTCTCCGGATATTTTTTAAACTGAATATTTTATTTATCATTGAAATAACACTGCCAAGCCACTCACCTGATTACAGGTTCAATCGATTACAAGTCGAATCAGTGGGTCAATATTTGTAAAATCATATAAAAAATTTAAAAATACAGATTTTTTTTTTAAAAGATGAATTTGTAGTTTTAAATTGTTTATCGTTAATTTTCATATTATTAAAACAAATTTTGTTATCCTAATGCTTGTATTCTCTTATAATTTTGTAAAAAGGAAATACATTTTTTTAAGCTAATTTTTTTATTTTATTTGTACGTGCAATAAAGTGAATATATTTATATTTCATGTATAGTTAATTTAATATTTTAACCAGTGTGCCTCAAAAAGAATTTGAATTTATTTGATTATAAAAAAATAGAAAAGTTAAAAATTGTTTATATATCTGTCTATGCATGCATATATATTTATGTGTAACACTAGTTTTCCACTCGTACAATGCATGGGTTATGTCATTTTTTAAGTAATATTAACGTGTCAAAATATCTATTCATTTATCTCGATAAATCTACAAATTTGATTAATTGTTTAAAATGATAAATGAAAATGTAATCTTTATATATGACACACACTTTGCATCTTCATATATTATTATTAATCGATAACATACATGAGTGTACTTGAGAGTTTAAGTTGAAGTCAAAAGAGTTCATATTTGTCCAAAATAATCGATACATATAAGATATACGAAAAAAGAACTACAGAAACATATATATATATAATATTTTTTGAACACACATATTTGATGTACGTTTAACTATTTTTTATATTTATTTAGATCATTCGATGTGTCTATGATATAATTCTCGAAATGAGTTTCCAGAGAATATAGAAAATTTATGCATTCGACTACCGTATTTTGTGTTTCGCTATTTTACCTTTGAATATCCCATAATATCTCACTTCACTCCTGGAATCACTATTAATTCTACGTGTGTGGTGCTACTGTTTTGCCTGATTTAAATTTTTAAGTCCAAAAAGAAAAAGTTGACATCATATTACATAATATTTTTTTTTTAAGAAAATGATGTAAATTATATTGAGAAAATTGTTGCGAAAAAATAATAAAGATTAATAAAATAAGTGATTTAAAAAAAAAGAGTTATACGTATTTTTTAATACACACATTTGATTCACGTTTAAATATTTTCAATATTCATTTAGATCATTCGACGTATCTATGACATAGTTCTCGAAATGAGTTTTGAGATAATATAGAAGATTTATGCATTCGACTATCGTACAATCGTCGATAAATTTATAAAGTTAATTTATTAGCGAAATTCTTAATTTTTTAAATAATGTCTCTTTTGACATTAAAACAATTTAAAAGTTTATTACGAAATTTTTTAAATGACGTCAAAAATTATTGTCGCGAAAAAATAATAAACATTAATAAAATAATTTTTTTTTTTAAGAAAAAAGATGAGTTATAAGCATTTTTAACACACACGTTTGATGTACGTTTAACTATTTTCGATATTCATTTAGTTCATTCGATGCGTTTGTAATATAATTCTCAAAATAAACTTCGAAAAAATATAGAAGATTTATGGTAAATTTTTATAAAAAAAACTAAATAAATCAGCCAGTGAAACCCAAAAAAAAAAAAAGATTGCTTTGCTCCGTGCCATTTTTTTTTTTTTTTGGTGTCAATTTTTTTTCCTTTTTTTTCGTTGGATGATTTATTTAGTTTTTTTTATAAAAATTTACAATAAATCTTATATTCTCTCGAATCTCATTTCAAGAATTATATCATAAACACATCGAATAATCTAAATGAATATCAAAAATAGTTAAACATTCATCAAATGTGTGTGTTAAAAAATGCGTATAACTAGTCTTTTTCTTAAAAAATCAATTATTTTATTAATGTTTATTATTTTTTTACGACAATATTTTTTGACGTCATTTAAAAAAATTTCTAATAAACTTTTAAATTTTTTTAATTTGAAAAGAGACATCATTTAAAAAATTAAGATTTTTGATAACAAGCTAACTTTATAAATTTATCAACGATTGTACGGTAGTCGAATGCATAAATTTTCGATATTCTCTCGAAACTCATTTCGAAAACTATGTCATAGACACATCGAATGATCTAAATGAATGTATAAAATAGTTAAACGTACATCAAATGTGTGTGTCAAATATACGTATAATTCGCCTTTTTTCTTTAAAAATAATTGTAAAATCAATTATTTTATTAATATTTATTTTTTTTCACGACAATTTTCTCAATATAATTTATATTATTTTCTTTATAAAAATTATGTATCACCTAGTGAAAAAAATTTTGCTCCTAGCACCCAGGAGCGAGGAGCAAAATTGCTATTGTTTTGGTTTTTTTTTTGTCATTTTTTTCTCTGGGTGATTTATTTAGTTTTTTATATTAATCTATCATAAATCTTTTATATTTTCTCGAATTTCATTTCAAGAACTATATCATAAAATATATCGAATGATCTAAATGAATATCGAAAATTATTAAACGTACATCAAACGTATGTGTTAATAAATGCGTTTAACTCGTCTTTTTTTTAAGAAAAATCAATTATTTTATTAATGTTTATTATATTTTCGCGACAATAATTTTTGATGAAAATTTCCTAATAAACTTTTGAATTTTTTTAATGTCAAAAGAGACATTATTTAAAAAATTAAGAATTTCGATATCAAGCTAACTTTATAAATTCATCGACAATTGTACGGTAGTCGAATGCATAAATCTTCGATATTTTCTCGAAACTTATTTCGAGAACTATGTCACAGATACATCGAATAATCTAAATGAATATCAAAAACAGTTAAACATACATCAAACGTGTGTGTTAAAAAATGTGTATAACTCGTCTTTTTTCTTAAAAAAAATTATTTTATTAATTTTTTATTTTTTTGCGATAATTTTCTCAATATAACTTACACCATTTTGTTAAAAAAAATTATGTGTTTGACATCAATGATTTTTTTTTTTGGAGGTAGGATAAATGTATATATGGCATAGAAAGTATGTTTTCATAATAGTTGTCATAAAAGGAAGAAAATAACTATAATTGAGAATTTGGAAGGAAAAAAGCAGATTTTGACCTTGAAAATGATGCCCGTCCAGCGAAACTTGGTGTCTATGACGTGCGTGCCGAAAAGAGCTTTACGAATTGGGATCATGGGCGCGATTCTAATAATCGTAACGAAAGTTATGGTCAAATTACCAAAAATACGTCTAAAAAATAATAAAAAACCCTCAGTGCAGCGCGGAGTATATAGAAAAAATCACTGCAGTAATTTTTGACTTTCTGAACAAGTAACTTTGATGAAAATACCTGATATCCCTAAAATTTTACACCATCACAGGAATATACTTTGAACATTCCAAGCAATTTTTGATTGACAACTGTAATTGTTGTCCCCTTTTCTTGCCACAAACTTTGCAGATGTGGGGCCCAGTAAACTTGTGCAAGGGTAAAAAAATCTACAAAAATTTGGTTGAAATGCCTACAAGGCACTGCAAACCAGTTTTGGTACAGTGGTGTGAAATCTAAGACTACAAAAATGAATAGTAAACTCAAAAAGACTCTTATAAGAGAAGGTAAGATTATCTTCAGTGGTGCAATGGTCAATGCCACCAACATCAAACATAGAAGTCAGTGGTGTGGGTTGATCCTTAATCCTCAATCCTCGATCTGACAAGAATCGGAACAGGTCGCTCATTTGTGTTTATCAGATCGGACATGTGACTAGTTTATCGATCACATTTATTCTTGATCATAACTAACCATTTTAACCAAACATTTAGGGCGCATTTGATTGTCAATAATTGTTATGAAAAATATGTTTTTTCCATTAAAATTCCTACTTTTGCGTTGTTTGATTGCCTTTTTTTCATGTAAAATATTTTTATATTTTTAGTCACGTAATCATATTTTTCTCAAAATCAAGAAAAATATGTTTTTTAGGGAGAGCAAGGTTTTATTTTATAGGAATTCACTATCTTATTTACCCATCAATAAAAAATTGACAAGTATAATATTTTTTAAATTAAAAATTAAATCAATCAAACACATTTAATTGATAATTTTCATACAAATAAATTATAGACAATTGAATTATCCAAAATTTATTTTCTTTCTATACAAATTCTATACTTACAATCAAAAACATCATTAACAAAATTCCCCCCCCCCCCTCCCTTTTTACACCCAGTTTGTTCCACACAATTTCAAACACCATCTAAACACCACAAAACCCTAAATTCCTTCTTACAAAAATCACCATCACCGGAACCAATGAAGCCACCACCGCTGATCTTCACCAAGACAACACTACCATGATTTTCATCGTTGTTGTCGCTTTGAACCACTATCATCACATATATATGTGTGTCGCCATCTTCTTCCACCAACACCAACAGTAATATCGCATATCTGTAGTCTACCACCTCGTGCAAAATCTCTGACCATGTTTTTCATACCAAATCTTTTTTTTCTTGTTTTTTTTTTTTTTAAATCAAACATATTCAGATGAATTTTACAATGGAAACCAATATGAATTGCTCTATATTTCATCCCCATCCAATATTTGATAATTCGGTATGAGCACAAATGATTGTTTTGTACTTCAAATCATTCTCATTAACTTTAAATTCCATTTCATCAAAGATCTTGTGAACCAATTACAGACACTTGGCTCGATTTTATAACTATTTAACAGAAAATACTTAAATAATCATAGATCATTTTTCAAGATGATGATTCCCAGCATGGATTCATGTTCTTTATTCCGCTCGTTCTCAAGTTTTAATTTATTGAAATATTTGTTCAAAATTAAACTATACGAGTACACAATCCAGCACTCCATTATGCTATAACACAGTTGATTATTGAGTTACCATATTTGTAAGCCAACTTGATCTGAGCAAGTTGATGTTGGATATTGGTTAAATAAATCGAGAATTGAAAATCGATTAAAGTAACTTCGTATCGACTTCGGTCAAATACTCAAAAGCTCGACTCAATCCGTTTAGGCAAAATTGTTTGCCACTTCGCCTCTTCAGGGTGCACAAACGGAGATCGACCTGCCCAGTCAGGTCGCGAGGGTCGAGGGGGCAACGCTCCCGAAAGAGAATTTTGATTTCTCTGCATGTATTGAAGGGTATATTTGGCATTTCGAAAATCAATATCGGATGAATGAGAAATTACGAAAAAGGACGAAAATCAGGTCAAAATATTTGACCGTGCGACCGCATGGTTGGTAAACCGCGCGATCACACGTCAAATTCAATTCCGGTACCGCACGGTCTATAACCCTGCGGCCGCACGGTTGTCCGGTGAATAGACACCTTTTCATAAAGGTGCATTGTTTGGAAATGGTGCATGGTTTGGCCTCAACCATTTCGTCCACACCCTTTCATGGTCTATAAATAGGACCCTTTGGGTGTCCTATTCCTCACAATTTGATATGCAAAACATCTCTCATCCTCTCTTCTATCCAAAATCAAAATCATTTCATTTATTTTGATTTTCTTTCATTTCATCCTTGGAGTACATAAGCCTAAATTTGGTTCGTTGTACTTGTGTTTTGGAGTGCTACAAACACAAGTGTAGCCGTTGTATCTCGGGAGTCGATTGCCGAAATCCGTAGGTACCGTTGCGGGGCAAATTCGACTTAAGGACAAAGAGTCCAACTCTTGCCTCGGCTTTGTCCCTACTTTCTTCTTCTTCTTGTTTGTGTTTTCTTTGCCGTTACTCTGTCCAATTTTCGGCACGAATTTACAAACCATCATTATACTTATTTTGGCGTCACTACTCACGTAAAACTGGGCTTGAACCGAATTATTGTAGGCAATATCACTGTGCCATCTTTCTGCTCCGCCAGTTTCACGCAGAATTTAACCTCTTAAAATTATAAGTACACTGTTTATACCATTCCAATGATTTGGTCGGTCTTTATATCATGCCATCGTTGGTGGGAGACTATAATCAAATGTTTAATAGATTTTGATAAAAATTAATAAAATGTATAGTTGAAAAGTTGTTGATCTCATACAATTCGTGGTTAAAAGTAATTATTAATTTTGATTTAATCTCTAAGCTAAATGAAATATTGTTTTGCAAAATCTCTGAACGTGTCACCGAAAAATATTAGAAAGCGAGACAAAACGCAAAGCCACATACAGACTGGTTACCTTCTTTTCCATGGCCAGTTCACTATGTTGTCGACCATACTTCTATAAAGGTTAAGACTTTCTAAAAAGCATTCAATTTTTTTTTTTTTTTATATCCAGGTATCCCAGTTTACACTAAACTAAATCCTGAACCTCCAAGACCTTTGCCCCTAGAACTTTGGAGGGGGTAAATCGCGGGTTATGCCTCAACTGGATCACAGGTTCCCCCTATTGCCTGTACACTTATGCGCACAAGAGACCCTCTTCCACAGTGATTGCTCCATACCAAATATTTGGCCGCAGGTTCCCACCAGGAATCGAACTCTCCACCCTGTCGCTGAAAGCAAGACAATGTTGATTGATCCACCAGTTAAGCTGTGCCCCGAGGGGCGCATTCAATTTCTAATCAATGTGAGGGAGTTTCACCTTAGACGTGTAGTCTTAACATGTAACACGATCGAAGTATTCATCCACACTGCTTCAGCCCTCGTTTGGCAGCAATTTTCCAACCCAAAAAATCAAATTTTTTATCATTATTTCACTATTTCAGCCATCATTTTTTACTTCTTGACTCACAGGTAGAACCCACTTTTCCATTTAATGGTCAAAAAATCAATTCGTATAATCACTACCAAACAGACCCTGCTAATTGATGAGAAAAATTAAAGTCTTATCCCATTTGGTAGGTCATTAATGGCTTTAGTTCGAAAAACCATATACGGATGAATGGGGCAATGAGGGATTGTGCAGTTTTTTTCTCACTCTTTTTTCTACTACTTTTCATTTTTCTTTATTTTATTTTTTCCTCTTTCTTCTTAAATTAATACTCATTTATTCAAGGATGGGATAATCAACAAATTGTCTTTTTAGCAAAAGTCTAAAAGTTTATAGTTCAACGAAAACTATCCCGCGCGGACCTACTTGCTATGAAAATGAAAGGTTGACAACTACTCGCTACAAATTACAGATAAAGAACCTCGTCGTTCTATTTCAAGTTAATTGAGCATTTCAATTTTAGTTTTCCAATGTGTTATTGTCTCTTGCCAAAAGCAGAACCAAGGCTAGACAAAATTATGACGGTCTAATATGTAATAATAATAATAATAATAATAATAATAATAATAATATTACACAAATCCGGCCTCTGTCTCTTGCATAATTCTTCAGCCGGAATAAACGCATTCATGTTTATTTGAACACAAGTCTCAAGGGGATCCCAATTACAAGACTTGAAAGCCCAATTATGGTGGAACCCAAAATCATTCGACATACCACATATTTTTCCATAACAGAAACCAACAGCATGTTCACCATTACCACAGTTCACAATGGTCGGCAACAATATGAGATTAATCTGGCACTACAAACCATATAGGTGGAGCGCACTGCCAACAAATAATCTCATGATCGATTCTTTTGTATAAATAAAAGAAAGGAGAAAAGGTAAACTATAATCACATATAGTCCCAAACACAATCACCATGCAATAAAAGCAGTCAAATTTACAATTTATGGCACAAAAAGGCTAATATGCAAACCCAACTTCAACGTGACAGTTTGACAAACTCACCATCATAAAAACTATGCCTGAGAAGAAACCTCGGGATTTAATAGAGCCGTTATCTTCTTTTGCAGTTCTGGCTTGTTGGCTCCCACTAGTTTGTCGAATTGCTGGCCATCTCTAAGGAAGAAGAACGTTGGAGTTGCTTTGATGTCCCATGTTGTACTGAAATCCTGAAGCAAATAACAACATATATAAATCTGGCTCGCGGAATATTGTTTACTTGAGGAACATCGTAAACGCATTACTTAAAGAGTACACAAGGTAATCCCGTTTAATGCATTCTAATTACCCGCCACTTCTTATCCATTGGGTTGATGGTTGAACAATCACAAGAAACTTAAAATGTAGATAACCTAAAGTTTATCAATTCAGCTTATTTATTAGTCACACTACTTACAATTAGCTCGTCAACATCAATTACTAGAAACATTAGTGAAGGATGTTTCTCAGACAGCTCGCTGTAAAAGGGTGCAATCATTCTACAGGGACCACACCATGTAGCGCTAAAATTTGCAATCACCTGTCAAATAATTAACACGTGTTAGGAAAAGCATAATGAAGTAGACACAAGGATGCAGGACAAACTGTAAAGACAACTCTTACCACAAGGTCAAATTTATAATCTGATTAGCCAAATATTATAAGCCTTACAGGATACACTACACCCTGGCAATTGAGGTCTATACAATCCACACTCCACTACCAATTTTGGAAACTATTAATGCCACATTTACAAAGAGCCTGAAATATCATTTGACGAATAAACCCCAATGCAGTGTTGGTCACCACATAAATTTTTCAAGTATTTAGTAAGTCAAACCACTGGGTCTAAATTTAATTATGGAACCGTTCGATTCAATTTCATTTGGTTCGGTTAGGTTCTGTTTCGTACCATAATTAAATTTTTTAATATTTACAATAACACTATATTAATCCAATTAATGACATGTTTAACCTTAACTTTTCCAATAACACTACATTAACACTTATAAAATAACATAGTTTAACATAAAATTATACAAATAACTGATTTTCTAATAAGATCCATTCACCAATATATGCAACTTTCCTTGATCAAAGTGGAGAAAATTCAATGAGAGTACAAAAAAAAGGATAAGATGAAGAGAGGCATAGCCACTCAACTTTGGCTATTTGAGAAACAGCAAAATGATTGAGGAAAACTCAAGGGTGTGTTCTCTTTCCCATTTTCGGCCCGTTTTCTGTTTTCGATTTTTCAAAATGGTGAAAACTTGTTCTCTTACCCGTTTTCGAAAACACAAAAAAAAAAAGTTGTGAAGAAAACGAAACGACCAAAATGTCGTTTTGGCTGTTTTTTATACAAGACTCCAAAAAATTACAAAACACGGGAAACGCCTTTTGAAACACAAAACCAAATCTTCATCTACTTTCTTCAAATCCATTCTCTGCCTTCTCTCTCTCTTGGACGCCGACTGTGGGTGATTGATGCCAGCTATGGATGGTCACACACTTCAGGCGGCGACGAATGAGATGTGCTGGTGTCGGCACCAGCGTGGGGACGCGATGCTGCTATGAACGCAGCGTCGCGACCCATTCATCGCGACCCAGGGGAGGCGATGCTGCTGTGGTTTAGGGCCGTCTCTACCGGCGGTCGAAGAGAGAGAAGCTGCAGTTCATCGCAATGGGTGATCGACACTGCAAATCTGTCCAAAATCTACCTTCTCTCTCTTTTGGGGTTTTTTTTTTTTTTTTTTTTTTTTTTTGGATTTGGAAGGCGATGGGTGTTGATAGTGGTTGTAATGGTCTGTTTTTTGTGGCAGTGGTTGATGGTGGTGGTGGGTAGTGTTGATTTTGGCAGTGGTGAGTGGTTCAGGGTGGTGGCAATGGTTCAGGGTTGGTGGTGGCAGTGGTGTTGATTTTGGTTGATGACAGTGGTGGTAGTTGTCTCTGCCGACGGTGGTCGATGGTGGTGGACGTGGTGGAAAACACATTTTCCAAAATTTCAAAAAATTTCATAGTGAAACACGTTTTCCATTTTTCTATTTTCAGAAACGTTTCTCAAATGTCAAACAGAACATATTTTCAACAATTTCAAAATACACACTCAAAACACAAAACTCAGAATGAATTCAAAACTTAAAACTATAAAACTAAAATACGAAGAGAGCACACCCTAAGCTACTCAAGTTTTATTCTTTGAAATTTGAATTACAAAGTTAAATTTGGCTGAAAATAAGAAAATGATATTTGTGCTCAATTAATTGGTTGGCAAATGAAACAGGAAAAAATTAAAATAATTTGGCTTGTTTAATATAAAAAAAATTAAGGAAATTCGCTCCTTATTAGAGTCTTTGGTTCTTAATCTAGAATCGAGAATCGAACCGAACCCGTTGATTCTAGATTTTGACACCCGTTCAGGTATTTAACTTAAGAAGAATCGCTCGATTCGGTTCAATCCGATTCGGATCAAGAGTTTTGTCCAACCCTATAAATTTTATTAACCAAGTCAAGAAGAAGATGAAGCAAATGAAATAATCTCTTCGTCAACATGTCAACTATCCAAACTCCCAAAACCTCCTTCAGCCTGCACACCTACTTGCTTTGTTGCTATTTATAGCCCTACCCACTTTCCAATCCAACCACTATTTAACCTTTTCCCCAGAATCCTCAGACCCACCACAAAAATTGCCCTAGCCTAAACACTTCCTCCCTTGCCCACCACTACTTCTCCCCACTTTTCCTTTCTCCTTCCAAAAGGACAAAAACCTTCTCCATTATCACACCAGGCCTAGACCTCACCTCTACAAACCAACGCCAGCATTAAATCATGCTTGACTCCGCTTAATGGTCCTCTATACACACTCTCACTACAACAGTCATATAAAATGATAAGTGCAAATAAAACAAGACATTTACTCTATGTTTCTCTTCCTTTTCTTATGTGTGCACGCACATACCACACAAATATGAACGAACTTCTCCTGAAAATAAATTTAGATACTTCACCTTAAGTTGGAATGCTCAACCTCAACAATCATTTTTGGTAATCGACAACAAGTCAAGATCCTTGTCAGAACTGTTCATCATCTGTAAGCGTGCGCATATACATCCTTGTATAAACTTGTTTCTAAATAGGGAATGTGAAGAGTGTGTGGCCTGTGTAGATATAACTTGATTTTATGTTGGGAGGTTGGCAGTAGTGTTGGCAATAGAAACAAGCATAGAAAACACAGAAATATGGTTGACATCTTCAAAATTTATTGAACAATGCACAACTATCCAACGTTTTCTCCAGACAGAACTTGATGAAAAAGATAACAATGTGTCGAGTGCTCACAATCCTGCCATCTCTCTTTGCTTCTGAGATCTTTTGTTCCCAACTTTCCTCAGTTGTGATGAGCTGCACATTTCCACCCGTAAATTCAAAGTTATGATCGGAATCATCTCCATCTCTCTTATGCTGCAAAAGGTTCAATATAAAGTATCTACTGTTAAATTTGAATAAACATAAATATGAAAACATACAAAACATGCCTTGAGCACCACAAAATGAGCTAATACTTTCTAACTTTAAGTGCTAAAAGATGAAGTAGAGATGCAAAAGTTGAGCATGTAAGAGCTTTTTGATTATGCTTCCACAAAAGCAAACCCTATACATTTTTTTGTTAATGATGCCAGCAAAATTGGATACAGACCTAAAGAGGCCCTTTGCAAACAGATACAAAAAAAAGGAACAACTTGAGCACCATAAAATGGGCTAGTACTTTCAAACTTTAACTGCTAAAAGATGTAGGAGAGATGCAAGAGGTGAGCATGTAAGAGCTTTTTGATTATGCTTCCACGAGATCAAGCCCTATATTTTTTTTTGTTAATGATGGCAGCAAAATTGGATACAGACCTAAAAGAGGCTCTTTGCAAACAGATATGATAACTCCCACATGAGGCAAAAAAGTAAAAGGTCCTGAAAATTCTCGTAGAATCGAGAATGAAAACAGATATGAAAATAAGGAACTGGCATAAAAAAAATAAAAAATAAAAGAAAGTAAAAGCTACAATTAATGCTTGAGACTGATAATAGGTAGTCAATACTTAGCTCATAAGTAAACTAGAAATCAGTCTTCAAATTTATTAGGGAAACAATTTTGCCACTACTTGTCTCTCACTTTTTACCTCAAGAATTCAATATTTCTCAAAGCGAATAACCGTATGCAGGCAAATTTTGGGAATGCATAAATCATTTACCACTTGTTATTGTAACATTAGAAACTAGAGCCCAAGCCACATACCAATTTCCTTCAAAACTTACAGTAAACACATAATGATTCTCACTCTCTGCATTGCACAATCCAACCCTATTGTGAAGCTTAATCCATTCGTTACAGTTACATACAGACATTCAACTAATAAATCAGATTACTCGAGAGGAGAAAGAAACGATATCAGTAGATGGAAGCAATTTTTGAGGAAACTTACAAACCCAGTTAAGACAAGTAAACTAAAAATCAGTCTTCAAATTTATTAGGCAACTAATTTCGCCACTCCATCTTTATCACTTTTTACCACAAGAAATCAATATTTCTCAAAGTAAATAACCATATGCAGGCAATTTTGGGAATGCATAATTCATTCACCACTTGTTATTGCACCACTAGAACTAGAGACCCAACACCCAAGCCACATACCCATTTCCTTCAAAACTGGCAGTAAACTCTGTGCATTGAACAATCCACTCCTACTGTAAACGTTAATCCATTCTTTAAAATTACATACAGACATTCAACTAATAAATGAGATGAGTCGAGATGAGAAAGAAACCACAACAATAGATGGAAGCAATTACTATAAAATGTGCTTAAAAAATTCTACAACATCAGCACATAAACATACCTTGGCTAAACAAAGTCCCATTCTTGCTTAGAAACCTCTCAATTAACAAGTTCAACAAAATATCCTGATGTACAGTGAAACTATACCACCCGTGGGATCTGTAAACAAGAATGGAAAATAACAGATTCATTCAACCAAATTTACCATCTGGTACGATCAACATTTTATAATCCTCTTGATATGCGAGATTCGGAAACGTGAAATCACGAAGTTTGCCTCGGGTGGCACATGTTTTGTGGGAAAATAAGTTCAAATTTCATGCTTTAAAAGTTAAATCTCTTTTAAAATTCAATTATTTAGAACATATGATTCTATTACATAATTCGAGGGCAGTTAACTAACAAATCAAAAAAGTTGTGATTTTCTTCACAGGCAGTAACAAATTAAGATAAGGAATGAAATAACGAATCCTTGACCTGTTAAATTGAGGTCTCACTTTAAAGATCTTCTCAGTTGCAAGATGCGGATGCGGATCAAGGCTCCAATTATGAGGAATTGAACGGAATACCGACTTATGGGGATCTCGAGAATTTATATAATGTAGTTTATGTGATCAATACATACACAGCTACACAGTGCCAAAAAAAAAAAATCTAATTTCAAGAATAAACATATGAAATGAAATTATTATCTTTCTTCCTCAAGTCCAATTAGGCCATGTTTGTACTGGAAAGGGGATTCTGATTCACTGAAAATTAATGAAGGGGGGAGGAAGAAAGGAAAGACAGAGGGAGCGCATTTCTTTCGGGGAAATTGAAGAGCGCGTTTCGCTATCACCTAAGTGAAGTTTTACTGGATAATTACTTGGTTGGTCACTGAACTTTGCGAGTGATTTTCAAGGATCGTTGAACTTTATAAAAGTTCTCACATTAATCACCGAGCAATGGATGCTACATTTTGTAAAGTTCATTGACTAACAAGGAAATTTTTTAAGTTCTCAATTATGGATGTGATTATATTTGTAAAGTTTAATAATTAACGGAAAACATTTGAAGTTTAGCGACTCTCAAAATCTTTATGCAAAGTCGAACGACCAACAAGACAATTATTAATCTTTTATTTTTTTTAGTCTTTCTCTTTCTTTTTACATTTTTCTGTATTTCTACCCCCCACAAATTCTCTCTCTAACATTGGTAAACTTAGAAAAACAGTAGTCTTTTATCCTAAGAATAACCAACGAAGTTGTCTGCTAGTCTCTCTAAGATCAAAGAGGAAACAGTTGTCTCTATAGTCAACCATTTTAAAAGAGAACCCCTTCAACATTGATTACTTTATAACATTCAACTTTGAAATTCATACACATCTTCAACTAAGTGTTTAATAGATTTTTGTTTTTATTCATGTGTGTCTTACTGAAAAGACGATCGAAGCTGAAGTAGCCCATAGAACTATCCTTTATTGCCTTTTTTATCTCTCTCAGTAGATAACCTTGTCCATTATTTCGGAGATAAAAGACTATTCTTTTTCTAAGTCTGGAGATACCGGTGAGAATAAAATTATGGTTAGGAGCACAAAAAACCAAAAAATGAAAAGAAAAATAAAGATTGATCAATTACTTAATTGGTCATTGAAATTTGCGTAAAGTTTTCAGGGGATCAATGAACTCCAAAAGTTTTTCCTTTAGTCGCTAACCTTTACAAAAGTTTCCACATTAATCATAGAGTGATGAATGTGAATACTTTTTTTAAAATTCAATGACTCACGGGGGAACTTTCAAAATTTTCAGTGATCGAAGGAATTATATTTCTAAGTTTAATGATTAACGAGTAGACTCTTGAAGTTCAATAATCTCCTGAAAAAACCTTACAGTTCAATGACTAATCAAGTAATTAACTAGAAGTTTTACCTAATTTTATTTTAGGATAAATTGTGTCTGGGTTCCAACCTTTGAAGATGGATCCTGAATCAAGGATTTTTAGCATTAGGTTGTTCGGTGAGGATTAAATTAGATTTTTAGTAGATTTTGATAAAATAAAATAAAAACATTTGAAGATTCTGATAGAAGCATTCGAAATGTGTTGTTGAAAAATTTTGGGATTCGTGAAAGATGTGATTAATATTGATTATTTGACTTTAACTTGAATTAAAATTTGAACCAAACAAGGGCTTAGCACATTATAAACACTTCAAACGCCCGCATCAAAAGTTCTTTACGGAACAAAAAATGAAAAGAAAAGAAAAAGAAAAATGGATTTAGAGCACGTTTGAGCCATTATTTATTTATTTATTTTTTTTCAAAAAATGTATTTTGAATAGTGATTTGATAGAGAATGTGTGATTAAAAAATAAGAAAAAAATTTCATCAGCGTATAATATTATTTTATTGAATAACGTGTAATTGACAATAAGAGAAAATAATGGTTACCAACGAGGGCCTAATTGCCTTCTTCCTCCGTATATATCCTTTCCCAGTTCCCACCATACCATCATCTCACTCCAACACCACTTCCAAATATTAGTCATGGGCTTAATATTCCATGAATTTAATTTATGAGTAATAAATTTTAACCATATATATAAAAATCTGGAAATTACACTAGATGTCATTTTTTGGATTTGCATTTACAAAAATATCACATTTTAATAGTTTTGACCAAATTATCACCTTATGACTTTTATGGCCCCTCAAAAAAATTAAAATATCTTGGATGTCCTTAATTAAAATTGATTTGACTAGATGAAAGAATAGTACAAAAGTTAATTTGCATCGCATCAAAAGCTCTCATCTCACTCTTTACAAGGAAAAAAAGACAAATATGAAAACTAAGCACTTGTTTGAGCCCCATTAATTTACATTACATTACATTTCATTTTTATCTCTCCTATTTTCAACCACACAATCTTCCATAAAATAATATTACACGTAAATCGAAAATTTTTCCTTCATTTTCAACCACTTATTTTTCAAAAAAATACTATTCCACCCATTAATTTTTCACGTAATGGGGGCCAAACGGGGGCTAAAATGGTACAAATATTCATTCACATAGCAACTAAAGTCTTAAACCTTAACGACTCCAATTTCCTTTCTCATTCTCTCTCGCTCAAGGTCGTCGATGACTGTCAAAATATCCATTTTTGTCCAGATTTGTTGGTCTAAAAAGTTCATACAGTTTACTCTGACAGCCATGCTGAAGCCCTAAACCTGTGTGCATTTTATTAAAATTATAAGGAATCTGCTTAAACTTAGGAGAATTGTTGATGATCAACACCTACTTTTTGGTATGTTTATTTTCATTTTTCTTTTTTCTGACTTGATTTGGATATCTTTGTGTTCCCTTAAGGAAAAAAATGTTGTGATTCGAAAAGAGATTATCTCGATTCATGGAATCTTTTATGTTAATGGTGGAAAGATAGAAATGTTGGTTTGGTTGCAAGTTCATTGTAATTTTTATCTTTACTTTCTTATAACCGATATCATGTAATCTAGCGAGTATCCTTGTGAACTTACAAATTTTGGTGTGCAATAAGATGGTTGTTATGTAAATGGACTTCTTGCACTTCTTAATCAACAACCAATGGTCAAGCTCCTGTTAGTTAATGGTAGAAGATCATCTATGAGTAAGAATAAAGGTCTCTTCACCATACATAGTATTTTAATAAATAACTATTAAAAATGTGAAAAGCATATGATCATGCATACTGGGCATATGATCCTGCAACCGGGGTAAAAAGCATATTTGTGGATTTAATGTTTCGTTCTGCTCGAATATGGAGTGAAAAGCTTTTGTATAATACCTATGTGGGAAGGAAAAAACTAGATTTCTCGACAGTTCATCTGTCGAAAGTTGTTGCTGAACTATCGTTCCCGACAGTTAGCCTTAGTAATTCTCGACAGATGAACTTGTCGATAGATAAAATGTTGGGAATGACAGTTCAGTCATTGCCTCAGCTCAATGTGTTTCGCATTAATTTCGATCTTATGTAAGTAAATTCGTAAACGGTGACTTGAAGTAATATGGGTGATACTTGTTATATGCATTTGGTGGAAATCTTGATTGACAATTGACATATCTTTCATTTCAATGTTTATATTATGTGTGTCATAACATTGCTTTCACTTTCAATCCATTTGTTGTGGATGGTACTCGTTGTATTTGGGTGAAATTATTGATAGACACTTCACAGCATACTTGTGGTTTTTTATCCACATGCGGCTAGAAATATTATATTATGGTTTAACACATTCATCTCTTGTTTTGTCTTTTCAAACATGGATTTTAAGCCTCTTGTTTCGGAGATGGTGCTGACGAGGAAGCTTGTGTTGGTTCAGGGGACGATGACGACGAGAAAGTTCCCCACGCTGATGCGAGAAATGTTGAGCAGGACCCAATTGCTTCCCTCTATGTGCAGATTCGCACCCATAACTTGAACAAGCATCAAAGTGTTGGTCAACACGTTATTGTTGTAATGAGAGGTGGAACCAGTCGATGTCCATGTCAAAGAAAGAGCGATGTTGACAATGTTTCACTTCGGGTGACTGTGGAGAATACAGTGAGGAACATTTTGTTTTACATTATTTTATATTTATTTTTTGAAAAATTTTGTTTATGTTTAAGTGTCATTCACTGTCAAATAAGCTGTGTGGATTTAGTACGAAAACTATTTTTGGCGCATTTTGTAAGTTTCTTGCCTTTTGAGCTCTTTAGACCTAGAGATTAAAACTGGTATCCAATTGAAAAATGGAAATTGATGCATTTTATAAATTTTTCGCTTTCGAAAAATGAGGAAATTGGTGCATTTTAGATGTTTATCGCTTTCAGAAAAATGGAAATTATAAGTTTGACTAATATCCAGATCGTAGTTTATAAATGGAAATTATAGAGATTTTAAGTTTCTCGCTTTCGGAAAAATGGAAATTAGTGCATTTTATAAGTTTCTCCTTGAAAACGCCAATGAGTAAATGATAGTGAATGTGTGACCAATACAAGCACACTTTGTGGTTGAAGACATCACACCAATTGTCTATCAAATTAAATTTGAGATGTGATGAAAATAAGTTGATGGTTGAGAACTAATTGACCTTAATTAACCATCATCCAACAAGTTCATTATAAATAGCTATGTCAAGTGCAGAATCTAAGTTACCGAACAACGTGCTTGATCAAGTCATCGAGATCAGGAGTCTGATCGAATCCCCGTCCGACTCAAATGAGTGACTGGCTCACCTTCTACCTCCAGAAATAATTGTCACAAGTTTAGAAGATTCCGTTGGAGAACGTGGGGTAGAAGCTTAATATGTCGATAGCAATGTAAGTGTACAATAAATGGCACAAACTTTCTCTCATTCGTCATTCGTATGAACAAACTTTTCGCCATGCGACACGATGAATCTCAAATGATACTCATACCTGAAATGTTAGGATTGCAATAATAAGAATTCAGCATCAATATGTTGGCATTTAATAGCGTGAAAGTGGCACGCATAATACATAAATTCGTATAATAGCAAAATGTCAAATTAAGGGTTTCCATCATTTTGAAGTGTCAACAGTAAAATTGTATATCCTGACAGTTTGTAAATGTCGGATTCGACATTTCAAACATCAAAATCGTCGAAGCAGACGACGGTGGGTGAAACTCAAGCTTCTTCAGCATAGCACATTGAGTGTGGTCATTACTATTGAGTTATCAAATGACAAAATGAAAACTTCAGATTAGCCTTGTTATTAAAGAGACATTTAATAAAAACAGTGTTTGGTTTGAATGGAAAAAATTACTCAAAACATTAATGGTAATAATGACATTATATGAAGGACTCCAGAACCAAACAAATCAATGCATAATAGCTTCAAAAATTTCAAATACATATGTCCATGTTGTATTTAACATTTACAAAACAAAAGCTATAAGAGTAAAATATAAATAATCTGTAATTGTTAACCTTTCAAAATGGATGAATAATGTAATAGAAATGTCTTACTGATCAATGAAAATGAAAAAATGGAGAAAAGTTAGGGTTTGTAGTTTATGTTTCATTTTTAAATTTCTTTTACCATTTTTATTAACAAAAATTCATATTAATCAATAAAATACACATTTATCCATGTTTTGTATATAGAAATTAAATCATCACATTAAATCAACGCTTTTCCATCAAATCAAACATTAAATGCAATTAAAAATGTGTCATTAAGATTAATTTGGACTTTTCACACCCCCCTCCCCACCAAAAAGTGACTTTTTTGCTTACATAAGTGAAATGACAAATTTTTCGGAACTTTCATTTTTATTTTTTTTTTGACATTTTTGTAAATTTCACTATTTAAATTATAGTAAAATCAAATAGAACTATATCAAAAGTAACAAGTATTTAACGTTGAGAAATTTACTTTAGCCCCCGTTTGGTACCCATTTGTTTAAAAATACATTTTTCTCTTTCTTCTTTTCAACCACACATTTTTTATTAAAATAACATTATACATAAATAATTTTTTTCTTATTTTTCAACCACACATTTCCCATCAAGTTCCTCTTCTAAAATGTAATTGTACATAACAATGGCTCTCAAACGCAGCATTAATATTTGAATTGCCGAACTCTAATATTTCTGATTAAAATTTAGATTTTAATTTAAATTAAAATCAACAATTAAATTAATTTGAAATGTATCCATCAAACAGGTAATACGCATTCATAGACTCCACACCCCAAAAGCCCCAGCACAAATGCTGTTGCATCCTTCTTCTTTCCTATTATAATTTCCTTCCTCTAGTCCGAATCAGAGAACCTTCAGTTTCAAGCGACTCCTTGAGGCCTCGCATATCTTTTCATTCTTCAAACGCATTTGGACCCCAGTGTACGTAAATGCTTCAGCCCCTTGCGATTTCAATTCTATCTTAACGCAAATTTTCACTGATATATATATATATATATATCCAGTTTTTACTTCTGAAGAATTTGCTTATCAATGTGTACGAGTATACGTGTATGGTTGTATGTATCAGTTTGAATGTTTATTTCCGATATTCAATTCTGAGATTCACGTAATCGCAGGTTTTAATTTTGTTTAGGCAATTTTGATTTGTTATGATAAGCTTGGTTTTGATCTGATTTATTATTATTATTATTTTGACTTTAGGCGCATAAATATGATTAATAATTCGTCACATGCAAGTACGAAAGATCTGATTTTGAAAGCGGCAGTGAGTTAGTCCTAAGTTGTGTGGATGCGTATTTTTATGTTGATTTCAATGTAAGAGCTGGAAGATGGAGTCACCTTTCATTTCTTCATTTCAATAAATCAAACAAGATATCCTGATTTAACCTTCCAAACTCTTATCTATCAATTCTTTTTCGCCTCTTTAGTTGATTGAAGAAAGTGCCTAAATTCTGTTAACTACACAGAAAAAATGGATCTATCTACGGAAAAAGTACTTGGTTTGAAATTGTTAGTGCATTCATGATTCAACAGTTCCTGTTTGGCTCAAGCAAGCTTCTTGGGTTTCATACTTGAACTTCTCAACAAATGGAGGTAGATAAGAAGAAAAAGAAAAACAAGAAGAAGAATAAGCAGGCTACTAAGCAGACAGAATGTGCCACAGTTGACGCCATGGAATCAATTTCTGACGATCAGAGCTATGTTTCGGAGATGGGCCCAGATAATAACAGTCAAATTCTGGAGATTCAAGTGTCACAAAATGATCTTGGGCCGAAGATAGATGTTGATATGGATAAAAGTTTTGCTAATGGCGCCGAAGGTGTAAGTTTGTCTGTGTTTGTTTGGTTTTCCATGTATCGCTATAGCAAGTAAAGTTGACTTTTTGTTGAATGAAAATGACTTATTGCCTCTGTTCATGGTTATTTACTGGAATCATGGACCAAAAATTGTGATACTATTGAGTTCATAAATCTGTTTGTTTGTAGTGAAACTCTTGAGTGGTTTGGGTTGAAATTGGATTGTTCGGACTCACATTTCAATGTTTGTGCGGGGGTTATCTTTCTGTTCAATGGACAAAAAGTTCACATAACTTGAGCCAGGTGCAGAGTGGCCTTTTCACATTAATGACTTTCTTACATCGTATATACTCCAGAAGTATGATGTATGAGCAGTCTTGACTGAGTTCCATGAAAAGTTGTGGCTCTTATTGTAAATAGTATATAATCTGCATTTAAATATTGCTTCATGTATCATGGAACAAAATCTTGTTTTCCTTGAAGTTGAATGCATTGACTATGGTTTTGTATAGTAGGTCTCATCGATGTAAATACCACCTGAAATTTTCTAGGTATCTTATTGTTAAAATTGCTGATTTATGTATAAAAAGAAATTTTCTCCCGAGCTGTTTAGTTTTATGGTTCTATTCAAACTCAATGGTATCCTTTGATTTCGAAGTGTAAAGTTTTTTCCTTTTTTTCTTTTCTTATTAATTTTGGTTGGGCTCATACGGAATCCATGTGTAGAAAAACAAACTATCTTGATTAACATATAAAACACATTGGATGAATTTACACTTCCAGATTTTTTACAAGTTATTGTTGTTTTCTTCTTGAACTTTTGGATTTCTACTTTTTCCAATATTTTCACATTGTTGTCTACAGACAACTTTAGCTGAAGCTGAGGAACAGTATTGGCTTGACAGAGAGGTGATAACAAAGTCATTACTTGCTTGATACGCCTAATACAGTAAACTAGCGTTTTATGATCTGATATTCATGGTTTAACATTTGTTTTGCAATCACGCTGACTTTATAGTTTATATAGGCCAGCTTGCAAGAAAAAGTTAAGCAATTGCAGACTCAAAAAGATGCAAGCATACATAAAGAGGTAACAGAAACGTGGTTTGCCTTATGTTTTGTAGTCTGGTAAAACATTTACTCTCCTTTGTTTTATTTTTCATTATTTGCCTTTTCTCTTGCTGTTAGTAATTAGTTTATATGTCATATTTGTACATAATATATTAATTATATAACGCAAAACATATTCTACACTCCTGTGTGTATCCTTTATTTGTCTTTATTCCTGGTTTTATTCTTAAAGGCTATCCTCGAGGAGAAAATCGAACAGTTGCTGAAGGAAAGAGATGAAAATTTACAAAAAGAGGTAACTGAAGCTTAATTTAATAAGCTTTCAAATATGGCATCATAAGTCTTGTAATTGGCATAATTTATTCTTCACTGTATTTTCTATTTTTCACATTATGTTTAACCTTTATTTTGTTCTTTTACTATATCAGATAGACTTTGATTTTTGCAGGCTAGCCAAGAAGATAAAATCACAAAATTACGAAATGAAAAGGACGCATGCATGCAGAAAGAGGTAATGTCACTTTTAACTGTTGAAAGAAAGTGGCACTAAATATACCAGTAGAATGATTTTGCACATGTGATTAATTTCTGAATGTGTTTTTCTTATCTCAATACTTGTAAAAGCAATTCTGTATTTATGTAGCAATTTTTTACTATAATGGCTGATACACGGAAGAGAAACGTTTATGCTTAGGAAATAAAAGAGAGATAATGATCCAGATATTTAATTTGAAACGTAGTATAATATGCAATTTTGGCGTCTTAAACATTTAGTACAAGATGTTAGAAAGAGTTTAAGTATAAGATCTTTGATTGCCCGAAATTTGTCTTCATATGCTATTCTGTTAATCTTTCTATATGTTAGTCCTTTTTTTCCCCCTGGAAGCCAGCTAATTATTTCTTGTCTGCTACAGGATAGTCTAGAAGAGGAAATTGAACAATTGCTGAAGGACAAGGACGCATATATGCAAAAAGAGGTAATTCCAACTTAATTTCACTATTTCTGATGGTAGAAGGTTATGCAGCTGCTGTACCTTTGGACATGTTGTTCTATTTATTCACACTTCAGGGAATTTTTTCCATATGATCTTTTTACGCTTTTGGGTTTCTTATAAAGTCAGTTTTCATGATATGATTGATATGCAAAATTTCCAGGCTGATCTAGTGAGGAAAATTCTACAACTAGAGAGTGAGAAAGATCTATGGCTCAAAAAAAAGGTGACTCTTATTGAATTATCAAAATTTTCTTGGAATTTTTTTATCTTAGAACTCTATATTTCTAACAGCAATTTATGTTTCCAGCCTCATTGGAGATATTTGAATTTGCAGTATGCTTTGATTAGCTGTATAACCATTTAATAAATGACATTTTCTCTAGTTGAACTCTGGTATGTTGTAGTTCTCCCAAAACTATTTTCTAGCTTCTTGTCTAATATCGTCTCTTGCAGGTTGGTTTTGAGGAGAAAATTAATCAGCTGGAGAATGAAGTGGCCATTCTAAATTTAAAAGGGGTAATTGTCTTAATAGTAGCATTTGATTTTCCACTTATAATCGCTAAACCTTTCTTCATGATCAAATCAGTACTCTGTTCAGTCATCTCCTAAAGATTTGATTGGTTCCGAATATTAATGTAGACCTCGTAACACAGGTGAGCTTAGATGAAAGGATAAAACACATGGAAAAAGAAAAAGATTCCCGGGTCCAAAAGCAGGTAAAAGAAGCTTCTGTCTTAACATGATTCTTTTGTTTTCAGTTTTAAATGTTTTAGTCTCGAGAATTTTAGTTTTATCATCGGAAGACCTTAGGAAAAGAATATTAAGGAAGTATGTGTAATTTAATTTACTTATTCTCACCCATATATAGAAAGTTTGAGACATGGAAATGCAGCAGACAGAGAATTTTAATAAACATTTTTTTGTTCATGATCATTAAACTAGATAGAATTTGGAAGTCACCTCGGAACTTCTTGTTTGCAGTTGCTTTTGTTTACAAAACCCTGCAAACGTTAGTCCTCTTAAGGTATCTCTCAAGAACTTCTGAAAATCTGAAAGTTCCTTTTCCTTTGTTCGTCTTAATCCCATGGAAGAAGTAACAGACAAGCACGTGCTTCTGTAAAAACTCCTGAACTTTAAACATGCTTGTAGGCATTAAATTAGCCATTTTGTTGAATTGCCATGTCTAGTCATTTTATAGTCGAGAATTTCCCCAGTTGGACTCGAACGTTAGTAAATTAGTTCTTTTTATGATTTATGTGCAAATAATAAAAAGAACCAGACTAAAGTCTAGATGTTGCTTAGTTAGGGGGTTTAGTAATAAATAAAAGTAATTAGATTGGAATAAGTAAAAATCCTAGGTTAAGTAGGACTTTTATTATCTAGATCCATAAGGTTGGATATCTTAAACTTTTAGTATGATAGATGTTTATATATAGTTTGAGTATAGAATTTTGATTGCCCAAATTTGTCTTTATACGCATTTCTATTAATCTTCTATATGTTATTCCTAGATACATATATATTTCTTTTTTGTGGAAGCCATCTAATGATTACTTATCTGGTACAGGATAGTCTGGAAGAGAAAATTAAACAATTGCTAAAGGGCAAGGATGCTTATTTGCAAAAAGAGGTAATTCCTTAATTTCACTATTTCTGACAGTTTTATGCTTAGGAAATAAAAGAGAGATAATGATCCAGATATTTAATTTGAAACGTAGTATAATATGCAATTTTGGCGTCTTAAACATTTAGTACAAGATGTTAGAAAGAGTTTAAGTATAAGATCTTTGATTGCCCGAAATTTGTCTTCATATGCTATTCTGTTAATCTTTCTATATGTTAGTCCTTTTTTTCCCCCTGGAAGCCAGCTAATTATTTCTTGTCTGCTACAGGATAGTCTAGAAGAGGAAATTGAACAATTGCTGAAGGACAAGGACGCATATATGCAAAAAGAGGTAATTCCAACTTAATTTCACTATTTCTGATGGTAGAAGGTTATGCAGCTGCTGTACCTTTGGACATGTTGTTCTATTTATTCACACTTCAGGAATTTTTTCCATATAATGTTTTTACGCTTTTGGGTTTCTTAGAAAGTCAGTTTTCATGATATGATTGATATGCAAAATTTCCAGGCTGATCTAGTGAGGAAAATTCTACAACTAGAGAGTGAGAAAGATCTATGGCTCAAAAAAAAGGTGACTCTTATTGAATTATCAAAATTTTCTTGGAATTTTTTTATCTTAGAACTCTATATTTCTAACAGCAATTTATGTTTCCAGCCTCATTGGAGATATTTGAATTTGCAGTATGCTTTGATTAGCTGTATAACGCAATTTATGTTTCCAGCCTCATTGGAGATATTTGAATTTGCAGTATGCTTTGATTAGCTGTATAACCATTTAATAAATGACATTTTCTCTAGTTGAACTCTGGTATGTTGTAGTTCTCCCAAAACTATTTTCTAGCTTCTTGTCTAATATCGTCTCTTGCAGGTTGGTTTTGAGGAGAAAATTAATCAGCTGGAGAATGAAGTGGCCATTCTAAATTTAAAAGGGGTAATTGTCTTAATAGTAGCATTTGATTTTCCACTTATAATCGCTAAACCTTTCTTCATGATCAAATCAGTACTCTGTTCAGTCATCTCCTAAAGATTTGATTGGTTCCGAATATTAATGTAGACCTCGTAACACAGGTGAGCTTAGATGAAAGGATAAAACACATGGAAAAAGAAAAAGATTCCCGGGTCCAAAAGCAGGTAAAAGAAGCTTCTGTCTTAACAAGTTTCTTTTGTTTTCAGTTTTAAATGTTTTAGTCTCGAGAATTTTAGTTTTATCATCGGAAGACCTTAGGAAAAGAATATTAAGGAAGTATGTGTAATTTAATTTACTTATTCTCACCCATATATAGAAAGTTTGAGACATGGAAATGCAGCAGACAGAGAATTTTAATATACATTTTTTTGTTCATGATCATTAAACTAGATAGAATTTGGAAGTCACCTCGGAACTTCTTGTGTTGCAGTTGCTTTTGTTTACAAAACCCTGCAAACGTTAGTCCTCTTAAGGTATCTCTCAAGAACTTCTGAAAATCTGAAAGTTCCTCTTCCTTTGTTCGTCTTAATCCCATGGAAGAAGTAACAGACAAGCACGTGCTTCTGTAAAAACTCCTGAACTTTAAACATGCTTGTAGGCATTAAATTAGCCATTTTGTTGAATTGCCATGTCTAGTCATTTTATAGTCGAGAATTTCCCCAGTTGGACTCGAACGTTAGTAAATTAGTTCTTTTTATGATTTATGTGCAAATAATAAAAAGAACCAGACTAAAGTCTAGATGTTGCTTAGTTAGGGGGTTTAGTAATAAATAAAAGTAATTAGATTGGAATAAGTAAAAATCCTAGGTTAAGTAGGACTTTTATTATCTAGATCCATAAGGTTGGATATCTTAAACTTTTAGTATGATAGATGTTTATATATAGTTTGAGTATAGAATTTTGATTGCCCAAATTTGTCTTTATACGCATTTCTATTAATCTTCTATATGTTATTCCTAGATACATATATATTTCTTTTTTGTGGAAGCCATCTAATGATTACTTATCTGGTACAGGATAGTCTAGAAGAGAAAATTAAACAATTGCTAAAGGGCAAGGATGCTTATTTGCAAAAAGAGGTAATTCCTTAATTTCACTATTTCTGACAGTAGAAGGCCATGCAGATGCTGCAATCCCGTGGACATATTGTTCTATTTATTCACAGAATCACCTTTCAGGGACTTCTTTGCATCCTCTCTTGTTACGCCTTTTGTGTTTCTTGTAATTTCAGCCTTCATATATGATTGATATGCAAATTCTCAGGCTGCTCTTGAGAAAAAAATCCTACAACTGGAGAGTGAGAAAGATTTGTGGCTCAAGAAAGAGGTCACTCTTAATTGAATTATTTACATTTTGTTGAAATTTGGGATCTTAGAAACCTATATTTTAACAGCCATTTATTTTTCCAGCCTCCTTGGAGATATTTCTAGTTTGCAGTATGCTTTGATTAGCTGTATACTTTTTTAAAAAAAGGCATTTTCTATAATTGAATTCTGGCATGTGGAAGTTCTTTAAAAACTTTTTCCTGGCTTGTCGTCTAATATCTCGTCTCTTCCAGGTTGGTTTTGAGGAGAAAACTAATAAACTGGAGAATGAAGTAGCCATTCTAAATTTAAGAGGGGTAATTGATTTAATAGTTATAATTTGATTTTCCCCTTGTTATCGCTTAATTTCCGAAGCTTTATTCGTCATGACCAAATCTGTACTCTGTCAGTCATTTCCTGAAGATTTGAGTGGTTCTGTATATTAACTTAGACCTTGAAGAACAGGCAAGCTTGGATGAAAAGATAAAACATATGGAAAAAGAAAGAGATACTTGGGTCCAAAAGCAGGTAGAAGGTCCTTCTGTCTCAACATGTATGCTTGCTACCAATTTTAAATGTTGTAGTCTCTAGAATCAGTTTAGTTTTATCTTCAGGAACCAGAGAAAAAAAAATAGAGTATGTCTAGACATATAATTTAGTTATTCTCCCCCGCATATAGGTTTGAAACCTAGAAATACACCTCTTTAGATCATGATCATCACGTTATCTACAGAGAAGTCTGAATTCACCTCAAAACTTGTCTTCTTCAATTGTGGATAGAGATTAATAATGAAGGCACTAAAATTTTGATCTGGTTTTCATCTGTGACAGAATTCAACTGAGGAAGCAATTGCCACCCTTGAAAATGATAACACAAAATTACGAGCTGAGGTATCGAGTCCAGCTACCTGAACAATCATCATTTAATAGTTGAACTTGTTTGACTATCTACCTGGATATCTTTATCTTACAATTTGTATGGATTGATTTATTGGTTATTTCTCCTACTAATGAAATTGTACATTACAAACCACATTGCATGTTACGATGCCTTGCAATATAGTTTGATGGCTAATAATTTACGCCCTTGATGTAGTATTGCTTTGTGGTCAGAAATGACTTGCTAATAAGGCTCTTACATCTTGGTAGTTTGTGTATAAAACACTTTCTAGTTTTCCTGTAGGGCAGATGGCAGAAAATGCTTAGTGAAATTTTCAATTTTGGCCCATTAAGTTTCTTGTTTTTTTAGTATCTCAAGCTAAATGGACTATGAAACACCCGTATACTTATGAAACACCTGTATACTTTCTGATTTAGAAGGCTCTTGTAGTAGGTACTTCAGGGTTTTGGATAGATATTAAATAAGGTTGGGTATTTATTGGATCCTCGTTATTCGTCCATATGTTCCCATGACATGACCCCCATCCCCAATGTTTAGTCCTTCAGCTTTGCCTCATGGCGGACACATCCTAGCAATTCCTAGAGATGAGAAGAATGCCATGGCATTGCACACATGATACCTCTCAGAGGACCCTATTTAAGACAAGCTTCTCTATTTCTCTGCTTTGGAAAATGGAAATAATAAGCTGATCCTGGCAGATGATGAAGTTGGAAGAGTCAAGGAGGAGGAGCCTCTTACAAGAAAATCATCTTTTGTCAGAGAACATATCTAGTCTGCAGTCACAGATCAACAAACTTGAGAGCAGTGCTGCTTTTTCTCATTTCTCTATGGAGAAAAATGTGGTTAGTTTTTTGTTTTCTCGTATCTTCCAACTTATCATAATTGCAGCTTTTTTGAGATTCTAATTTTCAAAAAAGGAAATAATTTTTGCTTAGTAAGGGATTGAATCTATTATTTTATTTTATATCTCTTATCATATGGTCAACATTGTAATGATAATTTTTCTTTTTGATGTAGCTTACCTCTGAAAATGGGGACGCAGATTATCAGATAGAAGCTGCACGTCCACTGATTGAGAATTTGATTACAGAAAATGCAGAGCTTGTAGAAAAGGTAACATATCATAATGTGGTACAGTAGGCAGAAGCTGTGGTAGCAGATGCACTAGTTTTATTTGGTGTTCATATTTTCACTCTCACCTACTTGTCACTTGGCCTTTCTCTAGTAGTTCTCCCCCCTCTAACTACTCTTCGCTTGACTTGAGTTTGGAAGAGTTACATTCATATCCGTATTAAAAAACTCGCAGTAGTGCTTATTGCAAAAATAATGGTAATCAACTAACTAGAACCAAGTTGCACAAGAATTACAGTTATTTTTATATTGTTTCAGGTGAGTGAGTTATATTCTGAGCTTGAGGAAAGGGGTGCAAAAATGGAACTCTCATCCTTTGTTGACTCTGATCCAATGGATGTGATTCCTCAATCACCTAATGTTGCCGATACCTCAGCTCTTGTGATGGATCCAACGGTTGGAACTGCATATTCAACTGATTCCACGTCTGAAGCTGTTAAGATGACATTTGTTTCGCGTGAGAGCACAGAGTCCTTTGAAGATGTCCTCATCAAAGAGGCGCACGTTGATGCCAAAGATGGTAATGCGCATGCGAACTCTTCATACTTGGAGTCAGATGAAATTGTGCAAATTCCTTTGGATGAGAGCGAAGTTATGGATGCTTCTGATTTAGAGACGGGAGAAAATGATAAGAAAATTGGCGTCCCGCTTTCAGAAGCTCCTTTGATTGGTGCACCATTCCGTTTAATATCCTTTGTTGCTAGATATGTAAGTGGTGCTGATTTAGTCGATCAGAAGTCCGGAAGCTCAGCCCTCTAACATCCTACCTTCGCAGTTTAATGTTTATCATATCGTATTATAAACACAGATAATATTGACACCACATATATGATGATACATAAAGCCATTGTTTTTAACAAGCAGATAGAAGCCACTCAGAGTCTGGGAAAAGCATTTTTCTTGAAGCTATTCATCTCTTGTTCGTCCATGGCCGCTGGTATCATTTTTTGTAGCCGTACTTTGAAGTTCTTTTTGCCGTGATTTACCTGAGTAATTCATTGATTATAGTGTGTTTTATTATAAATACAAAAAATATGTTGAGGACCCTAAATCAAGTTGAATTTGGGAACACGACGGTTATTCTTAAATTGAGAATATTTCTAGTTGACTATCGACTAAAAAATTACAATTACTTTTGTAATTTTCTGAAGTTATTTCTTCTAGTGGTTGTCATGTCGTTTTTGTACATTTCTATATTGTTTCATTTTAAAGTTCTGCTAATAATTTCCAGTAGAAAATAAATTCAAAATATCATAAGGATATACCACTGACATATTTGACTAAACAGCAAAAATGCCTGGAATGGATTCATATTTAAGGGTTAAAATAGCAAGTGTACCTCACGTCTCTTATTTTAAGGGTTAAAATAAGTAAGTAAATACTTAATTTTATAATTGAAAAGCTGATTGAGGGCAAAACCTCTTATATCTTCCTAACCTTGAGAATCAGACCCACTTAAAATCTCCACTGAACTATGATCGGTCACCATATTAGCAAATGGAGCATTTCCATCGCGAAGGATTCTATCAAGCCACAGGTTCCTTGTTGCAACTTCACCCAGTCGAGGACTCATGGAGAAAATGAGAGAGAAGCAAAAGAGAGAAGACAATAAAATCAAATAAAAACAAAAAATTGAAGGGGAGAGAAAAAAAAGAAAAAGAAAAGCATATTTAAATGAGTGATATGGAACGAATGGAGTACAGTGATCAACAAAAATTTTCGCTTAAAGTTCAGAGATCACTCTCGTTATTAAATCCTATAATCTTACATACTACAACACCATTCAAAATTGTGGCAGAAAAGTTAGTCCACACATTTTGTGTGGAGAGACTTTCCCACAACATATTATCATACACTCTAACGTAACAACTTTATTTCCCTCTTTTCATTAAAAAATAAAAATTATGCGAAATGAAATATAACAATAGAGTGAGAGCACTTCATATAGATTATAAAGGGCTAAAGGGTTCAGGCGGTGGTTCTAGTCCGTTATCAAAAATTGGTTCTTGGTCAGACTCGTCTTCCACACTGTGAAGCCAATTGGTGTTCTTCGAATCCTCTTTGCGGAGAATCATGTCATAACGGGAGCTTTCATAAATATCGACATTCGATAGTTTAGCTGAAGATTTGTCATCTTCATTCCCACTTTCAGAAAACCTGTTAATGGTATTCCTGTTTTCTGCAATAGTGTCATGCTTGCCGAAAGGCAGGGTTCCATTGACAGATGCTGCTGAACTTGTCGAGTGACTGGATTGGCTTTTCTGGTTAGCAGATCGAATACTTTGAGGGTAAAGGTTTGAGCCTGTGAGGGGACGAGTACCGTTCGCACCATTTTTTATATCCTGCCATAGAATGGGGAATTTGTGAGCTTAAAGCATGATAGATTTAGCTTCATTGACATGAAAGTCCAATCACATCAATGGATGTAGATAGGCTCCACTAGATACAACATACTCCCAATTTCAGAAATTAGCATTCCTGAAGCTATTCAATATGTCATCATGTTACCATCTCATAGTCCGGAAAGATTAACCCCTTGTTTGGCACCCATTATTTCTCATTCCTCTTTATTTTTTTTTACAGTACTTATTTTCAACCACGTATTCTTCCATAAAATAATGTTACACACAAACCAAAAAACTTTTTCTTCTTTTTTAACTACACATTCTCCATCAATCTACTAATCCATAATACATTTTCCAAAACTAAAGAGGCTCAAAATGTGGTAACTGCTAAATGAATAGTCTAGGATATTTGTTTTATATGCTATTAAGAAAATGACAAAGAAGATACTTTTAAATTTTAATGCGACTTTTAAACCAGACATTGCTAAAAGCAGCAAAGAAACAGAGAAAAATTAAGAGCCTGTTTGGGAGTGATTTTGAGAATTGATTTTTTGATCGTTAAGAGAAAAATAGGGTCCACCTGTGAGAGAAGAAGTCAAATATGACGACTGAAATAGTAAAATAACCGTCAAAAAATCAATTTTTTAGGTGCAAAAATCGGGCCCAAACAGGCTCTAAGTTGAGAGTATATTTACCATATTTCTGATAGCCACATCTAGAGATTTTTTTGAAATAGTCTGGCCAAATCCAGTGCTTTCTGTTGATATCTTCACAGGTTTTCGTGCAGATAACTCTCTGCGGAGAAAAATAGGGTCCACCCGTGAGAGAAAAAGTCAAATATGACGACTGAAATAGTAAAATAACAGTCAAAAAATCAATTTTTTAGGTGAAAAAATGGGCCCAAACAGGCTCTAAGTTGAGAGTATATTTACCATATTTCTGATAGCCACATCTAGAGATTTTTTTGAAATAGTCTGGCCAAATCCAGTGCTTTCTGTTGATATCTTCACAGGTTTTCGTGCAGATAACTCTCTGCGAGTGTCAATTGTATGATCACTGAGCGGCCCATTTGCATGCATCCGACCCCTTCCAATGGGTTCCGTGATTCTTCCCCGGACAACCATGGGTGATGACTGTCTCCTTGGAAAAGCGGTAGAACTTGTTGTCTCAGTATTCCGTTTCAAAGTAATAGCCGCACCAGGTCTTGACCTACCGGCAGATGGGGGCCTGTCTGGTAAAGTTGTTCGCAGGTTTGGGGGTGTTTCAAGTGGAAAATCTGGGGGGACAATAGGCTTTGGTTGGGGCCGAACTCGTGGACCAGGGGAGCTTGGGCGGGAAACTGAAGAAAGATTCTGCCTTGAAAGAGTCCGTCCTCCTGATGCTGAAGGTCCTGTTGCAGGAAATATAGAATGTGATGGTGATGGGTTTCGACGAGTAGGTGTTGAAGGCCTTGATGTTGACCGAACACCAATAGAGTTCGTGTTGGCAGAGACATGTGGCCTGGAAATCGGAGTAGAAGGTCTTGAGTTTTGGGATGGTCTCGGTTTCTCAGTTGAAGGTATGTTGGGTGCAGGATGGACTTTACAAGGAGTTGAAGATCTTGAGACCTTTGCACGGGCAGAAGGGGTTGAAGGTCTTGTAACAGATGAAGAGCGACTAGTAGGAGTGGAAGATCTAATAAAAGATGACACTGATGCAGAGCTCGTGTTATGGATAGGGTTCGATTTATTCGAATTGATACCATATTGGAAACTAGAGACAGACGGGCGAGTTGCCGAACTGCTTCGTGTTGGTCTTGCAGGACGGCTGCTTTCCGATTGAGAAGCTGAAAGCTGAAATAAGAAAAATATACCATAACATATGAAAGCAGAAACCTAAATATAGCAATGTCCAACTATATGTTTATTGATTATGATTGATAATGAATCTTGTTCAATAATGAAAAGGCAAACCAAAGAACAAGGAAAAACCAGTCTAGATTTTTCAAGATAACTTGAAATAGAACTGATATGAGCATATGGATTAATTATTTGTGCTGAATATTTGGCTTTAAAATATGGGCTAAATACAGGCAACAACAAGTAATTCCTCTGTGAATAAAGTTATAATCTACTATATGGAACAGGTTCAGCATACTCTTGAGGCCTTGATTGTAGAGGTTGATCTGATTGATGGACTGCCTCTTGGAGCCACGAGAGCGGATCGGGATTCATTTATATCCAATGGAGGAACAAGAGGAGTTCCAGGAGGAGTAAGAAGCCTGTTACATATAAGGGCTGTAAGCATAGGCAGAGACAAATAACATGTCCCATTATTGCTTCATGTAAATCAATTTCAATATAGGTTTTTTGGGTGCAGCTAAATATTGTTGGATTATGATTATTTGAATTGGTTATTTTTGAACCACCACAATTTATTCTGAATGCATTAAATGAGCAGAACAAAGGTGCATACAATTATCTCCAAACACAAAAAAGTAACACTAAAAAATCTAAAACTACATCCCAAGTTAGATACTCATATTAACACAAAAGAAACCAATTTGATATTCATATGATGCAATTGTCCCAACCATCCACTAAGCACGAGTCCATGTTTAGAATTTATACAAGACCTCCTTGTGCAGGTTCACAATATGCCGAGGGGAACTACATTATTAATTCATGCGAAAGTTGTCTTTTTAGGTTCCCTGATTCTCTTTGAAAACTAAGGAAACCTAGATTTCATCAAGTAATAAATGAAACCAAAAAAATATAACTTGTATACATTTTCTGTCCAACTAAAAGATTATTGAACCAATTAATGTAAAACAATTTTTTTCTGGTAGGAAAATATTTTCAGGAATTACCAATCGTAGTCATGCTTTCCGGCATCAGTTGACGACAATAGGTCATCCAGTCCACTTCTACTCTGTTTTGCTGATTCAATTGAGAGACTCCCCAATTTCTCCGATGCTAAACTCGCGAATCATCAGATTCAGTGAAAAAAAAGGAAGAAGAATTAATGCCAAAAGAAGAACCGAGGTAAATTTGCTAATAAAGAAATAGATAATACAGCTAGATAGCATTGATAGTTTAAACAGCTGCAACGCAAATCGGGACCACGACGTCATCTTATACAATGAACATACTATTTCTGACTGATATTTCCAAAAATAACCGTCGTTTTAAACCCGATTTGTCTTTAAATCACACCACAAACCATTTGTCGCCGCATCTGCTACAGTTATTTATCACTGACCGCTAGAATTATAAAGTCAAAGCAAAAAAAAAATAAATTACGCACCATCAGACTCATCGGAGAAGAGGTCCAAGTTGTCTTCCGAAGAGTCCTTGGAGTTTGAGACTCCACCGAGGCTAAGTCGCCGGCGTTGGTGTAGCGGAATATTCCGCTCGCCGGCGATCATTGAACTGAAATTCATCTGGTAGTTTTGTAAATAAAAGACGCTTTTATCATAATGAGCGGAAGCACGTACTGCGTCTGCGTGAGCTGAAAGAAAAATGGAGATGTGAAGAGTCACGGAAGCCTTTCTCCGTCAACTTTTTTTGACGCCGTCATATCATCAGAACATGGATCCATAAGCATTCGCTACATGGGTTAGTTCTCAAGTTTTAATATTTATATGGGACATTTACAAAAATATCTAATTTTACATATGTTGATTTAAAAATGTTCACTTTTGATAATCTTTGCAAAAATGGTCAAATTTGATATCAAATTCTCTATTTATTCCTTAATGAAAGAACAAATAATTTCATATTACACATGTCAAATCACAATTAATGCTAGACATAGAAATGTCGAGAATAACATTTAAAATGTAGAAAATGTTATATTTCGAATGAAATGTCATTCGAGACATTGTATCGAGAACAACGTTTGAAATATTAAGAACATTTAATATTGTGATTTGACATGTATACTTTTAAAATATAAACGAATTCAAATATTGATAACGACATTTGAAATGTCGAGAATATCATTTTAATGTAACTTCTCATGGAAGTTACTTAGGAGTATTCTCGTCCAAATAATTGTGAAAATGGACATTGAAAAATTTGGAACATTTTTACAAATGACTATGTCAAAATGAACTTTTTTTTTTTTTTAATTTCCTCTATTTTTATATTTATAAAAGGATATTCATAATTTATTTGGAATCGATTACTCTTTTTTTATTTATATTTATTTATTATTATTATTTTTTTCTAAAGGCTAGAAGTCAAGCTTAATAGATAGAATTGCTTCCATGCCATAGATCAAAATAAAAAGGAATTTTTTCCAATGTCATAATTTTTTATATTTTGCTCGAAAAATAATTTATATAGGCTTGCAAGAAATTGTCAATATATTTGAGATTGAATAGGATAACTTTCATAATTTTCTGGTAAAATAAAATTATGGGAGCACATGAGTCATGAGGAGCCATAGTCAACGGTCAAACTTCACAAGTCCTAAATGGGAACCTAGTAAATAATTAGAATAATTAATGCTTCCAGAAGCTGGTCTAGACGAAGGGAAAGAAAGCGTCCAACCGCACGACTTTCAAAAGTTGGGCTTGAAGATCAATCCAAACACACTTGACAATATCACATTCATTTATTTTAAAAACTATTTTTTAAATCGATGTTTCAAAAATTTTGACAACATGAATGTCATCAATCACAATTGTCGACAACAATGATATAAATAGCTTTATTCGATTGAAGACACGTAGCAGGAATTCTATATTTTGTAAATCCTTCCTGTGTGATTTGGACTCGATTCAAAGAATCCTTAGATCTAATGTAGAATTCTTCGAAGAGTTGGTGCATCAGTGAGTGAGATTTGGAAGGTGGGAACGATAGCTGACAACATTACGTTATTAATAATGGTATGGACCACACTAATTAAAAGTTGTCCATATCTTTGGTTACGGATCTCGGAATCCATTCATTTTGCAAGCAATTAATCATTAGGGCGGTCCAAGGTAAGTCCCTATTTTGACAACCCGTAATTGCGAAAACTCAAATTTTAAATAATATTTAGAATATGTTATTGAAAAATAGGGGAAAAAATATATAAATTTATGTGTAGAATATTTTATTGTGTGAATGTGTAGGTAAAAATAAGTATGTAAAAAAAAAAAGTTCGAAAATAATGAAAATCAAACAAGTGCTAAATTGCTTCTTCGTTTTTTTTTTCAGTTGAGATAATTTGAGACAAACTTGTAGTTACCATATGTGAAATTGTGAAAGGATTCATAAGAGTTGCATAGATTTCAGGGCTTGTGCTTGTACTTTTTGGAGAAGAATTCGAGTACGTGTTTACATAGTCTTCTTCTGTCCGAAGAAATGAATCCAATTTTATTTAAAGGCTCTTCTAACCAGATAAAAAACATCCACAAAATTAATCAAATAGTTATAAGTAATTTTTAAACGTAAAAGCAGCTTATGACTTTCAAAATCCTCTGCTAAAGGGTCCATAATCCATTTCCAACAGATACGACATGATGCAAGGAAAAAAAGGGAAAAAAGAAAAGAAAAGAGAGATGTTCATTTCAAACAATTACCGAGAGAAAATAATAGGTCCTCGCAAAAATCACTGTTACTCCTCAAGAACAACAGTAACTTGTTGATTGCAAAGACAAATCAATTAGGAATAAACAAGAGCAGAGTATCGTCGAGGTTGGAAAAAAATTCTACTTAATAAGTCAACATCAAATGACAAGATATTATAATAAATCCATGAGAACATGGAAGCATTAACATACAATTTCCCAAATACGAAAACTGAGATTACTTGTAAAATTCCAAATCAGTGTCGGGTTTCTTGACATTGCTTCGGTATCCCTTCTCAAAGTCCTTTGGAAGTATAACATATCGATTTTTGTGAACAGCGTGCATACTTGCCTCCTAACATATAGCGGCAATTTGCAGAAAACCACCAACATGGTTAATGCAACACAAATTCCAGATTCGACAACTTATATTTTTAGTTCAATCCTAGAACCGACAACAAGAAGGATACCCTAAAAATTCTAACAGAAAAAACTATATTGGAACAAGAAGACAAGATGAAGCAAGTCCCATGGTTTTGGGGAAAACAAGAAGACATGATGAAGACGACATTATGCGATTTCGGTGGTCGGAGCATGTTTTAGAGTTTTAGGGATTCCATTTTAGGTGAGGGAGACAAGTTCGCCGGCATTTTGCGATTTCGGTGGTTGATTTTGCTACAGAGAAGAGTGGGTTTTAGGGATTTGATTTTCTCTTGCTTTCCTTTCACATTCACGACATTAGGGATTTGGTTTATGCTCTGCTTTTTTTTAAAGAAGGATTCAATTTTCGTCTGACAAATTTTGTACAATTTTTTTAATTGGTCAAATCTCATTTAATTAGGACATGTAGGATATTTAAAATTAGCTTTAAGGGCAAACATGTCTAAAATTGTCTAAAATTGACATTCTTGCAATGTAAAAAAAAAAAAAAAAAAGGGGATTTTGTAATTACAAAGTCAAGAGTTGACTATTTTGATAATTTCCTCATAGTTAAATTTGCTTAAGTTGCCTCTTTCTCTACACACATTTCAATCGTACATATAGATGTCTCTCTATGAAGATCTTTTGATAAGATTCTAATCGAAACAGAAAGAAAGGAAGAAGAATGAAAAGAAGGGACATTATAACGGTAAAATTTGCTTAAGATGTCTCTTTCTCTACATACATTTCAATAGTATGTATAGATGTCTCTCTACATTCGATCTTCTGATAAAATTCTAATCAAAACAAATTGCAAGAATTTTCACTAAAGAATTTTCCAATTCCTTGATTTCGTTGACGTCAATCCCTGATTTATTATGTCATTCTTCTTAACAAATGAATATTTATTTTTGGAATATTATATAGAGACGCAAACTATTGTAAAATAAGAATGTGAACCCTAAACTTCCAAGTTCGACTGAGCTCTCCAGCCACAAAAGCCACAGGTTCAAAGACAAAATCTCTCGCTCAAGATAGTAAACTAAAACCGTTTTAGTTTTAAAATACGCTACGGGTGTGACAACAATTCAATTAACTTCTTCTCCTTCTTCGCCTCACATTCTCTCTCTTAGAAATTCCACTAGCTTCCTTAACGAAATTTCAATCTCAATCCAACTGTTGATTACTGTTTAATTTCGAAATTTAGATTATTCAATGGCTACTCTTCAGCTATTAAAATATAGTCCATCTACACTTCCAATTTCATCTCAATCGAGTTACCAAAGAAATTTCAGCTGTTTCTGCTCGGAATTCAGTTCTAGGCTTCGATATTCAAGAACAGTGCTTCATAATAGGAGGTCAAGGGTTTATTGTAAGACTCAACAAAGTGAAACTCAGAGCAATGGTAAGTAATACTGTTGAAGTATTTGTCTATACTCTACATATGCATGTGTGTATAAATTTGAAATACTCAAATTTCAATCTCCTATAAAAGACGTGGTTAAGAAAACAAACCTCGGCAGCACTTATTTTATCAGGTCGAGAAACATAGTCCTCTAAATCAACTTCATCGCCCAAGTTCATCTTAGCCGTGCATACCTGCTCAAGGACAAGCAACAATCATGAATCCACACAATCATGAAGAATCCTTCAGATGTATGTGTATCCAAAGAGATAGAACACTCTAAAACTCTTTGACACAAACTATACATTTGAGGAGAAAGATTGCCATTCAATTCATAGGAGACGGACAAATTTCTATCAATTAACGCAAATGGAAAGATGAGAAATAAGACGCTTCAGGTATATTCACTAGACAATTACCTGAAAAACCAGCCTCTTCTGCCGTCTATCAGGCAAAGGGAACTCAATTTTACGATCAAGTCTACCAGGGCGTAGAAGTGCAGGGTCTAACGTGTCCGCGCGGTTAGTGGCCATGATGACCTTCACATTTACAGTTTGATCAAATCCATCCATCTGTCGTACCATTCAAATAATTAGTAGCATTATGGCAACAACACATGCATAGAGAAAGCTCATAAAATGGGTTCGAGTTTCCTATATCTACAGCCTTTGACTGTACTTGCAGATTATTTGTCATAAGCATAAAAGTATGCATCTGCAGTCTGATTGCACCCCTAAATTCCTAATCGTACAGATATACCTGATTCAAAAGTTCCATGAGTATTCTTTGAACCTCTCTATCAGCTCCAGTTTGGGCATCAAATCGAGCAGTTGCAATGGCATCTACTTCATCAATAAAGATAATTGCAGGAGCGTTTTCTTTGGCCAGACGAAAGACATCACGGACCATTCTAGGACCCTGTACATACCCACCAGCAACAATATTTAGTCAATTGGATATTCACAACTTCCTTGGCATGGTACACAAAAGATATTCCAAATGTTATCTAACAATGAATCAGCACACATCACAAGCAAAGAGGAGAGTTTCTGAAGCATACCTCACCCAGATATTTCTGCACAAATTCTGAACCCACCACCCTAATGAAAGCTGCAGTTGTGTGGTTTGCCACAGCCTTGGCAAGCATGGTTTTACCTGTACCAGGTGGACCATAAAGCAACACTCCACGGGGAGGGTCAATACCAATCTGCTTGTACAGTTCATTGTGCGTAAGTGGTAATTCAACAGCTTCACGAATTTCCTGCTTCTGAATATCACATCCGCCAATATCCTGAGATAATGAAGAGATAGGGTGATATCAGAAGGTCGACAAAGCAGCTTGGTTAACCATAACGAATGGGCATGGAATAATAACTAATAGTGTCCACTATTCGAAAGTGCAATAGAATTATATCACATCTACAGTTTTTATAAATGAAGAATTTGTTCAAGCACATGATTACGGGATGAAGCAATCAATAATTTGACCTACGTGAATTGTTGATTTGTAATCTCAGAATATTATCAAGGAGAAGAATATCATTGATGCAAATAATGAAGAAGGAAAACTTTCAATTCCTACATTCCAAGCATTGGCTGCAATTTCAATGCCCTAAAAAATTGAAGGCAAGTTTTCTCCAGCCAAGAGGGAATGATGCAAGCAATAAAAGGTATGAATCTACTAGAATAGGTAAATACAAAGTAGCATTATTCAGGTCCACAAAAGTTTCTTTGGACATAAGTCATATCCCCTGCGTCCACATCAGAGTATTTATTATTTATATATAAATCAGAATTTTGAGTTTTTCTTATGATCATGTGGGGTCCAGGTCACAGAACCCAAGAGCATTCCCAAAATTGTTTATTCTTAGCCTATTTGATATTTCAAATCTGTATGCATCCAAAATCAGAATTCCCTATAAAGTTCTTTTGCATTGGATCTTAAGAGATTGGCATCTGGAATGTTTGGAAGAAAATATCGAAGTTTCAGTTTTAATATAGAAAAAGGAAATATTACAATGTTTTGAGCTTTCATGCTTGATCTGTGTGGTGATCATGATGATTTGCAACCAAATTTCTTTTTTGTTTTTAATATAGAATCCCCACAAGTGTGCCTCCGTTTTGGAGAAAGTTTGATGAAATATGGATCTGGCAAAGAATATCCATGATTGGAGGGCTATCCAAAACTGTATAATTGTTCAACATTTGCTTTTAAACCTTCCAAAGTTGCAGTTTAACAGGATGGGTGGAAAGAGGGTATGCAAAAGTCAGGTCAAAGAAAAATCTATCATCTGATAACACCTTTGTTTTCTTCCCTTTAATGTTAGTTTGGTTAAGTAAAACCACAAAAGATGGCTTTTCCGGTCAAAGAAAAATCTATCATATGATAACACCTTTGTTTTCTTCCCTTTAATGTTAGTTTGGTTAAGTAAAACCACAAAAGATGGCTTTTCTGGTTCTTGCAGCAGCCAGAAAGGACACTTTAACTGTTGATAAAGATGTGCCAGAAGTTGAGGGCCCACCTATAGCAATAAAAACGCTAACTGATAAATTAGGGTAATTTCGATGCCAAAAAATTGAAAAATATCTTGAAGGTTGGAAAAACCAGATTTGGAGGATGAAGAATATTCTTTATTCGTGTTAATGTTTTGAACCCAAATCCATTTCCAACTTCTACCAGTCTTGGATGGAAGAAAGTCACTGAGCAATTTATTCTTGCATGCCACTAGTACAGTTTTTCTGCTCAACAAAATTCTAACACGATCAGTGAACACAGGTCTTAAATGAAAAGGACCACCTTCAAAAAGAGAATACCATGCAAATGTAAAGAGTAAAGTTAAACTCCCATATCAAAAATTTCAATCATATAGATATAATCAAGTCCACATTCCCAAATCACCATAAGGGCTCTTGACACATATGATTGTTAAATGCAAATAAAATATAAAGACTCCTACAAAATGCATCCTATAAGTTGTAAATATATTAAAATTTATCACACAACTCTTTATAACCTACTTTAAGCACAAGATAGTAAATTTCACTTCTTTATACTCAAATCCAAACAGGCCCTATTCAATCTGGTAAGAATAAGCCATCAAGCAATTAATCAGCTCAATCTAGGGCATATTTCCTATTAAGTCTTTAATTCCAATTCAATTATAAGATAAAATCATCCAACAAACTAATAAATAATAATGGCATACATCCACTAAAAATCTATAGCAAAAACTGTATATATAAAAGTGAACTAACTCACATTGTAGGTAACATCAGGTTTCTCGGATTGGCTGAGAAGCGAAATACTGGAGTCAGCTTCAGGGGGCAAGACATCGACGAGGGCATTAGAGTGGCGGTGGAGAGCCACGGAGGCGGCGGGCTTGAGGAGCTCGCGATTAATAGTACTTAGAATGCGGACATAATAATTCGACCCGGTAGTGGACCCAACGATGCCGTTGTTCTGGTCAACCATTTCCATGAACTGGCCAATGACCAGCGGCACCGACTGGATCCTTTTGACCTCCTCCTGAGCCCGAAGAAACTCTCGCTTCAGGTTTTTCAATTCATCCTTCACGTATTCCTCTTGAATGTCGATGAACTCCAATTGCCGCTGGAGGGATTTGAGCCGGCCGTAAAAATCGTCGTCATCGGAGGATTCGGTGTATTTAGAGGCGGCAACAGCGGGTAATGCCGGCGGCGGGTCAGAAGAGGATACGGGTTTCGGATCCAGTACCATTGCGGAAGCGGCCATTGTCAAATTTCGCTCTTTGCTTTTTCGCTTTAGACTTTCGTTCTCTTCTCTTTTTGCTGCCTGTATGTCCTTTAACTTGTTGCAGAGGGAACCGTACTGGGCTGAGGTTTATCGGCGGTTATTTGACGGAGAAATGATTTGTTGGGTCCAAATACAGGCCCATTGGGCTACGGCAGAAATTATGGGCCTCAAAATTATAGCGGAAAATTTTAAGGAAAAATAAGAGATTAAGTCCTTGTTTGGTACATATTAAAATTTAAATTTTAATATAAGTTAAAGTCAACAATCAATTTTAATCATATATTTCATGGATTTCAATCATACATTTTATCGACTTTTATCAAAATCCACTAAAAATTTAATTTAAATCCTAATCAAACAGTGTATAAGTATGATTCATTCAAAACTAAGAAACAAGGTTTTAAACTTCAAATATCATATTTTGATTAGATTTTATTTATGAAATAATTAATTAAATATATATTTTATTAATTAAATATATTAAAATCATAATTCTATACTATTTGGTCATAAATAATCGAATTAATAGCCACAAATTATTTTGCAATTACAAATCAAAAATTTTATAAGTCACAATTCATTCATCGGTCATAAATAAAAAAATTTATGGGTCACAATTTATTTAAAGAGAATTGCAGCTAAGATACCAAACATTTCATTTAGTGGTAGATTTGATCCAAACCTTTCATCATCCATACCAAGTACCAAATTTTTAAAAAATTCGCAATTCAAGTCCAAAATAACGATTTTCCATTTGTTTGACCGTAAAAATTGTCAGTTGACCACATAAATAAATAAAAAATCATAGCTTTAGCCAAATAAGACAATGACTACCTCGTCAAAATACATTTCTCCCATTACATTATAAATAAAAAAAAAAAAGGGGGGTAAAGAAACCACACCCTCCCACGCTCATCTCCTTCTTCCTCAATCCTCTTACCCCAAAACCAAAATCATTCCCACCACTGGTTGCCACTGTCTCAACTCTTAAAATTAAAGGGTTATTCTACTTGTACATCAAGGTGTCCATTCCCTCATATTGAGGGGGCTCCACTCCGAATAGACACCTTGATGTACACTTGATGTATATCAAGTATAACCCAAAACCAAATCTAGATCTAGATAGCCATTGCCATCGCCAAATTTTACCAACTCCTTCAAAGTCCACCTGTTTTTTTTCCTTGTATTCAGAGAGACCCATTTCAATTTTACCCACAAAATCAACATACAGAAGGTTTATCTCGATTTTCATAGTGTCTTTATGCATCAATCGTATTCAAGTGTTTGGAGTTTCTTACAGCCACTGATAGTTTGAATCCACCTTCTAGTCGAGATTATGAAAGACTATTAGAAGTCGATTATGATTTTCGTATTTTTGAAAAATTTTAAATTGCCAATTATTTTGGTAGTTTGGAGGAGTGGGCATTTGAGCTTCTTGTTTAGCTAGTAGGAATGATGCCAAATTTCAAAACAAACACTTCACTGATATCAACTTCGTATAAGCTTCACTTATTTTTGTTTCTCTATTGATTTGTTTCAAACATTTTCTCTAACTCTTGATGATTATACCTTCAGTTCAAAATTTTAAATATAGAAGCCATTTGTTAAATGTTTGCTTGCTTTCTTGGAGCAACAACAAGGTAGTAAAATAGAAAAAATATGACGATTCTCGAATTTATCAAATATTTTATCTTCTTAGAGTCTGGTATCCATTCTTGCAGCACAAGAGTGTATACTTCTCTATTGATTTGTTTCAAACATTTTCTCTAACTCTTGATGATTATACCTTCAGTTCAAAATTTTAAATATAGAAGCCATTTGTTAAATGTTTGCTTGCTTTCTTGGAGCAACAACAAGGTAGTAAAATAGAAAAAATATGACGATTCTCGAATTTATCAAATATTTTATCTTCTTAGAGTCTGGTATCCATTCTTGCAGCACAAGAGTGTATACTGAGTTGGGAGTCAAGAACCCCATTGTAATACCTTGTTGTTGCTTTCTGAATCTAGATTTGGCTTTAGACGGGAGTGGGACTAGGGAGCGAGAATAATCTTTTTTTCTGTTGGATCTGGCTATTTGGGATGTCAGAATCATTGAGAAAGTGGCGCCAAATGTGCATTAGCAGTAGTCGCCAAAAGCTAGGTGGGGGTGGTTTTGGTTTTGGGGTAAAGGGTTGGGGAAGAAACAAATAGGTGTGAGTGGTTATGGTTTTGATTTTTTAGTTTAATAGGAAAATGTGTTACAGTTTCTGGGGTTAAACTGATGGAAATCGTTATTTTGGACTTTGGTTGTGATTTTAAAGGTTCGGCACTTGGGGTGACACAAATAAAAGGTTTGAGTCAAATCTGATATTAAATGAAATGTTTGGTATTTTAACTGCAATTTTTTTTCATTTATTTATGAGTCGCAAAATTTAAGTGACATATTATTTATTAGAATAATACTATTTGTAGTCGCTCACTGGTCACTACAGCAGTTGTCCTACGTGGTATACACATCATCAAATAACCACCTGCTATGTGTATGCCACGTAAGGCGACTGCTGCAGTGAGCGACTACGAATAACATTACTCTATTTATTATCCACAAAATATCATTCCCACCCCCACGCCGTCCAACAAACCATCACAGCACCACCTTCGACTATCGCTCCACTGCCAGTTATAGTCACAAAAAATGAACAATTGAACACTACCACCATCGTCACCCGCGTACCACCACCACTACCCCCACAGCAACCAACAAGCCACCACAGTAAATCTAATTAGAAAATCACCAACTAAAAAACCTCCCACGGTGGATCGAATAAAAAAAAGCATCAAGGCAATGGCTACCAATTTCGGTTGCAACAGCGCACCTTACTGTGCACAATGGTGTTGTCCCTAGCTACGCACAGTCAAGTTTTCGAGGCGACGCTACTGCTACGCCACTTTGAGCATTGAGCAACGCTGCGGCTGCTGTCGCTTGCAACCGTTGAATAAGGGTGTTTGGAGTCACATGAGGGGTGGGTGCAACGCCAAATAGTGACCGTGAGGAAAGGAGAGTGAGAAAAGAGAAATAGCGAGAGGTAGAGAAGAGAGTGGGAAGTGATGTTTAGGGTTTGGGCTGAAATTGAGTTGGGGAGTGGGGTGAATTAATTTAATTTACAATATTATTATTAATATTTTGAAAAATGAATTATCATCTGAATTTTGAATAAAAAACTTTGACATCTTATTTTTGAATTGAGAAGTTAAAAAACACGTGTGGGTGTAATTTCTACAAAATTTTAGATATGATCCATTAGATTAAAACAGTTCATGTTTTACTAATTAATATTTTACATTCAAGAATTACTGTCATTTGATATGAGACAATAAACCAAATTTACTGAGTTACCATAAGTCCTCGCCTTTTTGTAACAGAAGCAAAACTTCAGCCATTGACAATTAAATCAATTCATTAATTATTACTCCCATTCTCTCGATGAAACTCTACATTCAAATTCATTTGGACTTTGAATAACATTTCAGGTGACAAATCTATTGCACTTAGGGTCTGTTTGATTGTAAAGATGAAATTGAATTGGGTGGAAAACGAATTCCAGGGAATTGAATTGCCTAGAATTGTTTTTCTGGAAATTGTAAATTATTGTGTTTGATTGATATAATTTTTCATGTGAAAAATGTTGAAATAAAAGTGTTTTTTGATGTTCGTTTTACTTTGTTTTACATGAAAATTGTCAATTAAAAGGATAGAATTTACTGGTATTGGGGATGACATTAGTTTCCGTCGCCTCCTCTTGTATCAATCCTTCATTTTCATATTCTGATTTTCTTATACTCGGGTTTTTACATATATTTTGAAGTACAATTGAGAGTTCTGGAAAAACCATTCGTGATTGCTGCACAAGTGGTTTACGATCGTTGTATCCTGAGAGTGACTGTCCACGGAGGTCGCAGCAATTATCGACGGGCAATTTCACTTTAGGACATCGTGCTGTCACAAGACTCAATCGGACGATAAGTCTTATATATTTCTGCATTTTATTGTTCTGAATATTATTGCAACTAGTTATTATTCCAACAGATAAGATGTGCTGGAGCAACTAAGTAACTAGATGTGAAGATGTCGAGGTTACGTTCAGGTAGGAAAACGTGCAAGCAACCATTGGTGTTGAATCGATTGTGAAAATAGGAGAGAAATCAGATTTGACTTCAAAACCTTCTGCATCATTATTGGAAAATGGACTATTGGCATTCTGCTTTTGAAATTCTCTTTATGCTTTTGTGTTAGGGATCAATGATTGAAACACTATGAGTCTGTTCGGTAGTGACTATAAGAATTGATTGCTTGATCGTTAGAGAGAAAAATGGATTCCATATGTGAGTGAAGAATTCAAAAATGATGGCTGGAACAGTGAAATAACGGTCAAAAAATGATTTTTTGAGGTGAAAAATGACTACCAAACGGGGGTTATATATAATTCATTTAGTTCATATGAATTTTTTTGTTTGCATGATTTAAAGACGCATTTTGATATTCTTGATTTAGGTTCATAAGATTACATGGATTGCTCATTGAATGCTTTTATATGACACTAGTGTTGGAAACCAATTGTGCTTTTACATTACACGTAGTTGGAGCAGCAGTTTGACAAGTTTCATAATATTGTCGACCTTCTTCTCCAACTGTGAATAATATAAAAAAACATTTTAAAATTACATATATTTTATTTCAAACGTTGAATCATAGAATTCTAATTCCATGTGATTTCAGAGAAGCAACTGTCCAACAAAATTCGTTAATATTTGAGGCTTTAATATCACTCATATGTCATATATCATGTAATTTACCTTTCACAAAGCAATCGTAGTATTAAAAAATTCACAACAATACATGCTAGAAAACTAACATAGACGTGTCACAAAATTTTACAATCAACCCATGAGATTACTCTTACGAAGCATAAAATAATCTGCAAAATTAGTGGTTTTTGAAAAGAGTGAGTTATCTTCGACTTGGTGTGGCTGCGGTGCTTTTTCCTTATTCTCACACTCGACTCAATGTAAACTATTTCTACAGTCCTCTTTCCACTATTATTCTGATAGTGGCGTTTTCCAAACTCACGTTTTGGGTGCAATATATCTAGAGTGTTGATGTGATTGTAAGTAGGACCGTGCTACATACACAGCACGGTTCACACCAACTTTCACAGCCCCCTCACATCGGGGGGGCCCGTGCACAGTAAAAAAAAATAAAAAAACAGGTGGGGCCCCCTCATTGTGAGGGGGCTGTGAAACTGAGTGTACAGCCCGAGCTGTACACTCAGTAAAACCCTTGTAAGTATTATGCCCTAAGTTTAATTAATTTTGGATATAAATACTTTTAATATATAATTAATAAATTTAATGGCAGATCTATTATTTAATTAATAGACAATTAAATAAATAATAGAGTCCGTAGATTCAAATCTTTGTAATTTGTTAATCATAAGGAATTGTGATTGTGAGATACAAATTATATCTGATTGAATCTTAAATCGTTCGTAATCGTAAGTAATGATGAGATATAGATATCGTTATTACGGATAGACCATCACGTGTGTCATTTCTTACTTGTGAAGTAAGTAGTTGATCTCACAAACTAAAGTGTGGTGACACTTAAATGAACACGTGGATGTTTTGTTATAGAACAAAACGTTGGAGACCTGCCGAGAGATTCCACATGGATAACTATATGAGTGTCAGTGGTTAATCTCTAACGTTCGATAGTGGAATTGGTCTTTTGACTTGAGGTCGTCATGGTACCTTATATGAGGACAGTCATACTTTGACGGTGTTGGATGTTGCTCTGCAAAAGACCGCTAATACGACATCGTTCGAGTACGTCAAGAATCATATGAAGGCTGTGATTGATCAATAAATGATTCGTCACTCTTAGATAGTAGGAGATTATGATCTACGTTTAATTCAATTAAGTCGATGATGAAATCCTTGACCAAGGTGTACTTATAAGTCGAAAAGAAGCTTTCGTCTTATATTGACTTAATAATGGAGTGAAAGATATGATCGATATTCGGGATTGACACAATTCCATATCTCGTAATTGATCAGATTATGTTGACGAAGGGATTATAGTTTCACGATAAACGAACGAATTTGGTTTTGTCATACCACGTGACATTCCCCGTCACATGTATTGCCCTGACACATTGTTAGATGACAATCTGGGACAGCGAGTGTGAATTCGTGATAAATTAAAATGGTGTTTTAATTTATCAATTTTGATTAGATCAAAATAATGTCACGTCGTTAGGTATCGTGATCGGAAACCTGATGGGTCACACATAAAAGAGAATTGGAAGATTGCAAATTTATCAATTAATTAATTTAACAATCGTTGGAAAATTAATTAATTGGGTTGATTATTTATATGCCCGAATTAATTAATTTGATTAATTAATTCACGGACCGGATTTATTTAAATGGATTAATTAAATATTTGATCGGATCGAGCCAGGCCCGTTTGGGCTTATATAAATACATGGTTAGGGTTTTCAATTCATATGATTTTTTATTCTCATAATTATTCTTGCTAGCACAAGAGGAGAAAACTCTGGCAGTTGCAATCTTGTTTTCTGTGTGGATCATCGTTGGAGGCTGGACAATTGGACAGCTGTGGGTGGCGAATCAAGATTGCTGGAACGAAAAGAAAAGCAAAAGGTTTGCAGAATTCTTCAAAGGTACAATTTTTATCACAATTTCTATCTAAACACAAAGGATTCGTCGGTTGAATCGAAATAATTTTAATTTTTCGCTGTGCGTGTATAAGTAAATTCTCAATAGTGGTATCAGAGCCTTCTTTGTATTTTTTAGAAATTGATTTGTGTGACTAAACAGTCAAATGTTGATTGTTATTATTTTTCTTGTTTCTAGCAATTAAGTGGAAATTTAATTTTGTATTTTTGAAATCTCATTCGAAAAAAAAATAAAAATTGGGGATCGGCAGCATGCTCCACCGCCGGCGGGTAGTAGCGTGCTGCCTGTCGGCAACAGCAACGCCTGCGGGGCACGGTGCAGCGGCACACTGCCTGCTGATATGGGCTGCAAGATCCGTCGCCTTATCATGCCCTCCAGTGGGGCGGCGTCGACTAAACAAAAAAAAAATGGTGAATTCCCTAGGGTTTCATATTAGAATTAGGGACGGGGGCTTCAAGAGTAATTTGAGTTATTTGAGGTCCCCATCTGCAATTTCGAATTCAAGGGTCAAATTTTTAAAATAATAAGAGGCGAGTTTTTTTTTTTATAATTTGAGAAATTAGAGGCTCCTCCCTGCAATTATAATAAGGGGTCGTTTTGCAAATTTAAATAGAGGGGCTTCTATGCAATTTTAGAGTTTTGGGGGCCTTGCCATTAATTTGAAACTTGGGTCAAATTGCAAATTTCAAATTGGATTTTGAATTTGAATTTTAAATGGGTTTTTAAAAATGTATTTTAATGGGTTTGACCCATAAATTTAATTTTGACCCAAAGTAAAAATTTTATTTAAAATTGACGACTTTCAATATTTTCGTTAAAATATGATTTTGACTTAAATATTAAACTTTGACCCTATTGAATTTTTATTTTTTTTAGGAGTGTTATCCTTAGATTAAAATATTAATTCAATTTAAATTAGAGTTTGACTTTAATTTAATACTTAATTAAATTTGATTTTAATTAATTATTCACCCCGATTATATTTTTGAAATTAAAATTGGATTCTAATCTGACATTTAATTAAAATTTGATTTTAATTAAATTGTGTTGCCCTAAAATTTTATTTATGATTAGAGTTAGACTCTAATTTGTGTTTAATTAAAATTTGATTTTAATTAAACATGTTCGCCCTAAGATCTCGGAATTAGAGTTAGACTCTAATTTTGTTATTTAATTAAAATTTAATTTTAATTAAATTCAACCGTCTTAAATTTTGAAATTAGAGTTTGACTCTAATTTGATATTTAATTAAAATTTGATTTTAATTAAATTATCCCGCCATATAATTGTTGAATTAGAGTTATACTCTAATTTGATATTTAATTGAAATTTGATTTTAATTAAATATGCCCGCTAATTAAATAATTGATTAATATGATTAATTAATTATTTAATTGTTCCGATCCATTTGTCTAAAGGAGTTTAGACGACTTAATTGTTAGAAACTTGAAACTTATTTGCATATAATATTAGATATTATATAGGTATACATTTATGTGATGAATGTATTATTAGTGGACGATTATGGGCTCGACTATATGGATGTATTGAATGGTTGAATTTTATTCTTGTTGTTTTGTGGGTCTGCGAGCCCGTTATTATTATTATTATTTTGGGCCTGCGAGCTCTTGATCATTTAGGACCTGTGAGTCCGTTATTATTATTGTTGCTATGGGCCTGCGAGTCCAATTTCATTTAGGCTTGCGTGCCAACTAGTATAGGATACATGTTGCAACTGGACTAATTGAAGAGACAATAAGAGGAGGAGACCATAGAGATGGTGCATTGATATTGTTCAATGCTATACCCCCTAGGAATTGACCAACTAGTCTTTCTTATGACTCGGGAAGACTAGATAGTAAAAGTCAATTATCGTCCACACTATTATATTATGTTATATTTATTTATTTGCATGGTAGATATATAATAAAATATATATTATTGTTACGATGAGACCTTTCAATGCAAAATCCTTCCATAAAATGTTAAGTCACATTTATAATCGTCTTCCATCATTATAGTGAAAAATCAGAGTCCCAAATCGTCTCAACTTGTTTAGTACACTCAAGGCTGGTCCATTAAGGATATGTTTGACACTATGAAATATTTGATATTTCTGAATGACGGGTTTGACTTAACTAAAATTTATCTTTTGTTGAGTACACTCAATGAGATAAATTTTAGAGGCATGTTAAGCTAACATATAAGATGTGTGAAGACAAAGATTTGTCAGTTTAATGATCTGTGAATTGTATGGAAATACAATTGATAATAGTATCTACCCAAATGTTATATTAAGGCTTGTTGAGTATACTCAAGGTCTTAGTATAACAGATGAGATTCCAATCCACTGGGAGTCGAGCATGGACTCCATAAATTTATGTGAGAGAGTCATAAATTTGTATTAAATAGTGGGAGCATGATTAATTTAATAAAAGTCTATGTTAAATTAATTGATGCATTTTTATAAATTATTCTTTTTCTTTTCGTTATTTATATTTATTGAATCGTAAGTAACCATGCGTATTTGAATGGCTTACTAGATGCCAACAACCAAACTATATTTTCTTAATTGACACCGCAATTTGAGAATTGTTCTCATGCATGAGAAAATTGTTCATGTCCTTGAGTAGCCCTTTTCAGAGACACCTACTGATGACTCGATTAAAGAAGAGGTGGCTACTGTAGTAAACACGGTGATGACAATAGTACTGCAACGTATGTGATACTTACAACTATGTCACCTGAGTTACAGAAACAACGTGAGAGTATGGATGCTACCATGCTAACACGTGATTTTTCAATTTAAAGAGTTGTATGATAATAATCATGTGTGGAAGGATATGAGACTTCCAAACAACTATACCGGTGCAAAATGACAGAGTGATCTTCAATCGATGCTTAGACACTAAAGACGATTGACGTTGAGAAATGTCTCAACTGAGTTCAATCATAAACCATGAACTAAGTAGTGACTTGGTTCTGCAATCTCTGTCAGAAGAAGCTATTCACAACTGATTATGCATTTAACGCGAATAAGCTCGAATGCACAATTATTGAGTTGCTTAACATGCTTAAGACTTTTAAGCCCAGTATCAAAGTCAATAGTGGGTAAACCATTGATTCCTCTAAAGATACTAAGAGAAAGTCTAAAGGGGCTTTGTGAAATCACCCAATATGGTTAAGACAGTCTAAGCAAAGGACAATATCAAATCTAATGCCCTTGGTTTCATTATAGAATGAAAGGTCATTGGAAGGAATATTGCGTGACTTACGTCTACTTCACGAGTTTCTTAGGTATTTGATACTAGATGTAAATCTCATATTTATACAAATATGGAGAAACTAAATAGAAGTAGACCACTGCTAAAGGGAGAAGTTGACCTACACGTTGGAGATGAGCAAAGGTTGATGCATTGCCTATAGGAATATACTTATTGCCATTGCCTTTTGGTTTAATATTGGAATTAGAGAAATGCCGCTTTATACCTACCATAGCTGGAACATTAAAATGAATTTCATGTTCGGACATGAACTATTTTAAGGACAATTATTGTTCTTGTTTATCTTGATAAAGATCCTAATGGCTATGGTAAATTACAAAACGACGTTTATATTCTTTAATAGTAAGGATTATATAGTGAGGATAGAAATTATAAGGCATAAATGCGATAATCTAATTATTACCAAAATCTGGCATGACAAACTTTGTCATATAGATGAAATTCAATTCCAAAGTTACATAAAAATGTATATTCGGAATTAATTGATTTTGACACGTACAAATTATGCACGTCTGACACAATGATCAAATCTTCTTTTACTTGAAAAGAAGAAAGGTCAGCATAATTACTGGTCTAATGCATAGTGATGCATATGGACTCATGTCAATAGATGTCAGGTAATGTTTCTCTTATTTCATCAATGATCATGTATACTTGATGAAACTCAAACATGAAACTCTTGAAAAGTTCAAGAGATTCAAATTAGAAGTAGAGAAACAAGTAGGTAAAGAAACCCTCACATTAAGATTCGATCCAGTGAGAGTATCTTAAAGATAAAATCTCGATTATCTAAGAGAGAATGAGATTCTCTTGTAGTAGACTCCTCCACATACACTGCAGCATAGTGGTGTATCTGAAAGGAGAAATCGTTAACTATTAGATATAGTGCGATTAATAACAAGTCATGCAAATCTCCCAAAATCGTTTTTGAGGTCATGCACTGATTGCAGTGTGTTACACACTAAATCATGTCATATCTAAGTTGGTTAACACAATTCCATACGAGCTATGGAAAGACAATAGTCCCAATTTATCACATATGAAAGTTTGGGACTGTGACGCTTATTTGAAACACATTGAATTGGATAAGTTTGAGACTAAATCCGATAAACACATATTTGTGGAATATCCAAAAACAAATATTTGGATATCAATTCTATTAACCCCTTGAGAAGAAAGTTTTCGTCTCACGATACATCGTTCTCTTAGAGAAAATGTTTACTTTAGGAGAGGACAGTGAGAGATAAATAGAATTCGAAAGAGTTCAAGAGTCCACAGATAAAGTTAACCAAGTAGAGAAATCCAAGTTTGATCCCATATCTGATATGGGACATACTCTTAATCAGGGAGTAGAGACTCCTGAGGACATGTTAGCTCTATGTGAATCTAGTAGGATCATTCGACCTTCAAGAGGGTGCGAATCCATGATTACTAATCAAGTATTACTGATCCAGGATGATGAACCTACTAATTGCACCAAAATAAAGTCAAGTATTGACTTAAAAGAGATAGCAAGAGGTCATGATACTCGAGAATGAACTCGGTGTCGAGAATGAACTCGGTGTATGTGAACAAGGTTTGGACCTTGGTCGAGCCTCTTGATGGAACAAGACCCATAAGGTTTTGTAAATAGTTTACAAGGGAAAGGTCGATATCGATGGGAATATCCATATATACAAAGCAAGGCTAGAAGCAAAGGTTAAGTGTTGACCTTGGTGAAACCTTTCTACTGTGGGCTTGTTGAATTCCATTCGGGTTTTGCTTACAACAGTTGCATATCGTGATTATAGGTTAAGATAAGTCTCTATAGAGCTGAAATCTTCGATTTGATGAAAAGGTCAAAGTGTTTGATTTTATCAAATTTGAAGACGAATTGTGTTTACAAGAAGATAGTGGAAGCATTGTCGTATTCCTAATATTATAGAAAACAGCATCCCTATATTTCAAACGTCGGAATAAAGGTTGTCAAATGATTTATTCATGAACAATATGGGATAATCAACTTGATCTATACAGATAAATCTAGAAAATTGCCTAATTCATCCTAATTTACACAGATGAAATCTTGAGAAGATTTGATATGGAGAAACTGGTTTCCTCTTAAGCAATATGTATGTTGGAAAGGTTCCAAACGTGAAGCAACCGTTGATTCAATAGTAGAAACCTAATATATGATTACTTCATAAGTAGCAAAGAGTTGCAATCTGGATCATGATGTTCATAAATGAACTTAGAGTAGTTCTTGATATTGTTGATCACATGCCATTGTATTGTGATAACAATAGAGCCATTGCAAAAGCGAAGGAACTAAGGTCTCATCAATGATCCAAACATGTATTAAGGCGGTATAATTTCATCAGAGAGATAATACATAGAAATGGCGTAAAGTAAAGAACAAATTCCCACATTTAACAACATTGCAGATCCACTAACAAAGAGTTGTCGTAGCATAAACATGATCGTTATGTAGACTTATGATAATGGATACATAAGTGATTGGATCTAGTGCAAGTGGGAGTTTGTAAGTATTATGCCCTAATTCCAATCAATTTTGGATATAAATACTTTTGATATATAATTAATGCAATTTAATGGCAGATCTATTATTTAATTAATAGACAATTAAATGAATAATAGAGTCCGTAGATTCAAATCTTCGTAATTTGTTAATTACAAAGAGTTGTGATTGTGAGATACAAATTATATCTGATTGAATCTTAAATTATCCGTGGTCGTAAATAATAATGAGATACAGATATCGTTATTACGGATAGACCATCACGTGTAGCATTTCTTAGTTGTAAAGTAAGTAGCTGATCTCACAAGTTAAAGTGTGGTGACATTTAAATGAACACGTGGATGTTTTGTTATAGAACAAAATATTAGAGACCTGCCGAGAGATTCCATATGGATAACTATCTGAGTGTCAGTGGTTAATCTCTAATGTTCGATAATAGAATTGGTCCTTTGACTTGAGGTCGTCATAGTACCTTATATGAGGACAGTCATACTTTGACGGTGTTGGATGTTGCTCTGCAAAAGATCGCTAATACGACATCGTTCGGGTACGTCAAGAATCGTATGAAGGTTGTGATTGATCAATAAAAGATTCGTCACTCTTAGATAGTAGGAGATTATGATCTACGTTTCATTCAATTAAGTCGATGATGAAATCCTTGGCCAATGTGTACTCATAAGTCGAAAAGAAGTTTTCGACTTATATTGACTTAATAATGGAGTGAAAGATATGATCGATATTCGGGATTGACACAATTCCATATCTTGTAATTGATCGGATCATATTTACGAAGGGATTATAGTTTCACGGTAAACGAACGAGTTTGATTTTGTCATATCACATGACGTTCCCCGTCACAAGTATTGCCCTGACACATTGCTAGATGTCAATCTGGGACGGCAAGTGTGAATTGGTGATAAATTAAAAGGGTGTTTTAATTTATCAATTTTGATTAGATCAAAATAATATGTCACGCCATTAGATATCGTGATCGGGAACCTGATGGGTCGCACACAAAAGAGAATTGGAAGATTGCAAATTTATCAATTAATTAATTTAACAATCGTTGGAAAATTAATTAATTGGATTGGTTATTTATAGGCCCAAATTAATTAATTGGATTAATTAATTCACAGACCGGATTTAATTAAATGGATTAATTAAATATTGGACCGAATCGGGCCAAGCCCGTTTGGGCTTGTATAAATACATGGCTAGGGTTTTCAATTTATATGATTTTTTATTCTCATAATTATTCTTGCTAGCACAAGAGGAGAAAACCCTGGTAGTTGCAATCTTGTTCTCTGTGTGGATCACCGTTAGAGGCTGGACAATTGGACAGCTGTGGGTAGCGAATCAAGATTGCTGGAACGAAAAGAAAAGCAAAAGGTTTGCAGAATTCTTCAAAGGTACAATCTTTATCACGATTTCTATCTAAACACAAAGGGATCCTCCGTGGAAATCGAAATAATTTTAATTTTTCGCTGTGCATGTATAAGTAGATTCTCAACAGTGGTGACCGCTGTCTCTTCCTGAATCGAGAAAGATGGAGTTTATTTGTATTGTCAATGATTCTTGATAATAATTAATAATCATCAGAGGATATTAGATTTTTGGAGATAGATGACATATTATTTATCATTTTTACCTCTTTTTATTTCAGTATTTGTGGAATATAAAATGTTAATGTAATAAAAAGGGTATAATTTTATAAACAAGCAGGCTACATGTATAGAAGAAAGGGTTACAGAACCCCTCCAGAAAAGAGACACGGCTGGGGGTGGGTTTTTTCACATGGGGCCCACCTCCATGTAAGACTTGTGTAATATTTTTGTGAGATCCATTTCTGTACAAATGAATTTTCTCTTTCATAAAATGGGTATGTGGTGTAAATTCCACATTAAATAAAAGGGAAATTAGCTCTTGTTTGGTGGCTTGTTTGGAAAACAATCAGAAGAGCTCACAAAGAAATGGCCAAATGAGCTACCCGATTCACCATTTAACTCCTCTTGTCAGTCCATCAAAGGTTTTTTTTAGAAAAACATTGTTTTGAATAGTGAATATTTGGAGAATGTGTGGTTAAAAAGTAGGAAAAAAATTTGAGTTTACGTGAAGAATATTTTATTATGTGAATAAATAGTTAAAAATGAGTATGTAGAGAAAAAGAGTTTTAAAAGAATGGGAGACAAATAAGGGCTTAGTTTTGAAATTCCGAACTTATTTTTCCTTCCTTTTTATCCTCCAAATATTGTTATTTCTTATCACATACTTTTCAAATCAAAATCCTTAAAAATAATACACAATCAAATTTCCACCGAACCAAAAGACATCCTCCACATCTATCACCATCTTTCAAACGCTAAATCAGATATGCTTCGCCATTGAAGCAACTTCATCCATCCACCACCATCACCATTGATACCACAATACCTGTACCACCACTTCCTCTATCCTGGTTTCATATATGAAATCGGATTTAAAATCGTCGAAACTTTCTGAAATTTTTTATTCTTTTTCTGTCATTTGGGAAGTGGTCATGGAAGGTAAGCGATGATCGAGGCTGTTACATGTAGTGTTGGTAATGTAGATGAAGGTGATGGTAGCAAGTGCCAGGTGGCGTAGACTGGTTATTGGAGAGGTAGTCATTGTGGCGTGGTGACAATGATGGTAGTAGTTGTGGCGTAACAATGAATGTCAAAAGTGATTGTGATGACAGCGATAATGATGTAACACTGAACTTTACAAGTGCTTGTAGCGACGACGACTATTGCGGTGGTAAAAAATAAATGGCAATGTGTAACACACTATCTCAAATAGTGATGACAATAGTGGAAAAGTGGTGAACGTAATACAACACAATATAACGCAATGTGTTAGAGATGTGGTGACGGCATGGCAATGTTGGTGAAAATCGTTTGTGTAACATTATATAACGCATTATAACACATTTGTCAAAGAATATGTTGTTAAAAATTAAGAAATATTTTCAGTGAAAAAAAAGGTTTAAAAGTGAATTTGTAACTACGGAACTTTTATATTGTAGTTGTGAAATGTTGCCTTAAAGAAATTTGTTGGAAAGTTTCACATTAAAATATTGTCTTAGTAGTTTTTTTTTTTTTTTCCTTTTTACCAAAATACTTTTTTCCTTATTAATTTTTTTGTTACTTTTTTATATCAAACTTTGCAATCAATCATGCTATAGGTATAGAAAATTTTGACAAACAAAATATAGCTTAAAATCATTGGAAGATGGAAAAAACACAAAAAACAAGCGAATTTGGTTTCGCCACATCTGTATCTGTATGAATTTTGTAAGGAAATTTTTCTGCTCGAGGCTTTTCCCCTTTGCAATCCACTATGTTACGTGTGTTACGCTTGTGCTACACCGGTAACACATTGGACATATTCTATTCCTTTTTTTCCACCGTTGTGATAGTTCTGCTAAATGTTCTAGGTTCTTAATTAATGCTACTTATTAAGATTTCCATTAATTATAGGGCGTGAGTTTAGAGCGTGTTGTATGCATTGAGGAATAAACAGTAAACTTGAAATTAAATTCGATTCACAATACTTTTGTATTTTTGAAACATTTGTGGGTGCAAGATCAATTAGAATCGTATACATAACATAGGCTTTACGTGGAATTCATCTCTGAAGCTGAAATAGTTGAGTTGTTTCCTAGTCTAATTTTTTAGTTGTATTCAAAGTTAGTAGTATGAAAGCACGAACCAATTGATATATTTTAACATTAATTAGAAAGAAGATTAGATATCTATTTATTGGTGATATGTTAATAATTAATTGATTGAACAGCCGATTGGATATCGGATTATGGCATTATGCGCTTCAAATTACAACTATTTTTGAAACAAGATTATTCGTTGTATAAAAATGGACTAAAAAACAAAGAGAGAGAAGAGAGGGATCACTGCTCACAGACAGTAACTCGACGTTGACGACGGTTCATGACAAGCAACGGTTGTCGCGGTTCACGAATCATGGATGACGAAATCACGGTTGGCTCGTGGCTGGGATCTGGCCATCTGAGGAAATTTGAAGAAAGCATAAAAGGTTTGGTGACTTTGGTCTCTGCCTTTGGTGAGAAAACAAAATAGAGGGTTCGGCCATTTTGGGGTTGGGGTAGATTAGGTAGCTTAGGCAGGCCCTGTTTGAGCCCATTGTTTGAAAGGGGCTAAAGAAAGAGGCCCACGACAATGAATCAACGGAAAAATTCATGGGAAAAATTCACAAGTCAAGGGTATAGAACACCCCAAGTCAAAAACCCACATAATGATTGAAAATTCAAATGTCCGGTGAATATATATATATAGCGATAAAGAGAGAGAGAGAGAGGAAGATTCTGTTACATCCGTTTTCTACAATTAAGCTCGCTTACCATATATAATAGGAGTCCAAATGTAAAAAATCCATAACCAAAAATTCCAAAAAATCTGTTGGCTTTCATTATGCCCGGCAACGAAATTGATGTTGCCGATTGATTTTACAACAAATTGGTCGATTTCATCACCTATCAGGTCACAGAGATTGGTGTCGATTCCATAAAAACGAAATAATTGCCGGAGAAGCCAATCCAAGTAATAATATGAATGTTTTTTCGTCGATTCGAATGTCACATTCTGAACTGAATTTCGTACACGAATTGGTCCAAAAATATGTTGCAGGGGACCAGAAATCATTGCTGGCCACAGAAGTGCCAATCGTTCCTGGCTAATAATTCTAAAATCATCGTTACAGGTAATAGTGTATTTTGATGCGATCACAACTTAAAATCAACAATCACGAGACTAATGTTGTTGGTCACAAAACTAGTATAATATCGTCGTTAGCTGGTTTCTCGTCACAGGTTGCTATTCAGTAAAATCGCAGTAGACGTCTGTGTCACATGCGTGAACTGTATGTAAATGTGACCTGATCTGTGAAACTGTAACCTCTATACTGTGAAATGTGAAGTATTTCAACAACTATGTCCATGTATTTAGCATCAAACATGTAGTTATTCACTTCGAGCATATGCGACCTCTGTGTAACAATGTAGGAGAAGTCATGCGTGACCTACTATGTGAAACTGTGACTTGACTTGTGATCTGTAACCTATCTGATGTGACATGTTTCGCCCACAATGTGTCGAGAATGTAAAATCAAACATTTCTTCATTTGTTACGAGCATATGTGACTCCCTGTCAACTCTGTAGTCTGAATGATACCAATCTGTGACCCGATTTATGATTGTCTTATCCATAACTATTTGCAACCTAGTTTGCTAATTTGTGACCTCGTTGCTGTGCAGTGTGACATGTGACATATTTCACATATGATGAAATTATTGATATTAATTCTAATTTGCAGAATAGTGTACTTGCACGTATGTTTACTGTATGGAATGCAGTTATGTAACCCTTGTGGAAATAGTGATGACAGAATTTGCTCTGGATCCTACAAAGGTAGCTGTGTCATTGAAGTACATATTGAATGAAGATTTACCTCCCATCAGGATTAAAAATGACAATAATGTACTATCATACGTTCTGCTAAAGGACATGGAGCGTGAACCTACTAAATATCGGATAATCGTTGACGTTGCTGAGGTAAAAATAGATAATACATCCATCACAGTGCCAGTCAATGCGCATTCCAGCGGTGAGATGTTTACATTGCAAGACATGGCATTAGAGATATGCGAAGCATCAAATGAAAAAATGGGTCACATTCCTGACACTGAAGTCACAGTTGTGTCTATCGCGGGTGCTAGAGAGGTAGAAGAAGGAAGGGTGTTCCGTGATAAGGATGTTTTGAAAATGAGTCTGTCATTTTTTGTCATACAGAGCATGTTTGAGGTTATGGTTGAATGGTCCGACATGAGAGAATATGTTGTGTGGTGTTCGAATGGTGGATGTAGTTGTATATGTAGATCGTTGATATGGGGTAAAACAGATCTATTTAAGATTCGAAAGATTGGTAGTCACACATGTGCATCAAATATAGTATTGGGGTCACATAGGCAAGTGTCATATAAGGTTGTGTCATCTACAATTAAGTACAAATACACATTGTCCCGTACTATATATACACCAAAGGACATATGCAGTGACACGTTGAATACTTATGGGGTTTATTTGAGTTATTCAAAAGCTTGGAGATCTCACAAGCAAACTTTGAAAATGATTAGGGGTGACCCAACCGAGTCATTTGGTAAGTTGCCAAGCTTCTTCTACATGCTCCAATATAAAAATCCTGGTACGATCACAGAAATAGAGGTTGATAGTCACAGTAAGTTCAGATATTGCTTTATGGCACTAGGTGCATCAATACAGGGATGGGAGCATTGTAAACCGGTGATTGTTGTTGATGGTACATACTTGAATGGTAAATATGAAGCTACACTTTTCATAGCATGTACATAAGATGCAAATAATAGTATATTCATTCTTGCTTTTGGAATTGGAGACAATGAGAACGACAAATCTTGGAGATGATTTTTCGATAAGTTGAAGAAAGCGTATGGAAACAGAGAAGGGGTGTGCTTTGTGTCAGACCGTCACCATAGTATAAAGAATGCAATAGAACATGTGTGTCCGGGAGCCTGTCACGGTATTTGTTCTTATCATTTGTTGCAAAATCTAAAATCATATTATGGAAAGTCAGGCGAAAATATTACGCAAGCATTCAATTCGGCTGTCCGCGCTTACACGTTGGAAGAATATGATTATAACATGTCTCTACTGGCTACGATGAATAAGAAGATAATTTCTTACCTGGTAGTGTAATTAGTCTTATTTCATTTCACATACATATAAATGGTCACATATGGTATTTACATAATGAACTTAATGATTGATTTAAGTTTGCAGACTGACGTTGGACCTGAAAAATGGTCACGAATACATATGCCAACAAATAGGTATTCTACAATAACATCAAACATTGTGGAATCGGTCAACGCAGTCACAAAAGCAGTCAAAAATTACCCTATTGTTTCCCTCCTAGAGTCATTACGGCAAACCATACAATCGTAATTTTGTAGACACAGGGATGATGCACATGGAATTTCACAAAGTTGTCGAGCAAGTACGAGAAAGAGATTAGGAAAATGAGCATGGATTTGAGAAACTTGAGGATAATTTTTTATATTTTAACATTGAGATGTATATGTGACCCAATGTAAGTGTCAGTATCTTGAACTGTAATGTATCAAATCTGATGTGACCTGTTTTGTGATTCTGTGACCTGGTTGGTAAACTCAGTTTGAAGCTCCGAATTTTGTTTCATAGCTATCTGTGAATGGAACAAATTTGTGAATGTAACATGATATATAAATCTGTGACCTAAGTGATGTGGTATGTGATGTAACTGTGTATTCTCTGTCAAATCTATATTCTGATGCATGTCTATCTGCCAAATGAGGTATGGACCGCATATGTAACATGCTTCCTGAATCTGTGAATGACTCAGGGATATGAGTCATTCATGCGTGACCGACACGTTGGAGTATATGTGACTTATATTCAAGTACATGTGACCTGACTGTTGTTATATGCACGCAGGTTTCTCCTTCAAACCAGACAGTGTTTTCTGTCAGCAACGAAAGGTCGACGTTTGTCGTCGATATTGAGCAACGAACATGCACTTGCAGGATTCTACAAGTTGATTTGTTACCGTGTCCACACGCTTTGGCTGTAATTGCAAACACAAGAAGAGATCCATATGATTACTGTTCCTATTATTACATAAGAGATGCGTACTTGAATGCATACCAAGATTATGTATATCCAGTTGGAAATCAAGAGGAATGAACAGTGCCAAAAGAGGTACAGCAAGAAATAGTGTTACCTCCTAACCAAAAGAGGAGTTGTGGAAGACCTACGGAGAAAAGAAAGAGATCATCCAGAGAAAGGAGACCGATGGCAAAATGCGGACGTTGTGGAGGACAGTGTCACAACTGTAGGAGATGCTCCAGCTTGGCTTCATTACGCTAAAATGATCGATAGAATTACATATAAATATTTTATAGATAGGTGATATTCTTTTAAAGATAATGTTCATTTTAAATAGTCTCTTTAAAGAATGCATTCAGTTGATCAACTTACAGTTAATTGTCTATCAACTTTGGAGTCAGAATAATAATTCTCTAAGATTTGGATCATATCTGTAACCTGATACCAGATCTGTGACTTGTGTGCCGTGACCAGTAATGTCTGACGTGCCGTATGAAAAAGTTGCTTGATTTGTGAATATGTAATCTGAAATGAGAATATGTGACCAGAAGTGAGGACACATACCATATGTAACCTGAAATGAGAATATGTGACCTGAAGTGTGGACACATGCCATATGTAACCTGAAATGAGAATATGTGACCTGAAGTGTGGACACATACGGGTTATATAAATCAGAATATCTGTAACCCATGTGCTATGACATGTGAAGTGTCGTATGAAAGGTATGTGTGACGTGATATGTAAATTTGTGATCAAGTTCAGAATCCAAATGTGACCTGTCTGCTGTACCATATGACATGTTTCACCGACTATGTGTCGCTGTTGAAAATAAAGAATATGTAAAATTTACACAATTTATATAAAAAATAGCGTTAAAATATAATCGAAGATGGATAAATCATGAACCTAAACACGTTAATAACCTTTACTGCAAATCAAAGGTTACAAGTTACAATTCATTACATGAAACTCTATTGACCAGACACGTGCAATGTTTATAACATTTACAAACTAAATCCTTTTCTTCACTAACAAATCTAAAACCACTTTTCATTCTATAACAATCGCTTCCCCCATCGTAGGCTGATTCACTTTCTTTGTGTAAACCTGTCGGTGTTTGTAGAGCAGCGTAGCAATATCCATTCTGAACTTGCTGGCATCAAACTTCTGGGGAATGGAACATCTACCACCACGGATAAGATACAATGCATATAACACCTCGAATATCCCGCAATCATGACTGCAGAACATATGACAGACTGTTATGAATGAATCCATCAAAAGGATATACACATTGTAAATATTGGTCATAGACTTACCCATTTGTTTGCTACGGGAGTGTGTCATCAATTATCACTTTCAATTCTTTGGCTTCTGGCCCGTGATAATCAGGATCCTTCTTTGAAATTTCCAGGGTATTCATTAGAGCAGGCAATACCTTCACATACGGCTCAATACCTTCCAAAAGCATCCAGCGACGGTAAGATTTACCTGCCGAGTTGAACACAGTCAGGGTATGACTTCTGAATTGTAACCGGCCAAGCATCCAATGTGCTTTATTAGTGGATATGATCGACATGAACACAAAGTCAACGTCAGCCCAGGGTGAGCTAAAAGGGAGGCTGTGACCTGTTGCAACCTCAAGCAGGTTTGACTCTGACAGTAGAACATTTGGGTCTTTCATGAAGGTAGGAAAAATGTCTTTTATTTTCATCTGGAACCATGAGTTTGTAGTAGTGGCTCTATATTTCACATTTTTGCCAAGTTTTGCTATCTGACGAATGAAGTAGAAGCAGGCATCCATCTACTGTTTAAATGAGAAGAAAATATGTAAGCATTGCGTACTCCCAGACTGGATACGAATATAAAATGTGACCTGTCTGTATTAAATGTGACTCTGTGACTAGTTACAATATGAAATGTGACCTGTCTGTATCATCTCTGATACTCTTCTTAACGAGTACGAAAGAAATCAGAAATCTAAAAAAAGTAATGTAACTTAATTCAGTGGGTAAACGTAATCGTACCGCACCACTCAATGATGACTCCGAATTTATAAGCTCATGGAACCAGGTCTTATGACCTACTGGGAATGAACCAATTAGAAAAGCAGGCTTGATGGCGTCATCTTCCTCGCTAAACTTTTTCGTGTGATCGACAATAAAGATTACATGTGTTTGTCAAACTGTGTATTGAGTAAATTTTGACAGATATGTACGAAATGCACTTACTTGTTTTTTGGTTTGTACCCCCTCTGGAACTAACCCATGAAGATCGATTTGTCAACTTCGTCGACATGGTCTTAAAACCCGCTTAACTGATAGTCCTGAGGTTGGTTCAGCAGTAGGTGATCCCTGTATGTTATTGCAGTAGGTTACAAAATAGATTGAAAATACAGCACATGAGCTGTCTGTGGCGTAGTTTGTATGTGGTCTGTCACCTATACATGTAACCTGGTGTAAATGTGTCTGTGATATGTGACATATGATTGGAAGATAGTTTGGAAGGGTGTGTGGCCTGTGACCCATAAATAAAATGTGGTTTGGAATGTATGTTATCTGTGACCTATGAATGGGACATGGGATGAAGGAATCTGTGATCTGTTATCTAACAATGTGACATGATTCGGAATTGTGTTTAATCTGTGACCTATGAATGGGACATGGTTTGAAGGTATTTGTGCTCTGTGACCCATGACTAGAACATGTGTTGGTATTGTGTATGATCTGTGACCTATGAAAGCTTTGTTTGGAATGTCAGTGAAATGTAACCTATGAATAGGACATGATCTGAAGTGTGTGTAATCTGTGACCTAATAATATAACATGGTTTGGAGGTATATGTGATTTAAGATCTACAACTACTGGAACATGTAAATACCTCATTCTCTACAGTCTTTGTTGCAGTCACCACATCAGATATGATGGAATCTACCATCTTCTGAGTTTTCTCCGAATGCAAAACATTAGGTGGGGTGAATTCAATTCCCAAATCAAATGATGGTGGCTCAAGGGAGAAGAGAAGATCATCACTTGGGTCCATTTTGCCCTTCCCTTTTCTGTCGACGTTTGATACTACGTTTTCCACCTACATGTTGAATGGAAAATGTCAGAATGAACTATATTATTTTACAGAAATGTAAAATATATCAAGTGACTACCTTCTGAGCCTTTTCAGATCCACCAGCTCCATGATGTTCTTGATCTCCAACTCCAGAAGCTTCTTTTTGTCCTACTCCATGCTCACTTGTCCAGTCACCAGACCGTCTAATGATCTCATCCGTTGCACTGGATATCATTGTTGATACAGACTCAGATAGAAATTGCATGTTGGTCCGAATATCCATTAGGTCATTTCTAATACAGGCTTGCATTTGAATAATGTCTTCAATTTTGTCGGTCTTCCCTTCGTTCAAAGATGACATATGTGACTTGATGTCTTCAAGCTCCATCTTCAACACTTTATTATCCGCCTGGAGTTCGGATACTTGCACACACAACACCTCAAAAGCCTAACAAACATGAATAACTGATTATTATATGTTGCTTGCGACATATCTGTGACCAACCATCAACATACAATGCACAGTGATCTATCTGTGACCTGATGTGTATGAAATGTGACATAGGAAATATTGAAGTGTGACCAATGATGGAAATATCGAGACCTGACTAAAATAACAACTTACGTCATCCCTTTGTGCCCCATGAGATTGTGGCTCCTCTTGAGAATGATGAACAGCTGTAGTACCTTCAACAACCGGGGATTTTCCACGGGCGGATGGCTCCTGTCGTCTTGGAGGAGGAGCAATAAAATCGTCGTCATCATCTAAAGAGTGAGCTTGTCCAATATTACTGTCCATTAACGGTAGAACTGATGGAACCAACTTCCCGCTAGTACCGACTTCTTCAACAGTCCTCTCCGTCTTGTGCTTGGTTCTTCTTCGGCTCTCGGTTGAGCACGTCGGCTGGATCGACTTGTTGTATTGGACTCCATTCATGTATGGCATCGCCATTTCACTTTCCAACGGTTCCAAGTCATAAATCACAATCTGAAATACAATATGTTGTTTATATGAATGCAAAGTCAAAAATTCAGTATTAATTGCATGACGCTTACTGGAACTTTACCTTAGGATTGGAGAAGTAGTGGGGTCCTTCCAATTTGATAGTTGATGGTTGCTCATCTGCCATCCAGTTTACAATGCGGGGATACACCCTCGATATCCTGGTGACCACGATGCCCTCAAGACTGGGAAAAGTCTCGTATATCCATGTTTGGAAGGCTACAAGCATTCCTCGTAGCCTATAGTGTGGGGTCCTCCTGCTAAGTCCATCTCTCAATGCACCCAGAGTAATTTGGAATAGCAGCTTGCCCCATGGAAAACTGTTCATTTCATTAAAGTCCTCAACAAGAACAAACAGGAAGTGGTCGACAACCTTTTTGTAGTCACGGGGAAAGAGATAGGCAGTTAAGAAATATAAAACCCCAAACATTGCAACATCATTATCTGGTAAGGCTTCAACTAGATCGAGATCAGGCATTTGGCATGCAGACAGAAATGTGTCCTTCACATCTTCATGTGTGACAGTATCTACTTGTGAAAAGTATTTGGCCTTCAACTTTGAGTGCCTATTTTCAAAAACCTCAGTATCTGTATCGCCTGAACATCTCAATTCTGTGACCAAACAGAACTTAGATATAGAGAACCTGACGTATCGCCCAGAAACATAAAACCATAAAGCGTTAATAATGGTAAAATTGTTAAGTACCTGTACTGTAATTCAGAGACAGAAATGCAAATACATTTAGGTGATATGGTCACATATAGGTTAAATTCAAGTCACATATATGTAAAATTGGTCACATATGGACATCATATTACTAAAGCACATCATCAACCATGCTAACAGTCAGCTCACAAGCATACAAAGTCTTTTCATTCATGTTGCATATTCTCAACAGGTTTCAGTCACATTCTCAACCCTGTTAAGAATTATAAGCAACAACTTTTACATAAATTTTCAAGTGATCATGGAGCCCATTTCATATCCCACCGTGAACCACATGTCATATGAAGCAGAGATCATGCAACATCAAGCTGAGGACACTTTTACCAAATGTTATTAAACATGAGAACCCAGACATATATTTTTCATTTGTTTTTAAATTTGGTTTGGTCTTCAACCATTATAACAACAACTGTGATGGAAAACAGTAGATGTACATATGAGTCTCTTTGCATTGAGAATACCTGGTCACATATAGCTGAAATGGTCACACACCTGGTCACATATAGGTGAAATGGACATTGTATGGCTAAAATCACATCAACAACCATGTTAACAGTCGGATCACAGGCATACAAAGTCTTTTCACACAGGTCACATATTCACAACAAACTTCAGTCTCATTCATATATTAAGATCACATTCAGAGCCCAATCTCTATTACAGTAAGGTCACATGCGATCATACCCATATGCATTTACGTCACAGATTCCAAATGTATGCTTATTCGTGAATAGACAACAGATTATTCGTAACATCGAAAACGAAAAATCAAATGAACAAACATTCTGCGTTCAAAATGGCAAACCCTACCCCATTCCAACGACGGAACAAAATCAACATATTTCAAGGTCACATATCTTCAATACGTCTTCAATACATGTTACCTAACAATTATTCAATCAATACCCGTCACTTAATGTATTAACAGAACATAAAAATCAACATACCATGCGATTGGACTTTTCGCAAGGTCACAGACGACGCTGCAAACTTTTTCATGTGGGATTTCGTCGGGCTTTCCTCATGCTTCCTCTTTCCTCTCCTTTCTGGCGTGCCATGGATGTTTATCGCCTTGGGTTTAGTCATTTTTTGTCGATCGTAAAATGGAAGTTTTTTGACAGAGTGACGGGGTACGGGAAGAATATCCGGTATGTGACGAAGATTATTTCCTTGACAGGCCAGAGCGGGATAACTAACTCGAGATTTCGTGAGGTTCGTAACTGTCGGAGTGGTTTATCACAGATCGTGGGGAGAGGTTTGGGGCAGTTTCTCTCGTTTGGTAAGAGAATGAAGAAAGATAGATTTGAAGAGCGTTAACAACGGAACCGCGAATATTTTAAATAATTAGTTTTTTTTTATCTAATACCGGATATTTGACTAGAAAAGTTGGGCCGATGATTTATACACAGTGAACTTCAAAACCCTGGCTGGGTGTAATTTCCTCAAAATTCATATATGCAATAATAAAAAATATTAATTCGGCCATTTTGGGGTTCGGGTAGATTAGGCAGCTTATGCAGGCCCTATTTGAGCCCATTGTTTGAAAGGGGCTAAAAAAGAGGCCCACAACAATGAATCAACGAAAAATTTCATATATACAACAATAAAAAGTATTAATTCACATTTTACCATGTGAATATATTATTAACTAAAAATACTAGATTGATGGTTAAAAATATTAATAATTCTGGCTGCCAAAAATAAATCCTAGACTAGAATTTGTAACTGATGAAAAATTAAATCCCCTTATATCACGTCCTTACATCAACTAACCTTCCATAAAATAGAATTTAATGGAAAAAAGGCACTCCATGATGAACGTAGACATTCATATCATGCTGGTCCCAATGCAAAAATATTTCAATATCTTCATATCAATCTTCTAAATTCAGTTGATATACATATTGCAAAATCAAAACATATTGTCAAGATTATAATTATATCACAAGGAATTAATATTCATTTTAATTCTATATTAGAAATACTTTATATCTCAATTCTTGCATGTAATACATTCTTCTGTCTGAATCAATTTTGTGAGATTACCATACTTAGCCACCTCTTAATCATCACACAATGGGGTCAAAATCTAAAAGGTTTTTCAAAATGGATTTCATATTGCATACACAGTCACAAAGAAAAATCACAAAGTTTATGTGCCATGTGAGAAAACAAAAGGGACAACCATGTGTGGATGTTGTGGAGGGAAGGGATATAATAAAAGAAGTTGCAAGCACCTCTACCTTTGTGCCACGTGAGAAAATGGAAGCGCCGGTCCTAGTTGAATTCATAAATGAAGAATGCTTTTGAATATTACATTTACGACAAGAACCTAGATGGGTCATTTGTTCCTTACCCCATGGGAACGTGTCTGTGTGCGTAGAGTCCCCGATTCGCATTAATGCTTCATTTGCAATAGTGGGCTATGGGATTGTGTATAAGAAGGATGTTAAAAGATACAGTATCATCAACTTCACAACGTCCTCGTTTGGCATGTTCGGGGATGGTTTAGAAAAGTTCGTTCGTGTTCTAAAAGGCGTAATGTGTGGCGATACGTTGATGCCAAGCTAAGGACAATGCGAGATTAGGCAGGGCAAATGCGTAAAAAAGCGTTTCTTATTTTAATATTATTTTACATTTTTATCAATAAAAAATTTATTTAATAATTATAAATTATTTAATAATTATAAGTTTTAACTTAAAAAAAAAGACTCGCATAACCACTTCTAGGCGTGCATTGGCACCTTAGCCTAACCTCGCGTCCGTTGACCGCCAAATAAGGCGCCAAGCAAAAGTGCTTGGCGCCTTAACCTCGCCTCTCGCCAACGCGCGCATTGGCACGCTATTTAGAACACCGGTGCTCTTCATATCGCTAAAGTAAATCCTTTTCAGTCTACATTCACCAATTTTAAACATACTTATGTTGTCTTCTCCGATGCATTTCAACTCGGTCACCATACAAAATTCTTGAATTGAAAATCTAAGGAGATTCCTTGCAACGTTGAACCACATTTCATTGTCATTGGATTGCACAACTTCCATCAAAAGCATTTTTGTATTGTTTGGTATAGAATCCAAATATAATATATCTGGCGGAAGTGTCCAAAACATGTTGTCGAAAAAATTTGTTTCTGTGTTTCAGGTAGATCGTCTTTTAGATATGAAATTATGTCATCTTTGAAGAAGATATTAGTGCTAGCGCCTACTTTGTTTCCTGCTTCTATAAAGTATAAATAATCTTGTATGATTAAGAAAAGATAAAAGGTGATGTTAGTTTATTCGGAACCATAACCGTGAAAGCACAATGTCAACACTTAACGAAAATAAGCATTAAACGTTTATGTAAAAAATTTTAAAAAAAATGCACTACACGTTCTCATTCTATTTCACGATACGCAAACATTTTCATCATCATGCATTGATCCAAATCAAACAATGTATTCAGAAAAATAAAGAATATGGATTGGAAACATGTCAAAATTATAAAAATCTTTCTTGAACCTTTTAAGGAATTAGCACAAATTTTAAGTAAAAGAGTACAACAAAATTATATCTCGAAATAAGAATTTCGAACACCATATTAAAGTTGCTACTATCAAAATGCTTAAAACTGGAAAAAAAAAAAAGAAAAAAAAGCGTAATTACGGGTATAAAAAAGAAATAGCATGTCGTACAAGATTTAACAAAGTTTAAACAAAAATTTTATAGTCCTCATAAAATCGAATATAATGGCCTATTTAACACCTTTGTATTCACATTCGTCTTAACTAAAACATGATGAAACCAATGAAGGTTAAACAAACTTTTGAGAGTCATCATAAAATAAAATATAATGGCCTATTTTACACCTATCTATCTATTTGCAATTGTCTCGACTAAATAATGATGGACCTATGATGATGCATCATACAACATGTATATTAGAATTTATGTATTGCATAACTTCAAATATTTTGGCATAGCCTCAACAACTCAATACATTGCATTGTGTGCAATAAAGAACAAATGGAGCCAAGCAGTGCTCAATCACCCCCAAAATAAATACACGTGGTTTGTGTTGAGAAAGCACCGTCTTTTGCTTTTTGGTTGTCAAATTTGGAACTTCATATTTGATTGGCCTCGCACCCTTGTCCTCCAATTTGTTCTTCATGCTTGACATGTACCGAATCAATGAAACTGAAGAATCAATTGGTTGAATAAGTGATATAGTGTGAAATATCCTTTGTGGTGGGTCCGTAGAAGATCGAATTGGGGATTTGACATTGAGAATTTCTTGGCCTGTGATTTGGGAGATATGAAGTTTTGGGAATTTTGGATGTGGAATGTGAAAGGACGTTAATTTAGGGATTTTTTTCTCCAATTGAGCGTAATATGGACGTGTTTGTTGTATACGAATTTAAGGGCGTGTTTGATGGAGAAATCTTAACTAGGAGATGAATTGTTTATTATTTGGATACTTTTTTCACATTTCATTTTTACTTTTTAAAAAATAATACATATAGTTAATAAAATGTTGACTAGTAAATCACAAATATTTATTGAAAAGTAGGTGTGTGGCATAATTTTCACATGAACTAATGATGAAAGTGGAAATTACGAGGTGGGCCGTGTTTTGAGACAATATTTCATAATTAAAATTTAGAGTTTTTTCCTTCAAAAATCAGATGATGATTCATCTGTTAAATATTAATTAATTAAATTAAAATACACCTACCCATGCCTCACCCCAAACCCCATTTTATTCCAAACCTTAATCTCATTTCACACATCTCCACACACACACTCTCTCTCTCTCTCTCTCTCTCTCTCTCTCTCTCTCCTGGAATCTTCCATCCTTTTCCCATACTCTCTCTTTTTGCCCTACCATCTTTCGACCATATGCATCGCTATGTGGGTGACCTTATTTTTTTTTTCCAACCATATTTGCTGTATGTGGCATATTTTTGTTTTTCTGACTAGATTTGTCGTGTAGATGGTGATGGTATAGTTGATGATCTTGTGCTGGAGTTTGTGGTAGATTTAGGGTTTTAGGTATTGAGGTAAATTAGTTTTGAATCTAGAGTTTTGGTGGTGATTGTGCGAGTGGGGATGGAGTGGTGTTGGAGGTGCTATTGATCACATGTTAATTTTGCACAAGTTAGAGATACTAGGTCACATATCATATTTAATAGTTGCAAGTCGGTGTAAATGGGTTATAGATCAATTTTAACTCGTCCGATATGGTAACAAATCAAACGTCATAAATTTTTGTGCAAATATAACAAGTCATAGATTCAAATGTATAGGCCACGATACATATGTCACGAGCTATAGACAATGGTTATCAAGTCGCATGTCATATTTCATAAGTAACTGATCACTGTCACCTGGCCACAGACTCTATAGAATTGGTCGCAAAACTTTGGATCAATATCATATGTAAATGTACAATCATTGATCAAAGATCCGACAACCACCATAGAATTTCGGTAACATCCCACCATCACCACCATTTTCACAACACCAAAAGCCACAAAAAATAACCCCAAAATTTTGACATCATCACCGAGGCAATTGTCGACGTCATTGTCAGAGCCACTGCCGAAGAGAAGAGAGAGAGAGAGAGAGAGAGAGAGAGAGAGAGAGAGAGAGAGAGAGAGAGAG
>NC_036248.1:18475983-18477456 GCF_002742605.1 Olea europaea var. sylvestris | reverse complement strand
AAGGCTTGCCGTCTGAAGCTGATTTTTAAAGTTCTAGCTTGCATATTTGAATATTCAACTTGACTATATAAATTGAATCATAAATTTCATCCATTTGGCCCTTCTTTGAATCTTCTAAGGTTGTTTAAGTGTTCTAATTGAATTTGCATTCTTTGAATATTACAAATTAAATTAGAATTCTCAACAAAGAGTACAATCTTGATAATGATCAAGAACAAATATCATGTATGACCCCAATTATAATTGCCATTTGATTTTTCTTCTCTCGTTTCCGACCATCATTTAGGCTTAACACAAACTAGTAGAATGTGGTGACTAAAAAAGGTTAAATCAAAATATTAAACAAACTGGATAATACAAAAAGTTCTAAAAACAGAAAGGTTGAAATTTAATCCCATCCTCTGCTCTGTAGTGGACATGCTCTAATTTTTTTATTTTTCTTTAATCAATACTAATGACTTGAGAAAGTTGACTTAAAATCAAAATAATTATTTTTGAGCTAACTTTACAGACTTGGAAGAATAATTGGTTCAATATATATTAGTCAAAGACCTTGAAGGCACCCAGAGATGAAAAATTCACAATTCAATTGAGTGAAACTGGACATCATTCTACACCTTCTTAAATTTATAATTCTTGTTAAAGTGCCATTTTATTTTATTTAATATTTAAAAATGACAAATTCATTGGACAAAGAAAAAGTTGATCAATAAATCTGCAATCGTCAGTTCGTGGACTTGTCTGAAAAGAATAATGTTACAAGTACATAATTTTTGACGAAAAATCATTACAGATAATACATGGAAAAGCATCATTGGAAGATGGGATGAAAATAAAAAACAACAGTCCAATCACACGCTGTCATATCAATTTCATTACAAATTCTTAAAAAGAATTCTGTACTCTCCACTTTATTCGTCTGAAAAAGGGTTTGTTCTTTCTTTGGTGGTTCAATCATGCAGTTTAATTTTATTCTATATCTGAATATCAAATATGTATGTATTTGATCTAAAAGTTGATTGAATTAATTTTTTATCAAATAATATGGGTACCATTTGTGCATAAATATATATGATTTATTTGATAGGACCTCATCTTCTATTTCAAGTAGAAGAACTTTTCAAAGAAGTTATCTAATGTCAAATTTCTCCAAAGTTTCTCTTAATCAGACAAAACACTTTCAAAAAATTATTAAAATGAGTTCAAAATTAATTTTTTAGTCTCAAAAATAACTTTTAACTCCACAAAAGCCTACCAAACGATCCCTAACAGTGAGGCTCCAACTAAAATATTTTGCTCGACTTTAGTATCATGTTGACCATTTCATTTTAAAAATTTAAATTAATAAACAGAAATAATATGTATTTATATAGATTCAATCTTTAACACCAACCACCTTTAATTTCTCTTTGAGGCTACCACGGGTCCACGACTAGTCATTCTCACCACCCAACAAAAGGGAAAAAAACACTT
>NC_036248.1:18456386-18475883 GCF_002742605.1 Olea europaea var. sylvestris | reverse complement strand
GAAGATTTTATTATAATATGGAGAGAGAGAACAAAGATTATGTGTTTGCAATGTTTCTAACTTATTATAAAATACAATGAAGAACCAACTATATATAGGGAATAATTTAAGCCCTAAAATTAGAGTTGTAGATAAAATAGAATGTCCAAAGGTATCCTTATTTTGATTTTTTTGAGGCTAACACAAATTTTAACTCCCAATAGGCTTTCAAATTGAACTTCAACTAGAATTTGTCCAATAGACTTTGAATAGGATTCCAAAAACATTCCAAATAGAATTCCTCTTAATATGCACTTTAATTAGAACTCTCAATTATCTTCGACAAAAGAATTCGGGTCACACTTAAATTCTAACAATTAGACATTATAAGGAATTTAGTCTAAAATTAAAATGGATATTAATAGATAGATGGTACTATGGTGGATAAAGATGGATGGGCTTTGACATAAAAGAATGTCATTTCCTATATCTTCTCTTATCTAGCTTAAACCCACTTCCTACCTCTGCATTATGTTATGTGGTTGAAACTGCAAATGAACCTCAATCCACCATAATACCATCTTCCTAGTATTATCCATTATAATTTATACTAACTACCTCATAGGGCCTAATCCGGTTCTCCAAACTCACCCTTATAGTTTAATAAAATGACTGTGCATTTGACTGGACATTCCTTTTCACTGTCAAAGTAGAAACTTTAATGTGCAACAACTAGAAGACTTGATATCTTGTTGAAATAGAGAAAAAACTATTTCTGCAACTCTCCTCGAATATTTTCAAGAAAGAAATTCATAACTTTCTCAGGCTGCTTCCTGTTGAGAGAAATAAGTGCGTATTTTACCAGTAGCTCTTCTAATATTACGTGTTAACATTACCTGGTAGACCATCATAAATATCGTCACTTGAAATCTCTTGTTGAGGTTTGAGTATTTTTGTAGATGTTGCACATCAGCATGTTCATGCATTGTTGTTCAGGTCATTATCTCTCTTTCCTCATTACTCCCATTTGAAATGTAAATATTAGGGTATTCCCGAGCCAGTGGAAGTTCCGCCTACAGCTGGAAGTGCACCTACCAGTCAGGTTCCTAATGTGTCTACTCAGCCTCAGCAAGCTGCACAACCAGGACTTGTTCCTTCAACTGGACCAAATGCAAATCCTCTAGATCTTTTTCCACAGGTTAATGATTTGACGTTGCTGCTGTCTATTCATTTCATTATGAATTTTGGGTGACATCCAAAAAATTCTTTTGTAATAGGGTCTTCCAAGCATGGGTCCAAATGCTGGTGGTGCGACCAACCTAGATTTTCTACGCAGCAGTCCACAAGTACAGTTCCAACTATGTCTCTGACACCATTGCTACTTTCTCATTTAAAAAAAAAAAAAAAAAATGGGTGTAAAGGAAAGGGAGTGTGTTAGATAGAAAGAGCTACAAAAGGTTAACAGATATCTTATTCCATATAATGTTGTAGGCTGAAATAGGGCTTTGATGGACATAGGTTTAAAAAAATAAAACAATCTTTTTTTCATGTACTGCTTTGGCGCTTTTAATTAAGCTCTGCTGGGACGATCCGATCAAGAGGTTGTCCAGTCATCTCAGTGAGGAATTTTGAAAGGGAGAAGAGAAAAAAAAGAGAGAAATGAGTAATAATAAACTGGGAAATGAATCAGAGAATCTGTTTTCTGTGACCTGAGTTGTTAAATATTTTGTTTCTTATTTGTTGCTTCAGTTCCAAGCCCTTCGAGCAATGGTGCAAGCCAACCCACAAATCTTGCAGGTTTGTAGCCTTCCATCTTAGTCATCTGTTCTCTGTAAACTCGTTAATAAGGTAAGTTTGTTGCAAAGACCCATGCCATTCTTGCTTTCATTGACAGCCCATGCTTCAGGAGCTAGGAAAGCAGAACCCTCAGTTAGTGAGACTGATTCAAGAGCACCATGCTGATTTCCTTCGCTTGATCAATGAGCCTGTTGAAGGCGGAGAAGGGTACCCTTGAGTTTGTTCATTTATTTAGACATTTGGTGTGTGTGAGTCCTGTGCAGAAGTTGTTATACTAACATTCTGTTTTGATCTTGATGCGGTATCAGTAACATACTGGGGCAGCTTGCTGGGGCAATGCCACAGGCATTAACAGTGACACCTGAGGAACGTGAAGCCATAGAACGTGTAAGTGCAAACATGCCTTCCACCTGATTTGATTTTAGAACATTTTATTTGGAATTGGTGGAATATCTTACTTTTTGAAGTTTATAATGATCTGGACTGTTTTAAAACAATCCAAAAAGCTCTTCAAATGTACCGAGATAGAAAGCCCAAAAGAGGGCAAGAGTAAGGAATGCCTCAACCCCCAAAGGCTTATTTATTCCTTGAGGCATGTACCCTGTAAGTCAGAGATAAGCGTTGACTAAGGGGACTCATCTCGTAATAAAAGTTAATTTGTTCATGAACATAAAACATACACTTGGAAGATGGAGCAGAGGTGGACATTTTTTTTTGGCATTTTGCACCTGGAAACCAAAACTGATGCCTTCTGCCCTTTGTTCGGCCAAATATAATATAGTACAATCACATATACAAATACAATGGAATATGTTGATGTAAATTCTGATAACCACTAATGATGGTGATTTCTCCCTTTTTTGCCAGCTTGAAGCAATGGGGTTTGATCGAGCTCTCGTGCTTCAGGTGTTCTTTGCTTGCAACAAGAATGAGGAGCTGGCTGCAAACTATCTGTTAGATCATATGCACGAGTTCGACGAGTGATGATAGGAATTGAGGTGGACAAGTTTATTCCTTTCTAACCTCTTTTCACTTTTTACAGTTACCTTTTCACCGTGTTTCATTTATTTCCTACTGATGTGTGTGCATCTATTGAATTTCTATTAGCCCTCTTCTTGTGGAGAGTTCAAATGATGGTCAACTGCTGGAGGGGAGATGAATGATCAGAAATGTAATTAGCTTGTCATGCCTAAGTTTGACTCTGCTCAGTGTAACTATATAACTTGTCGAATTCTTGCTTGTTCGGTAGTCACATGGTGTCTGTGATTCAATAGTATACCCGTATTTGAATTACCTAAGTTCTGAATTCACAGACATTGTGAAATTATATACAACATTTATCATCTCTATGATGTTAATATTATTGAAGTGCATCGCCATTTTTAGCGATAAAGGAGTATCTGGACCCAAAAAATTACTTGGAAATGATGACTCGTTTTCAAGGTTTGTTGCCACATAAATAGCTTCGACCTGGTTGCGATGGTGTTATAATCGTTTGCAAGTGTATGTTTGTAACACTTAAAAAGTACTAATAAATAAACACCAAGTAATTTTGATGATTATGTTAAGATCTCTTTAACTTGCTCATTACTCTCGGTTTATTGAAGAGAAAAAAATGATCTTGTAAGATTGGTGATGGAATCTACAACTTGACTTAATCGTCATTCGATTCGTTCTATGGGGGTGTTTGATAGACATTTTTATGTAAAAATGTATTTTAAAATAGTAAATTGACGTGAAATGTGTGGTTGAGAAATAATGAAAAGTTTTTTATTTACGTGTAATATTATTTTAATAAAGAATGTGTGGTTAAAAAGAAGAGAGAAAAATGTATTTTGAAAAAAATGGCTACCAAATGTCTCTTATATATTTCTTATAAGACATCAATTATGAAATCTGAATATGTTACGGGAGTCTATTTATGGTTTGAATGCGAAGTAGACGCAAGTCATACTTATGCATTTTTAAGGAATGTAGATTTGAAATTTCAAATATTAAAATATTTCCGATCGATTTTCTAGAAATTGATTTGAAACTTGAAATGTACTCAAATAGGGATATTTTTAATTTAAGGAGGGAGATTGAGCGAGCTTTTAATTCATTTCACATTTTGTATTTTCATTTTAGCAAACACCAAATGACGTGGAGCCTGATGTCATTCCCTAGCAATTAAAACACACGAGATGGGTTTATTTTCCACGAACACAGGCTTAGTTAAGAGAGATGAACTTAAAGATAAGGAAATAAATAATAATAATAAAGAAAACAAAAGAACCGAATAAAAATACAAGAATAACGGCGTTCAGATCTTGAGAACAAATGGCACCAAATACATAAATCTGCATGCATGCATTTTGTGCTTATTTAGATTTGTGTACATAACTTTTGAAATTTAACGATTGCAATTTTGATCGTCATTTGAAGCCATTTTGTGATGCATAGCCTTCAAATTTGCTGAATTGGAGTACGTTTCCAAGGTTAGAGATACTTCGTTAACAAATATTCCTAATAGTCATCGAGAACTAACTTTTAAAATCGACTTGTAATGGTTATAATTCTACAGATTAAACCTTAACTCAGGCGTAAGCACAATTAGAGTCACTAGATTAGATTACCTTAACACTCGGTGTGCAATTATTTGTAAACTTATCGAGGGAAGAGACCTTTATGAAGATGAATGGAAATACATATTTATTTAATTTGTGATTTGCCATCTGGAAAGATTTAGCCCAAGAGGCATCCAAAATTATGTTCAAGGCTACCTATCTATTAAGCCCTCCTGTTTAAACAACACTGACACTGGGAAACAATTCTAATTTATCCCCGTTCATGTTGGAATGTTCCTTGTAATGTGAAAGAACTGAATAAATATTCATGTATTAATTCCATATAATGGTACATTCAAAATATTAAATTTTTTAATTTTTTATTTTCAAGTCATTTTCCTGCACATTTTTAGTTCGTTTCTGTCATTCTGTAATGCTCAAACAGATGCTTTTAGGTAAGTGATCTTGCAGATGCTTCGAAAGGATATGGGACATTGAATAATATACTTGACTTTGATGTAAAACATGAAACGGTGAGGATACAAGGAAGTTTCTCGCGTAAATTGCGCAGAGTTAGGCAGGGTATTGATCTCGTCAGAGCCTTGTTCCAAAAAAATTTGTCATCACAGTATGTCTTGCTCCCTTGTAATGAGATTTTCTTGTTATAATATTTAATTGACTTGCGTTGCTGATGCATTTAACTGTACTATTGTTTTTGCAGAGCACCAATGGTAAGTTGTGAAAGCATATTCACTGTGTCGTATTTGTATTCATCAAATGTAATACTTTTATCATTATTAGCAACGAAAAGGTGGTGTTCATTTTGAATCTCTTATAGCATCTCAGACTTGCAGTATCAATTTTCTAGTCATGAAAATTACTCAATCCTCCCATGCCTGGTTTGTTCCATGATTTCTTTTTCTATTCACGTGTGGAGTCTCTTCTGATTTATTTTGGGTCTATGTCAAAATATTGTGTTGCTTATAAGTGGAGGCAACAGATCTGTTTTTCTGGAATTTAAGAAGTGTAACTGGTCATTTGTACTTCAGACATAAATATCTTCTACAAGTTAATCCGCTTTGAATCGAAACCAAAATTTGTTTGGCGCAAAAGCTTCGATACCACTTGTTGATCCCAAATCGGATTGTAAGAAATGAGATTTAATGACAATATTGAAGTAATCTTTCACACGATGAAAACGTGATTTAAAGTAAAGAAGAAAAAAATGGTTAATCGCAGATGAATGATGTTTATTCTGAACAATATGCAAAAAAAAACAAGTACAATTTAGCAAAATTGCTTATCAGAAAACTGATAGAGGAGCCTCATATAAATCCCTAGAAGTAGAGTTGTAAATGAAATAAAATGTCTAAAAGTTTCCTTATTTAAACTTTTCAAGTCCAACTCAAATTTCAACTCCCAATGGACTTCAAAATAGAATTTTATATAGAATTTGACAATTAAACTTGAATAGAATTCCTCAAAGCATTTCAACTAGAATTATTCTAGATGTGCACTTCAATTAAAGTTCTACAATTATTTCAATAAAAGAAATTGGGTCACCCCAAAATTCTAACAATCTCCACCTTGACATGAATTTCGGTGCAACCGAACAAAAATCCTAGATCTCAAACCATCTGTATCGAAATGAACTGGCCAATCTCCTCAACGCAGTAACCGAAACACTCCATACAAACCAATCAATCGTCTTGTGCCCGGTGTCCACAAGCGACACTTGAACCCAATCCCAGGGTTCCCATAATTCCTCCTCGAAATTAATGTTGATCACACAAGGTTGAAGCACACCTTGTAGCAAGAACCAAACCAGATGCAAGATCAAAAGGCCTCTTTTTGGAACTGTCACCTTCAACGTCTCTAGAAGCATCCCATACATTATTGACACTACGGTACCTACACTGGATGAGTTTAACCCCAACAACTGAACACAGTGTACCCGCTAAAATTAGCGGCAAAGCAGAATCACCAACGCTCTCCCTAGCAGTATTCTAAACAAACTCAGAACCCAACACAAGAGGTATTGTACTAGACTGAACTTCCACCAAGGTACTAAACTTGTCCAAATGTCTTCTCTTAACTGGTTCTGCACTACCCTGCAAAATGTACAACTCGGATTTTCTCCGTCCCTTAATTATAATTCGGACTCCCTTTCGGACCTTTAAGACTCCACCTTCTCCAAAGAATTTATACCCTTTTGCATCTAGGGCACTCAGCGAGATGAGATTCCTTTACAGATCTGAAATATTTCGAACCTAACCAAGTGTTCTGACTGTTCCATTCTGCAACCACAATCTGACCCGATCGATTCCAGCAATACGGCATGACTGATTGTTTTCCATTACAACTCTACCTTGTTGAACAACCTCATATGTCTGAAATAAATTCCAACCGGAACACAAATGGTGCGAACATGTCCAATTAAGACTCTATTCCTCGTCAGGCTTAGATTCCACATCAGATACCACGGTCAACATCACATCTCCGCCATCTGAAAAATCCTCAACTACATTGGTTTGTCTGAAGTCAAATGTTGCGTTCCACGATTTGCAACTAAATCACCTCTAACCTGCAATATATTGCAATCCTTCTGAATATGTCCCTTCTGTTTGCAGTAGTAACAATACACATTGCTAAAGTTGACTTTCGATCTATCTCTTTATCGACCACCTTGAGATACAAGAGCTTCACCATCCCTTGATGTAGCTCCAATCAAATGCTTCATCTTTTCCTTTGAGTGCAAAGCATCATAAACATCGTCTATAGTCAAAGTATCTCAGCTATACAAGATGGTGTCCCGAAACGATGCATGAGAACCAGGCAGCGAACACAACAGAATCAAGGTAAAATCCTCTTCATTGTACTTAACCTCCAATGTTTTCAAATCTACAACTATTTTCTTAAACACGGCAATGTGATCTTCAAACGATCCTCTTTCCGCCATGCGATGGGAATACAGCTTCTGTTTAAGAGCCAATTTACTAATAAGACTCTTAGTCATACATAATTGCTCTAATCTCAACCACAAAGCAACCGCCATCTTCTCCTTCAAGACATCTTACAGAATATTGGTGGATAAATGAAAATGAATCAACAACACAACCTTTCAATCCTTCCGTTATTTCTCCTCCATTATCCAATCAGCTGGCATCTTCTCAAAACCTAGCAACGCATCGTCCAAATCCAATTGCGCCAAAATAGTTCTCATCTTTACTTGTCACAAAGAAAACCTTGTATTCGATCCAGCAGTGAAATGTCATACCTCATGGTAGTCATCTCTAAAAAACCTCAACTAATCCACAGTAGAAGAACCAAGATTCGATACCACTTGTTGGGCGTGGAAGCTCCAATACCATTTGTTGATCCCAAACCGAATTATAAAGAATGAAATTTAATGACTATATTGAAGTAAACAAGATCACACCATGAAAACAATATTTAAAGTAAAGAAGAATAAAATGGTTAATCGCAAAGGAATGATGTTTATTACTGAACAATATAGAGAAAACAAATTCAACTAAGCAAAATTGCTCATCACAAAATTGACAGAGGAGCATCATAAAAAATCAATCCCTAGAAGCAGGGTTGTAGATGAAATAAAATACCTAAAAGTTTCTTTATTTGAACTCTTCAAGTCCAACTCAAATTTCAACTCCCCAGTGGATTTCAAAATAGAACTTTAAATAGAATTTGACAATTAAACTTGAATAAGATTCCTCAAAACATTCCAACTAGAATTCCTTTTGATATGCACTTCAATTAGAATTCTACAATTATTTTAACAAAAGAATTCGGGTCACCCCCAAATTCTAACAAAATTGGTGTTTTCTCTTTTTAAAAATCTTCGAAGGAGATGGAATTCTTGAAAGAATTTTATGGTACTTCTGGATCCCCGCATCTGATGATCAGACAAAAGACATCAAATTTGATTTTCTTCCAGACGTTCTAGGGTCTCGTGTGTATTATTAGTTGCCTAAGTTCATATGAGCTAGATTGTTTGTGTCATGGTTTGCTTCTTTTGTTGCAGTATATGCAGTTTTTGTCTAATCATGAACATAGAGGACATGAAAAGTTTGAGTTGGAATAGCCAAGGCGTCTGTTTTTTGCGTTCTCAGCGTGCTTTTCTCTGTTTCTTCTCTGTCCATATTTCTTTCTTCTGTGAATTCTTGTTGATGCTGTATTAATCCTGTACGGATCCTAATTATCGGCTCATTGCATTTATCATTCATTTATTGTGGAAATTGGCTATGAATTCATTCCTGATGCAAGAAAGTGCAACCTATAGAATGGCCATTCTAAATAATATTGGGGAAACTGTCATAAAATAATTGGATAAAACGACTTGAAAAAGTGAAGCCTGGAATCATTCTTCCATGTCATGGGCCATCCTGTTGCTCTGTGACCCTGTCGTTATCATCTTGCTTGCTTGTTTACATGCACATCTATCTACACACTTGAGTCATAATGTTTATATAATGTGAAATTCTTCAAGAGAAAGCTAATTTTTCTGAACTCAAACCTAATTTTTGATGTCTACATGGTTATGCAGAGAAAAAAAATTTGAACTTACTCAAAAGAATCTCAGAAGACAATTTTTCTGAATTCAAAGCTTATTTTTGAAGTCTATGAAAAACTTGAAATTACCCAAAGAAAAGGCAAATACCTGAAAATCTACCAGATTATAGGAATCATTTTGAATGTACAACATTTGGCATGGGAACCGAGAAATATCCAGTTAGAACTTTACGATGAATATGATAGTCTGCTGTGAAACAACTCGGAATATCAGCTTCAGTTGCTCTGCATACATTTGGTATTTGTTATTCTTTGAACTCATAGTTTATATTCACCGTGCTACTTTCAGGGATTGCTGTTTAAGAGAAGCTGCTTCAATAGCTTATGCAAAAACATGTGCGCCTTATCACAGATGGGCAGTCAGGACTGCTGTTTCTGCCGGTATGTATGCCCTTCCAATTTCCAACAAGGGAACAGCTACTGTCAAGGCTAAATGAAAGCAGTGAGTTTACTCGCGTGACTTCCATGTTGCATACTTGGCCACATTTTTATGGCGCTAATGAACGATTTTACTGTAAATGATAAGTGTTAATATGCAATAGAATTGGAAATGGATCTAACTCTATGAATGATAAGTGTTAGTATGCAATAGAATTTGCAGAGTTTTAGTTCAAGAACATTCATTTAAGAGCTCTGTCAAGAACTAACAAATAGAAAATGAGATCCATTTCTCGAGTTGGCTATGGATTGGAACTCTTATTTAGCTCTTTGTTGAATACTATAATGGTTTTCCAGACCGAGGCTATCAAATGCAGTATTTTTTGCAAAACGTCTTTTGAATTTCATCGATGGTTGGAAAATAAATGAGTTTATGGTTATTCTTTGAGCACAAGCTTGGAGAGTAAATTTCAGAGAGAATCTAGTATTAACTTACATTAGGAATTGATGGTATTTATGTGTTTTAGGTGGTGCTTAAGATCTACTCTGCAAACTCGAAACAAAACTGGTGTTCGCAACATTTTGTTACAGACGAGTCCGCAGAGAAGGAAATGCAAACATACATTGATACCTCACTTCGATTATACAATACACCGATAAGGTGTACACTTCAAGAAATATCAGCTTGGACTGATGAGCTCTGATTCATATGGAAAAACCATTGGTTTAAGTTATGTTTGGAAGTCATTTCAGAAGCAAGAAAGAACTACTGCCTGTTGGGATGAAGCTTTTCTGATCAGTCCCGACTTGAATCGTCCCTGCCATTAACAATCTTATAGGTCTTTACACAAGTTCTTCATGTTGAGCCGTCGTAGATCTTTAAATGTTCGTGGACATGGATGCTTCTGCTTGATTGTTTCCAAGCCGCCATGACACAGGCTTAGGAGTAGCAATATTTTCTCTGGTCACGTGGTAGTGTCGAATAGCTAATGTTTCAGCAGATAGTAAGTACCATGATTTTGTAAATGAATTGGATTTTCTGCAGATTCATAGAACATAGAATTCTGTACAATGCTCTTAACGTCGTGTTGTCTTCATCACTTAGTGAAAAATCGTTAGGCACGAATATGTTAGATACTAATGGATCTGGGGAAGACTACCTGTCCAAATTGCGAATAGACAAAGTACGTGTTTGGCTAAGCCTTGGAAAATATACTTAAAAGGTTTACTCATAAGTAAATAATAAGTCTTCTATTACGCAAAGATGAAAATTAACAAATAACTCTTTCCAAATAAGATAAATACAGTGGTGTCATTCATATGATATAACTAGCACCAACTTCATTGATCACGCTCAATGTTTTGAACATCGAAAGGAAAAAACGAAGAAATTATTCAAGTGACTGGGTGAACTACATCTCAACAAGTTTGAATGCACAGTTTCAAAAATTTGTCAATTATATATTGAGTTGTCTCTTCCACTGAAAGAAAAAGAAAGAATGGAATCTAAACATTGACAGAAGTTCATCACGCTGCTAGAAACTTAGCCGACTTTTGTCTAATGGGAAACCAGGGAACACCTTTTAGGAGCCTAAATCTTCATCTACATTGTCAAGCTCTCGGGGTTCTCGATAATCTTTGAGAAGGTTTGAAGAAATGCAGCCAAATCAGCACCATAAATAATTCGATGATCAGCCGTAACATTCACCTGAAAAATATTCACCAAAGAACAATTATGAGATGAATGCATTGAGAAACTTCAATTAAAAATTATGTAACATTTCGATAATGGCGCTTCAAAGATAATAATTCCAAATGTTCACTCATTAGCATTTTGTAACTTGATTTTTAACACTAAATTGTGAAGCAATGACCAATATAGTTTAATATCTCAAACTAGGTAATACACGTGCTTCATTATTCAGGGACTTATTTACAAACAACTAAGTCATGATAAGCAACATAAAGGATAGACAATAGAATAAATTCTCAAAATTTTCTGTCAGATATAAAGTTGCCGACATTTTCCTCAATTTATTAGCTTGCATCCAAGAATCATATCTTGAGATAAGAACCGGGCTAAACTCAAACATGCATGGTTCTTCTATAGTTCTATTACACGAATCAATGGATAGAGAGCTGGCAAAAGCATGCAAATAAATCCTGTGTAGATAACATAACCAATATAAGACATGATTATCAACGAGTTCGGATTTTGGATGAAGCAGGATCCTGAAGGTTTGTGATTGTTCTCTGAATTTTTATTGATATTATTAAGTATAACTATTAGAAATTCCCTGAAACATGCCATCAAATAGTACTACAAAATTATACTTATCACAATGCAGAGTTGCTAATGATGAAGTATTGCATGACAGCTTCACCTTAACCAGCTGGTCACATAAATTTTCAGACTACACTAGCGCGTGCACGAAAAAGAAAAAAGAAACAAAAGATAGTGTACTAGCAATTACTTTCAGGAAGGAAAATACTGTCCCGGGTACTTTACCTTTGCAGCCAACATATACAACTAGGATAATGATGATCATAGGTAATGAAATGGGGCAAGATGTGTCTAGAAGTAGAAACAAGAACAGATATGTTAGCAATGGAAGGAAGAATATTTCTCTGTTACTTCCACTAATTTCAAGCTCCCTCACAAAAAGAGAAAAATAAGAACTATGTCTTCTTTAAAAATGAAATAAGGAATGAATTAATAGAGACTCTTAATCAATTCAATCTTCTTTGTCATTAACCACAGAGGAACTAAGTGTATCTTCCTTGCCTTAATTCATGACCAACACTGCAACCAAGTTTCTCTGATTCACTTAGGGTACTCATTTCAGCCAGCTTTCGGTGATTCATGATTGATGATACGAAATTACACTAGGAATTTAAATTTACAAATCACGCCCACGTCAGAAGTGACTGGCATTAGATGATGAGGCAGAATTATTTTTACATTGTAATGCCCATAATTGTTTTCATTTTTTATCCTCACGTAAGACGACATATAATTCCATAAATTTAAGTCTTCAAAAATTATGATACTTTCTTTAGCTGTCAATTGTCTGATGAAATCGTCATCCTTTATACCATGCTAGTAGTATCATTATCCTTTTCCAGATCACTCCAAGAGCACCACCCCAGGACTCCAGTTATTATATAGTCTTCAAACTCGAAATTGCAATCCCAAGGATTATCGATTGCCAATATCATTATTAGAGCATAAAGAGACCTTATGACTCAACTTACACCAATTTTACCTTAAACTAATTCCTATGCATATTTGACTATCTGCTTCACTGAGTAGAGACTGACCTGAAGTAGTAATCTACTACATGGGACGTATAATTCGCAGACCAAAAATTATTTGTTTTGCTGAAATTGCACCAGAATCCGAAAAGCTGTTGTGATCTGAATTCTATCAACCATTCTAAGAAGCACTCTTCTAATCTAATCCATCTCAGCAACAAGTGTTTTGGAAAGCCAATTAAGGACCAATCACTACTAGAAAATTATTGAATAAAATTTTTAGTTCAGAAGAAAGCAACAAGTTGCCCAAAAAAAGTAGTTTTAAGCAAAGTTTCAATCATGAGGGAGAAATCAACCAAGGAATTTCTGTTTCACATATTTTATCCATCACAACATATTTTGTTACCCATAAAGTATGTGGAGAAACTGTGCAAAACAAGAATCACATTAACCAGAGCATAAACTCACCAGCATCTTATTTTTGACGCTAAAGAACCCATCTTTATCGGCTAAAACAGTAGGCTTTGATGCTCCAACAGCCATAATGGCTCCCTAACATTAACGAAAATATTTTTGTAATATAGTTGCCATTTCGTCAAAAAAATGCTACATCAGTGTGCGTAAACCAGATATGACGTTGTATTGTATCTCTCACCTGGCCTGGAGGGAGGATAGCATCAAATCTGTCCACTCCAAACATGCCCAAATTGGACAATGTGAAAGTTCCTACATGCAAAACGACCATAAATTCAGTACCTGTGCCTACATTGAATCTAAAAATTCATGTTACGTATCCTTAAACACCCATTGAACTATCACTACTTAAATACCTGAATTGTACTCATTAGGTTGAAGTTGTTTGGCCCGGGCCTTCTCCACCAGCTCCTTCCATTTTTGAGACAACAGATAAAGATCCAACTATGGAAATCACAAACAAGTCAACAACATCAGAAAGAAATTCCAAAATTCTTAAAACCAAAAACTAAACAAAGGCACTGAGCCAAATGTAGTTCATACCTTATCAGCATCCTGAAGAACTGGGGTGATCAACCCTCCATTAATTGCCACAGCCACTGCAATATTTATACTGCTATTATATGTAAAACTCTTCCCATCTTTACAGGTTGCATTAACCACTGGATGCTGAGCCAGTGCCATTGCTGCAGATTTTGCTAACAATGCAGTCATTGTCACGCCCTTGGGCTTCACCTATCATCAATGAAACAAATAGCAAGTTTTTTGAAAATTCCAAACCTTAACATTATTGAATGTCCTTTCAATACTAGCTGTATTGATAACAGTAATCTAAAATGGCACAAACAACCTATCTTGAAGCACAGTAACGTAGATTTTTGTAATTTAAAACCTGTCAAATGTATCTCAATATGCATTAAATGAATTAATGTCAAATATTTCTCATTGAAGACTATATTCTTCTCACCATTTTGTAAACTTGCAAAATCACTATGTTCCGATTTATAGCCACATTATGAAATTGAATACTAATGTCTTATATTGATTATTCTTATCATTTCAATTGCATATTTAGCTAATATAAGAGATCGCAGGTTGAGTGAAAAAAAATTCCATCTACATTAAGAAAACATGATAATCAATAAAAAGGAATTCCATATGTATCATTCTCATATCAGTTATTCAAGATAACATCTCATCGAGGCTTGTAAATTACTCATGAGATCTATTTCCAGAAAATTTGTTATCAAAACCGAATGTATCCAACATTTTAAACCAAGAATTTCAAGGCACGCCAAATAATACCATAATTGCCTATACCTATATTATCATAAGTGAAATTGTGATATGCAACTAGATTATAACGCATTAAATAAATATACCTTCTCATAGAGAGCATCGAGGGCATCAGTGGCGATTGGATACCCAACCCTGAAAGTCGGCACTGACAAACTCTCCACCATATTCTTGGACACTGCAGTTTGCATAGTAGTAAATGGCACCACGGTCGACCCAGGAATCTCTGGAAAGCTCGATGGAGCTTTTGGCGGAACTGCAGCAGGAGCAACAGACGCCGCTGGAGCTGCAGGGGCAGCCACATTGCTCTTGGAGGCAGGCGTAATTCCAGCTGCCTTCTCCACATCCTCAGGTGTAATTCTCCCAAACGGCCCTGTGCCAACCAACTTATCAATATCTACCTTGTGCTGTTTAGCCAATTTCTTGGCAAATGGAGTCGCCACCACCTTTCCCGGTGTAGAAGGAGCCGCGGTGGGAGCCGGAGCAGCAGCAACTGCCGGAGATGGAGCATCTAGTTTAGGGGCAGGCGAGGGTTCCTCAACCTTAGGCGTTGATGGAGCAGGGGCCAAGGAGGATTGAGATGTAGCTTTAGCCTTAGCTTCAGCTATTTCATCCTCTGTTTCTGCTAAAATTCCAATCGCCGCACCAACAGGAGCCGTCTCTCCTTCATTAATAACAATGGCCGCCAATATTCCATCATAGAACGTCTCCACATCCATATCAGCTTTATCAGATTCCACAACAACAACAGATTCACCCTTCGACAACACATCACCTTCCGATTTAATCCAGCTGACGATTTTTCCCTCCGTCATGGTCGAACTCAACGCGGGCATAAAGATCTCGCGAATCTTCGCCCGCACGACTGGGATTCGTGATCCAGAACGGGGTTTCAAGAAAAATGCAGAAGGGCGTCTGACAGGAGTGGAACTGAGGGATGATGAGAAGGAGAGGCCTGGAGTTCTTGATTGTAAAAGGGACGCCATTGTTTTCGATAATGGAGCAATTGCTATGTAGGATCTTGGTTTTTGTATTGAGAACTATTATGTGGAAATGAGTGTATATTATGCAGAGGAATTGGGAGTTGAGAGTGGGGACTGGGGAGGGCGGAGAAGACGAGGGAGTTGGTTTGTAGTTAGCTTAGAGAAGTCCGCCTGCCAGTGTGTGTGAAAATGGAGCTAGGTCGATGTTTGTATTTGGTACTAACGTTGTTGTTAACAGAAAACAAAATGATTATTCTTTTAATTGTTAATTTTATGCTGCTGGGAAGAATTAAAATTGTATTTTAGGCCATCTCCAACTCTGCACCAAATTTTGCACCATTTTACATCAAATTTTATACCAAATCTTGCAACAAACTAAAATTCATCTTCAACCATCACACCAAATGAACAGTATTTAACCATTTTCTTCCCTTTTTTATTCTTTATAATCTACTTATTTGAAATATTAGTTATTTAATTATTTCATAAATACATAGATTACTAAATAAATAATTACGTTAAATTACGGAAAAGATTAAATTCATTAATAAATATAAAAAACATAGAACAATTAATAAAAATACAATTAATAAACATAGAACATAAATTGCTATTTAATATATTTTGTGTTAACTTTAATAAATAATCGTGTTTGATGTATTTTAAATTGTTTTCATTTTTTAATTAATTAATTAATTATTATGTCTTACATTTAAAATTTATTTTAAACACAAATAATATTAGTATTAATAAAAAATAATAATAATTTATTGTATTAAAAAATATATAGCACAAATTACATAAATACCCTCAACAAATTTATTTGAGAAATGTTAAATAAGAGCAAAATGGATATTTTACACTTTGCACCATTTTTCACCAAAATGGTGCAAAGTTTGGTGTTGGGTTGGAGCAATTTTGCACCAAAAAATGGTGTAAAATGGTGCAATGGTGTTGTGGTTGGAGATGCCCTTAGAGTCGGCTAAAATTTATAATTGGCTTTGATATTACCCTAAACTATAGCATAATTTTTTTTTTTCACAGGTCTGCCATTAATTTCATGTAGATAGCGGGAGTGCCTAGGTTTTTTTTTTTTTTTACACATGTCCAAACTGTAGTTGGCTAATTTCACGTTCAAAATTATAGTTTATTGAATTGGTATTAAAGTCAAAGGATGAAGGGTTGGCAGTATAGATTTTGAAGGAGTCAGAGAAGCCAAAAAAAGGACCAAGGGGAAAATATCTTTGCAAAATCGCTCGATACCCATCTGAGGAGCGCTCAAACAAAAATTTTTGAACCATCGTCGCTTGCTAGATACCTGTTGGGCGCTCGAGCTGCCACGAGACTGCTTGTTGGCAGCAAGGAATGCTCTCGAACCGTCGGCTTATCTGAGTAGCATTTTGTTCGAGTTTTTAACGAATTTTACAATCATGTTCAACCTCAAATACTTGATATTACAAATACCCAAGCATGGTACGTCCACCAATGTGGGTTGATCATTATTTCATACAAAAGAATATCATTTGAAGATCATAAACATATTTCATAATTATCTTGATTCAATCAAAAGATCAAAATATAAAGGATCAAACACCAAAAATCACTAACTTCACCAATAAGCCTTTAGAGTTATGAAATTAGGAAGAGATAACTGGAATTTCAATTATTGTAGGACGAGTTTGTTCTTGGTGATCCATGCAGAGGAAAAAGAAGTCGAGCTATTCGAAAGTGTGGGTTGCACAATTGAAGAGATTTTTCAGTGATTTACAGATTGAATGGTCAAAGTTTACTAAAGTTTAGTTGTGTCTAAACCAACTATAATTTATCATTTCTAATGGATCTTTTGGCAAGATTTGTCCGAAATTTTTTTATCCCAATTACAAGTTCTTCAAGGAATTTTCCTTTGTTACCAAATTTGGTATTATTTACTTTTATATTTTTTATTTGTATTGCATAACTGACGCTTGGGGTTTAATTGAATCTTAAACTTAATCATCTAAAACAATAAATAAGTGATTTGTTGTTTTTTATTGATTGATTATTTTAATTCCGCATTATACAGTTTTAGGTGTTGTTGGGTCTAAACATTGTGCTATTTTTCAATAAGCATATAATTCAAATTTTCGAGAAACTTATTTGATCAATGTATAGAGATACTTCGCAATCTGAAATTATGCAATATGATCGTTTTAGTGACATGTCTATTGAAAATATGTACAAGAATGACCATATACACGTGTGCATATAAATCAATATCTGAATTTGTAATTACTATTATCAATGATTTAAATATTATTGAAACTTTCAAAGAGCTTCCAAAAAAAATTGATGAGTTAGAAGGGATTCATGATGAAAGATCCTGAACAAATAAAAAATAAAATTCGACCTACAAATCGTAGAAACAATTTAAACGGAGTTCCCTGAAAAATAAATTCTAAGAGGGTAGAGTTTATATTACTTTAAGCCTTTTCAAGAATATTCCTCGACCTTAAACTAAAATTACTACCACGTCGCTTTCTTCTCTGTGCCTTAAGTGGAAGATCCCCCTTATGATGAAACCAACGAAACTTGTAGAGTGAGTAAGTGTGACCGCACTACTCGGAACGTCTTTCACTCCTAGCGGCTCTGCTTCTTGTGCTTTTCTTGTTGATGAGGCATCAAAAAGGTTTCTGTGTTACCTAGAAAAATGTTGTTCCTATGAGAAAATTTTTCTTGTTTTATCTTTTCAATTGACTAAAGAGGGAATACAAGCCCTAGGAATAGCCTCTAGGAATTGTCCCTTCAGGCCTACCTTCAATTGTGGTCTCACAACCATCTGCAGGTATCGAGGCTTAATAGATTGAGAATATGAATCCCAAGTCGGCTACTCACATTCAATGGTAGTCAATTTGCCCAGCGGAGAGAACATATATAGAAAATTGATAAAGAGATTTCAAATGAAAATGATACGTCCATTTGATATGCGATGATTATTTGTTCACTTGAACTAAAAAGAAAATCATTTGTTGTCCTTATTGGTCTTAAAAGTGGTGCATCTTATTGCAATTGATGAACTATCAAATCTTGCTTATATTTCATGATTTGAGACTAGTTGGATGATGTAGTGTACTATTTGATCCACATAAAGCTCGCCAACTAATTTTTCTATTCATGTGTGCCCTATATTGTGACAAATATATTCGCAAAGACATTTATTTATTGTAGTACTTGAAGAGTTGATAAATACAATATAAAATTTTAAGTGATATTATTACAATGGAGAGTAAATACGCGTTGTACTCTTTTTTCATTGATCGAAATTTATTCTATTGAATTTTTTAAACAATGCATTAATAAGGTAACTTCATAGCATATTCAAAAAAATAGTGTACTCTTTTTCCTTCACTAGAGTTTTTTCCCCATGATTTTTTTCCTAATAAGATTTTAAAGAAGCATGGTCTTTGTATAATAAACATTTGATGTTCGAAATATTATAGTTATAAATGTAAATAATTTGCGAAATATTTACTCTCAATATAATTCTTTTTTTTGTCCTTGTTTGATATGAATAGTATTTTTAATGTGATTGAAATAGACCATCGTGTTGATTGCATTCAACTAGAGAGGAGTAGATGGATATTTGTATGAAGATGATGAGATTGAAAACATTGGTATACAAGATATGGATTACTCGATATAAATATTTTCACTATAATCAAGAGGAGTAGCTGTATTATTTTTCTTTGCCTATATTTTATCCCAATGAATTTTCTTCACAACTTTTTTTACAAAATAACATTTGAATACTCTAATTTTTTTTAAAATTTTTTTTATAGTTGATTGAACTATTTTCCTTTCGTTTGGTATTTTTTTCACCAAGTTTTTAACAAACAAATTTTTTAATGAGAATATGATGTGTTTTAGTGATCCGAAGTAGAGTATTCACACCACAATTTTTACATCTTGCACCACATTATTGCACTTAAGATTTATAATCTTTGCTCATTATAGCACTTATGTCTCTTATGATTTTTCATGTCATTCTTATCCTCAAACTTTTCATTAGTTAATATATTTTTTATTTGATAATAGTTTTATGTCCAAAGGTTCATTGAAATAGCATAAAATATCTTCTTCTTTTTTATCATATTTTTAAAATAAATAAATAAAAAGTGAAAACACATATTTTCCTTATTTCAAAACATGAAAATAAAATATTT
>NC_036248.1:18444627-18446662 GCF_002742605.1 Olea europaea var. sylvestris | reverse complement strand
GAATATGGACGGAAGGACGTCCAGCGCAAAGAAAGGTTGAAATGAGGGCAAAAGTATCAAAAAATGAAAGGTAGGGACGTTTTGTGCCAATTACCCAAAGATAAATCTTTTTATTTGATTATTGAAATGAGAAAGTTAAAAAGTAAGCTTGTGTAATTTCATCGTATTAAAATTCGAGGTTTCTTCTTAAAAATTAATATTACTAATAGCAGTGTCCCAAGTCTGTTACATATTAGTCTATATTTTTATAATTACTTGATATAAAACTTACCCATTAACACATGGGTAATTATATCACCACAGTAAAATTTACTTAATACACCACATTATAATCAAACCACAAATAAAATTTATTTTCTATACCCCAACAAATTTACAATTATACTCATAATTCAATAAAAATTTTAAAAAATAATTATTTATTATTATTGTGGTGTACTGATTCCTTCTATTACAGTTATTCGTTTACCAGTGTACAATGTTGACTCCGTCCATCATATCCCCTCTCTCGGTGAGATGAGATCTAGAGAGAGGATGAAGAAGTTGAGGCGCTTCGTGACATATTAATGTAATATTGAACACATCAATGGCAGACAGAGTACTTGGTGGACTAGAGGGACACCACCACCAAAACCTTTCCTCCCTCAAAAAACAGGATAATTCATCTTGTGTTGTGTACACTTATCCACAAAGACAGTGGAGAGCATTAAAATCTTGAGTAGTGTTTGTGATCACAGTTGATATTTATTTTATTAAAATTTTGGGTGTTGTTTTGACTTATTTTAAAGTATTTTTTTTTTTTTGGGCTGATAAGGATTTTGTTGTCGGGTGAAGGGGATGCCCTTAGCCTTAAACTTCGATTTTGATGGGAAGTGGCTGCTGGATTTGGAGTTGGACTTGGTTAAAATAAAAGGTTGACCCCCAACCTTGAGCTACTCTTGGAAATGTTGAATGCTTGACCACTATGACAATTGCTAAGCGCTTGGATGGGCATCTTGGAAGTTCGGGGTTCGAACCTTTTTGCCACCCAATGTATTGTATAACATTTTTAGTTATACAATTTTTATCAAAAATTCTTGTAATAATGGTTGCACCAACGAAGATTCGAACATGTGAGCTACTCTTGGAAATGTTGAATGCCCACTATGACAATTGCTAAGTTGTGTCATTAAGTTTAATAAAATAATATATGTTAGATTTCAAGGGTTTTGATGCAATTGGAAAATATTGAACCCATGCTTATCCTTTGAATTATACAAAGCAATAATATCATTTGGTAAGTACGATTTATTCTTATAACAGAATTATATATGTTCAATTTCAGCAAAGTATTTATTTTATTTAAAATTTAAGCCTTGTTTGATTCCCATTTATTTCAGAATACATTTTTTTTTCTCTTATTTTTTATTAAACATTCGCTAATAAAATAATATTACACACAAATTCAAAACTTTTTTTAACAACACATTCTCCATCAAATCACTATTCCAAAATGCATTTTTTGCAAAAAAAAAAAAAAAAAAGGACATCAAACGAACTCTTAATATTTTATTGCGGTAATCGATCCACGGTCAACGGCCGCCTATGCTGATTCAACACCCTGAATTCGCCACTGCTTGCATCTATGAAATATGATACTACTTCCGATTAATTACCCCTATGTTTATTTAAATTATGCACTTGTTTGGTGGGATTAAAATAATATTTTTGATAAAAATTGATCAAATGTATGATTAAAAAAGTTACGAGCTCATGAAATATGTGGTTAAAATTAGATATTGATTTCGACTTAAATTTAAATCCTTGTCAAACAGGGACTATATATTAATTGTAATTAATCACTAGTTTCTTTCATAATTAATTTTACAATCATCCTACACATACATACTCAAAAATAGGTGGAACACATGTCAACGGATGATTGGGTATGTTGAAAAATTAAAACAAAAAAATCAATCATTTGTTGCCAAATTAGTCTGTCTCATTCTTCATTGTTTTTAAGTTTGGTTAAGCGGTTTTATTCTAAATTTAATTA
>NC_036248.1:18442998-18444460 GCF_002742605.1 Olea europaea var. sylvestris | reverse complement strand
AGCCGAATAAATTTACAAAATCTACACGAATTTTCAACTTGTATATCCAAGAAACAAGGATATGCTTCTCTAATTTATATTTTACTATACTTTTCAATATTTTTCTTGGTATTGTTAAACCGTTGATTCTTGTCCCTTGGGTCTCTTCTTAATCAGTTTTTCCTCCTATACAAAAGTTGGGTTCCGTAACTCATGAATGGTGGCCACATTGGAATAAAAAATGGTCAAAAATTAACCTCCCCATCCTCTATTGTGTATTATCTGTAAAGTCCCTGTGAAACACTCATATACGCTTAGCATGGCTCTTTCTCAATTTTCTAAAATTGTAATATGCAGTCCACGTGACAAATGTTTGATTGGAGGGTTCATCCATCACGAATAACTTATCTAATTGTCCACCGTCTAATACTTTATGAATGCCACTAGGGCCACAATTTACTAAACATTATACATTTTCTATTTCAATTTGTTCCGCCGTTTAAGTAACTTCATATTTTTCACACAATTAGCGACTCTTCCCTGATCAAAATCTTACAACTTCTCTCATAATTATAGTTTTAAAACTATGCATTATTTCATTTTTTTTATTACTTTTATCTCATGAACAATGCAAACTATTGCGGTTAAGTATAAAAGGACCTAAATTTAAACATAATAAAAACAAATTCTAAAATGGGACCACTTTTATCTCATGAACAATGCAAACTATTGGTCTGCGCGCTCATTGGTCTACTCATTTTTTTTATTTTTATTTTTTAAATATCTAATTATCGAGACCATGAAGTGTATCAATACACTTAAAAATGTTTAAAAGCCACGTGAGCGCCATACCCCAACAGATATTAACCCCATCCATTGAGCTCCACGATACCACATATTTACACTATGCATGCACGTGACCTGACTCAACCAGATCTCAACCTCAACTCGACTAAATCCGCCCATACATCAACATTTTTATTTGTAACCACTAAACAAGAGTTAGAAATAAATCGATTATGATTCAGGTCGATTCAATCACTATAAATACCCTATTCATTTCAATTTGGTTTCGATTTAATTTCAACGAATTCCACCTATCCAATCTATTTTACCCCACACTCCACTCACTCCACCTTATATTATGGGCGCCCTGACACGGAGCTCTATTTGGCTCCCATTTTGTAAAAATGAAAATGAGTAGAATAATATTTTTTTTTAAAAATGGGTGATTAGAAAAGAAAGGAAATTTTTTGATTTACGTGTAATATTATTTTATAAAAAATTTTATGGTTGAAAATAAGGGAGAGTAAAATAAAATGTAATGGAGTTGAAGTTAACTGGGGCAAACGAGGGAACATGGTGTTTATATTTTTGGCAGACACCGCTATCACCACCTACGCTGGCCCGTTTTCTTTCCTGTTCATCCGAATCCCTATTTAGAGAGAGAAGGACGTGAGAAGAAACTGAACACGCACGGAAT
>NC_036248.1:18433753-18440255 GCF_002742605.1 Olea europaea var. sylvestris | reverse complement strand
ATAAAATGATATGTTTTACTAAATAATCAAATTAATTAAAAAAATATATCATAAAGTTATTTCTAAAATTTTTGAACCAAACTTGTTTTCTAGTTTTTTGTTTTGATAAATAATTTTTTAGATTGACAAATCAAACGCATTTTTTACAATCTTAAAATAATTCTTAAAAAAAGAAAATAGAAAATGAATTCAAAACTTAAAATAGAATATAGAAACGCAAACCAAACGCTACCACAACCTTCGTAGAAATTCCAGTTCCAATTATTTATTATGTATTAATGTTGTGTATGCTATGCCTTTATTTGAGCCTCATTATTCTAAAAATTCATTTTTTTCAAACTTATTTTCAATCACATATTTGTCAATAAAATAATATTATATGCAAACACAAAATTTTTCCTTAATTTTTAACCACACATTCTCCATCAATCTACTATTCAAAATACATTCTTTTACAAAAAAATGGAGCTCAAATACTAACAAAAATATCAAAATTTCATGATGCTAGATCGCGTGGATCCCAATAGAAAGGGCAAGTGGCCAATGAATTCTTCTTGACCCCAATAAGAAGCCCTCAAACAAACAATCAACCAATAGAGGGGCGTCACATCGTCCCTGAATGGTAGGGTCCCACTTCTATCACAAAAGGGGAGCCCACGTTGGGGTATCAGATTCGATGTACAAGTAGCAAGACCCTATGAAATAATCATGCTTGCAAATAATGTGATAGAGGTGGGACCACATCTACAAAAGCACATCGTTTCTTCAACTCTGCTACACAACTCGGGATTAAATCTCGGGTTTGAATCCAGAGTGCACAGTTACTCCTCTACATCCGCCCCTGTTTATTTTGAGGGTTAGAGAGTTAACTTTTATGAGAAAGACAAATTATTCTTAATTTACATTAGCATAAAAGAGTAATTTACACGAACATCCCCTGAAATTCATGACAATTAAACTTTTTAAAATTAAATAAACCTCCATGAAATTTATGTCTATAAGAGGTTCCACATGGCGAGCAAAAATAAATATATGTTTTCTATTTTACCTTTTTGAACTAATTCGAAATTGTAATTTCATAATATTTAAACCATAGATTTTTTTCTTTATTATATTTTTGTAAAATATACTTTTTAGAGAATTCGATGTAGATGATATAACGTTTTATTACATACGCGATTGACAAATAATTAACAAATCTTCATAAGTACAAAATTTATTGTTAATTATTAAAGCTAATTAAATATTCGTTAAACATATTACATTCCTTGATTTAATTGTTCATTTTTTAAATGAGAAATCAAATTTCACAAAAAATATGTCTATGTTGAAACCATTTTGTACGAAAAGATACAAATAAACCAACTTTTATAAAATAAAACTCTTTATTTTTGTCATTAAGAACAAAATCAAGATTGGGATATGATTGATGGGAGGTGTAACGATAGAAGAAATGAAGTCTAGAAAAATTCATGATTGGGATTTGATTGGTGGAAGACTATTGGTAACAAATGAGTTCCAAAAGTCAAATGCAATGCAGATCGGTAGAAAAGTGTAAGGTCCGACTCGTGGCGAAAGGTTATTCCTAAAGTGGAGGGTGTAAACTGTGAAAAAACCTTCTCACGATGAGTTTGTCTCAATTTACTTTATCTTAACCATTGTCGCTCGCTTAGATATAGAACTTTATCAGGTGAATGTTAAAATTGTATTTTATAATGGAGAACTATATAAGATGTATGTGAATCAACCTATATTTTTTTAAAAGTGAATAAGTGCACAAAGTTTTTTTTTTTGGATAAGGTAAGTATATTATATTCAAAGTATAAAAATAAGTACAAATCACAGAGGTATACCCCAAGAAACAATGCTAAGAATTAATGCTTTCCTAACAATAATAACAAAACTCTAGAAAAGTGCTCATATTCTAATCACGAGAACAAAAAAATATCTGTAGAAAACCCCCAAGAGCATTGGAGCCATCTATTTTCATTAGATGGAACCAAGCTCCTGCACAAATTCACTCGTGCACAAATAGTAAAAACAATATCTTGAATAACAGTAGACTCATTTTCAGGAGCCTCTCCATGGGTCCTAGCATTACGTTCACATCAAATAGCATATATCAAAGCCGCAAACATTAACCGAATAACAATGGAGGACATTGACCTCCCTCGAAATTGTTCCATCCAAGAAAGAGTGTCTAGCCAACTCCGTTGGACCCGAGGCAAGTTACACTTCGCATGCAGAGCATTCCAAACACGCTCAGAAAATGGGCAAGCAAAGAAAAGATGATCCAGATCCTCCATTGAACATCCACATAGCACACAACGCATAGACTGTACCAAACCAAAGCTAAGAAGCTTTGTCTGTGTATAGATGCCACCTTGAATTGCTAACCAAAGGATAAATGCATGTCTAGGAATACATTTAGGGAATCAGACAATGTGATACCAAGTCACCCCAAAGTCGAAGAGACTCCCAAGCACTCCGAATAGAGAAGACTCCATGTGTATCATCCTCCCATCGCAATACATCCTCTCTATTACTGTCTGGCCGAAAAGTATCAAGCGTAACTCACATCAAATCAGACAAAGCTGGGAAGCGAACTGATGGCCATCTCCAAGTGTCACCCTCCACAATATCAGCCACTTTAGCTAGTCTACTCAATCTGGATTCACGAATGATCTTCTCTCCAAGAATCTTTTCTAAAGGGCCAAGAGGATGCCAATTATCATACCAAAGCGAGGCACGTCTACCATTCCCAATTCTGATTTTCATTTTGTCCTTCCCTATATCCCGGAGTCCAAGAATTTTCCTCCAACTCCAAGAACAATCCCATGACACTTCAATTCCCAAATGCTCCGTCCTCTAAGTAAATAACAACGTGTCCACGAAACCCAAAGAGAGGAGGCACAATCCGAACAAAGGGACCAAAGATGCTTTAACATGGTAGCCTTATTCCAAATCTCCAAGCCCCGCAGACCCAAACCACCCTCCTCTTTAGGCATACAGATTTTTGCCCAAGCCACTTTAGACCCACCGGCGCCAAGGTCACTACCCTTCCACAAGAAGGCCCGCAATGAATTTTCCACTTGTTTGATCACAGCCTTAGGTAAAAGAAATACAGAAGACCAGTAGACTTGAATAGAAAATAACATTGACTTAATAAGTTGTAACCTCCCTGCATAGGAGAGCGCTCGACAGGTCCAACTCTTAGCCCTAGCTATAATACGGTCCACCAGCATCTTACAATCCAAAGCCCTCAATTTGGTAGAGATTAACGGAACACCAAGATAACGTACCGGTAGCACGCCCTCCTTATATCCCAAAATATCAAGCAACTGATCCTTAAGATATGTAGAAACACCACTGGCAAATAAATTACTCTTATCTGGATTAGGAATAAGTCTAGAAAGAGTTTTGAATCGATTAAGGCATTCCCCAATGATCGAGACAGAACCAACCTCAGCTCTACAAAAGACCATAAGATCATCAGCAAAACATAAGTGGGTGATCTTCTCCTTCTCACATCTCCAGTGGTATTTAAAGTCCTGTTCAGCAACCATCAATCCCATTAGCCCCGAAAAGACCTCCATAGCTAAGACAAACAAGTGGGGTGACAAAGGATCTCCTTGTCTCAGACCTCGCCCACCAGCAAAGAATCCATGCAGTTCTCCATTAATGGAAATTGAAAATCGATTGATAGTGACACACTCAGTAATTCACCTAACAACTCTCTCAGGAAAACCAAGCACCATAAAAACTGCAAAGAAGAAATCCCAACAAACAAAACAATATGCTTTTATGAGATCAACTTTAAGAGCACACCTAGGTAATCCTCCCCTGCGGTGATAATTCCTCAACAGCTCTTGAGAAAGAATGATATTATCACTAATATGCCTACCTTTAACAAAAGTAGTTTGTTCAGGTCCAACAATGTTTGGAAGCACCATTTTAACTCTATTGGCAATAAGCTTAGCAATACATATATAAATAGTATTGCAACAAGAGATATGTAATACTCCGAATTTTGGGCTCATTTAATTTTTAGAATAGCAATTTAACTTTTCAAAATTTAGTATGACCAAAAAATTATTTATGGTTGCCAAATTTTGCATTGGTTGATTTATTAAAAGTTTTTCCAAATAATTTGTTAATTAAGGGTTTGGGATAAATGCCCATTTTACACCTAATTACTAAAGTTAAACATTGTTTCTCCAATTTGGCCGAAAATTGATGAAACATATATGCATGAGGTGTTTTAATTTAAGCATGAGATGGTTAACTAATGTATGAGGTGTTTTGAATTTAAGAAAATGAAACCATGCAGCCTACACATGTTGAATTTCTTGAAGAGTCACCCAAAATTAATCATTTTTCTCACCTATAAATAGATGTGTTGCTGCCCTTTATTTCTCTTGCATGAAAAACAACTTATCGCTTGTTTAAAAAAGGGCAGAAAACGTGAGGGAAGAAGAGGACCAGCCTAGCATTTCTTAATTCATTTTCAACCAAGATTTCTTCAAGTTTTATTGTAAGATACTTTCTATGCTTAAGTGGTATGATTTCATGGTAATATTTATGCTTAAGTTGTGCATGAAAAATCATAATATGAATTTGGTGGACAAGTCCACATAGTTAGATATCTATTTATGCCTTAGGACAAGTCCGAAGGGTACCGGCAAGTCGAAATGTGCAAGTATGTGTTTGATTGCATTCTTTTGTGTAGTATTAACATGATAAAATCCAAACATGGTATCTTACTGAGTATTCTTTATACTCATAGTGTTCTATACTAAATTCTCAGATTCATAATTGTGGAGTTGGTGGAAGTCAGTCGGCAAAATCGATGATGGATCAAGGACAAAATTATTTTACATCGAAGTTTCTGTTTTGTATGTTTTGCTTGACTGCATTCAATATGTTTTGTTTTTGTTATTATATAAAAACATGTATAAGACATGATGTAATATGATACTGGAAGTAAATTATGTAATTATATCTATCATGTTATGTTAAGAGACCTTTTTTTATTTTTACTTTCCCTTGCAAATGATAAAAAGGCAGAAACGGGACAGTTTTTGGGTCAAATTCAACACGTTATTTTTGACTCCATAAATGTCCATTTGAGACTCTAAAAATATTACTGCGTTCCTCATTGAGTTTTCTTAATATGGGCATAAGAATTACTCAATTTGGATATCTGTAGCCTGAGATATGAATTTTTAAACGTTGAAGGGTCAAATCTGAAATTTCTGTGCAATTCCTCATCGTTTTCAGTAAAACGCCCATATTATATGATCTTGGAAATTTTTTATATTTTAAAATAGAAAAATACTTGAAAATATCTTTCTAATGTCATAAATTTCATAGAAAACAGAGTTGGGATGAATTTTATAAAAATAGTCGAACTTGCTGCCCCAACTAATCGTGACAGTGCAGAGTCCGTATATGTAAAGTATAATTTCTTGTCGACATGCGCTTTTGCGGGCCATTAAAAATTTATGAGAGACATTTTACCAAGTTGAAAATAAGTTTCTAACATGTAATACTTCTATTTAAGAGTATTTACATGTACCAAAGGCAGAAGCTATTATGTTTTGTACGTGACACTCGAAACTTAAGTTCGGGGCGTCACAAGATAGGCCTAAATTCCTTTACCTGAGAAGGATTTGGGACGTTAGGAACCAATGTGATGGTAGTAGCATTGACCTGCTTCAATAGCTTTCCCGAGTCAAAGAAGGACTTAATGGCACATAGCACATCATTTCCCACAATATTCCAAGTCATCTTGAAGAAACCTACATTAAAACCATCAGGCCCTGGAACCTTATTGTCTTTCAACGAGAACAAGACCTCTTTAATTTCCTCAAATGACACATCTCTATCAAGATTTTCATTCTGCACTGCTGAGATACTTTTAGGAAGAGCTTCAAGTTCATATCTAGACTCTCACCAGTAGGCTGCTGACAAAGGAGATTTTGATAGAACGCAACAATGACTTCACTGACCTCATGCGGCTCCTCCACTCTAGTACCATTGTCTTTACAAATAGAAACCACCTTACTCTTCCCATAGTGACTTTTCATAGCCTTGAAGAAGAAAGCAGTGTTTTGGTCTCCTAAATTCAGCCACTTAACACGAGCTTTTTGTCTCAAAAAGCCTTCTTCAGCCCTGCTCAACTCACAAAGTTCCTTTTGTAATTGAGCCTCCTCCCTATGTAGAGACGAATCCAAAGGCGATTGCTGAATCAAACACTGAACATGCTCTATATCAGTCCGAGCTTGAGTAACTCTCGTAGGAAGTTCTGAAAAATGCTCCTTATTAAAGTTTTTCGAGACAAGCTTTAACTTCTTCAATTTCGAACATAGACAAAATATAGGGGTTCCCAATACTGTTTCACCCCATACCTGAGCCACCAAAGGAAAGAAATCCGAATGATCCATCCAATAATCAAAGAAGCGGAATGGAATCTTCCTACGCGGTAACTCTGCAACCTTCA
>NC_036248.1:18421449-18433686 GCF_002742605.1 Olea europaea var. sylvestris | reverse complement strand
CCATGGCAAGTGTGCAAAACCTCCATGCCTAGCTACGAAATCGTCCCATAGATCAACACACTTAACTGGGATGTTATCCCCATATACCACTGACACCACACAACTCCGTTTACCATTACATGCATTAACACGAACATGGATAGTTTGAGCAGAGCAGCCTACCAACAAGACATCTACATCAATTGGATTCCAACAAACCCAAATTCTGCCAATCGGAGAACAATTATAATTCGAAAGGACACTCCAAGAGTTGAAGATGGCATTCACCACCTTATTTTGATTCTTCTCTTTAACTTTAGTTTCCACTAACCCACATAAAGAAAGCCTATTGGAAGCAATACGGTTCTTTTCTTCAGATTGTTTGACGGGGTCGTTTAACCCCCTGACATTCCAGCATCCAAAAAACATAATTAAAGTCAAGGAGAGAATCACAGCCTCAAAATGACTAGCACCATCTACCTCCCCTAGGGGAGTGATGCTTCTTGCCTTTCTTATGCTTGCCTCCTGACTATTCTTCTTTTTCTGAAGTGAATCTCTAGCTTTCATAGCTAACATGTTAGACTGCGAGACAGAAGTATCACTATCATCTTCACCTAGAATGGCAAGAGGATCTGGAGAAACTTCACCTTCTTCCCCAATTTGAGAAGTCTCAATAGGCACATTCGATACCTCCAGATGCAAATTAGGAGCACTAGGTGGAGAAGATTCAACAACATCTACATGAGCCACATTGACAACCACCAGATCAACCGCTCCTTGGACCTCCTTAGAAATAGGCACACCAACCCCAGAATCAACACTAACTCTAGACTTCTGCAAGCTTGAACAATTCATTTATATCCTACGACAATCATTTAGACAATGATACTTGAGACTTCATCTTGTCTTTGCTATGATGGGTTTACTATACTCGAAGAACACCATTATTGTGTGCTTGCTAAGCGATCAAGAGAGATTTATTATTCTATCCTCGTAAATAGCCAGCATATAGATGGATGGGAATGATACTGAGATGATTATCACCACAATGCATATATGTCCTCAAATTTTCTGGCGAAGGGCATGGGTGAAGCAAACTTTTTACTTGAGGTTAAGATTTTTAGTCATGTTAAAAAAAAATTCTTAATTTGTTTCAAGTGACTTACAGTAAGAAAATTTTGAACAATTTCAAATGCAAAAATGGTTAACAACTATCCTATTGAGAAAGAAGATGCCTTATGCCTGAACATGTTTCTTAAGATTTCAAAAGAAAAAAGAAAAGATGGTCAAGTTCTTTATGCGAGTGTCGTGCATATCTTGATGAACGTTATCAATGGCGGAGCTACGAAAAATCATTGAGGTGGGCTGAAATCTTAAGAAATTCCAATGACCTCATGCCATATGTTATCGTCATTCGAGATCCGATTTAAAAGGCTAAACTCATGACTTTCTTGACAAAGTGCAGTTACTAAAGCAAGAACAAATCTAAGGGGCCGTTTGAGTCCCATTATTTGTAGATTATAATGAGATGAATAGTATTTTTTTGAAAAAATGAGTGGTTGAAAAGTTTTTGATTTACGTGTAATATTATTCTATTGAAAATTGTGTGATTAAAAGTAGAAGAGAGAAAAATTTAATTTAATGTAATGAGAAATAATGAGGCTCAAACGGGGGCTAAATGTCAAGTAGAAAATCGATCCACTCTCTAAAAAATAAATCATGATAAGAATGAGCAATATACACCCCAATCAAAAGCTAATAATATACCTAGCGAATACTGTTTTAAGATAAAAGTCTTAAAGAATTTTGACAACAATTAATTTCAAACAATTAAAAATTTTAGAAGAAAAACACAATTTAAAATGTATATGATTGTACATCACTATTCTCATAATACTATTCGAAGTGGGCATTAGTATTCTGTAGTAATACATTTTAAAAAAAGGTTGAACCCCAACCTTGAGAGTCCCTACCACTTCGTTCTTGGAGTATCGCGAGGGAGGTAAATCACAGGTTGTACTCCAACAGGTCAGGAAACAAGAGCTTGCTTATACACTGGTGCCCACAAAGAGTCCAATTTCATATTTCAAGAATCGAACTCTCACACTGCGATTGCCAACAAGGCTAATACTACCTCACTCCTATCATTTCCACCACTGGGTTATGCCCACAGGGTCTGTAGTAATACATTCTAATCTCACTTTAAGCGAAAAAATCGACTAGAAATGTCGAGGGTCCAAAGAAATTGGATTTATTTTACTTTATATTAATTTAACTAACTTCAATAATATATTCATAATCATATTATTTCAAAGTAAATAAGTTTTTTAAAAAATATTAATTTTATTGATAATATTAAATATATAGAAAGTTACTTATTTTGATAATATCTATTTCATGATCAAAATAAGTACATTTTTTACTTATATGTAAGTAATCTATGAATACATAGATAAAAAGAAATTTTAGTCAATTGTAAGTTAACCAAACATGTAGCATCTCGTATTGTTAAAATAAGTCATTAATTTTATCTTCAAACAATATAAATAAATTTTTTTATAATTTATTTAGCCCCCTTTTGACCCCCATTATTTTAAATTACAATTTTCTCTCTCTTATTTTCAATCATACATTTTTTTATAAAATAATATTATGCGTAAATCGAATTTTTTTTTCAACCACACATTCTCCGAAAAATATACTATTCGAAAAATTATAAATTGAAATAATGGGGGTCAACAGGGGCTTACTTTTACAAGTTAACTTTTTAAGCTTAGTCAAACGTGCATGAAATATTGCCCCAGTTTGGCTCCCATTTTTTGAAATGAAAATAGGTGAAATAGTTTTTTTTTTAATTGGTGGTTGAAAAAGAAGGAAATTTTTTTGATTTACGTGGAATATTATTTTATGAAATATTGTGTGGTTAAAAATATAAGAGAGAAAAATGAAATGTAATATAATGAAAGCCAAACGGAGGCATAGCCTATGTTTGATTCAATTAAAAAAAATTATTTAAATTTTAAGTCAAAGTTATCAATTACTTTAGGGTTCGTTTGATTGCAAAAATGGAATTTGGGTGGAAAGAAAATGAATTCCAAGGAATAGAATTGCCTAAAACTTGTTTCCTGGATATTGTCAATTAAACGTGTTTGATTGACATAATTTGCCAAATGGAAAATGTCCAAATTTTCTATCGTTTGACTTTGTTTTTCATGAAAATTATAAATCAAAGGAACAAAATTTGTTACAATTGAGGATCAAATTTGTTCCAATTGTCAAAAAAAGAGGCTGGAAAACCAATTCCCACACCAAACCAAGGAAAATGTACATGTGTGAGGAAAAGGAGGAAATCAAATTGTTTGAAAAATTATTTCTATCAAACATGACAAATCGTGGAAAATGGAAAATCTACCCAATCAAACAGGCCCTTAAAGAAATGAAGAATCGAATAAGGACCGTGTTTTCCTAACTTTTTTAATTTATGTATCTTAAATAAATCAAATTGATATAAGTTTTATCTAAATTTATTATTCTATCGTAGTGCTATTTCTATAGTTTTGAAGAAATCAAATTGAAAGCCCAACTATGCCTCTCTTCATTATTGTAAACTCATTATCTTCATTTTTTCTTGATTTTAACAATTAAATCTATGAATAACTCAACAAAAAGAAGAGCAAAAGATATATAAGATTGAATTACGTTATTTTGTAACAGTTAAGATTGAAAATGTCATTAATCGAATTAATTTAATCTTATTTTAGATATTAAAAAAATTAACTATTATATGAAACCCAGTAACCGAATGAAACAGAATCGGAACAATTCTATAATTATATACAAATAATTACCATTTGGTCAGGGGTAGGCCTCGACTATGACTCAAGCATGCCCATGTACGCTATGATGTGTACTTAAATTGACATGGTTACGTAATTGTATCAATATAATCCAGTCAAATGCTGATCTTTCTCATTGAAAAGCAGTATGACGAATATCTCGATGCCTTAGAGGAGGGTTAGTTGATTACATACTTTGTTATCAAGTATCGGATTTTTGATTAGTTGGCTATAGAGACGCCAAGTAGGGGAGCAACTTAATGGAGCACAAATCAATATCTAGTTTTATTTTATTGCTTAGTGATGGTTCCATATCTTAGTGTAGCGAGAAGCGAGTTCCAACAACATCATCACGGATTGAGAATCTCGCACACCCTTCCTCCTCCATGGCTCCATCGAATTTTATCCTATCCAAAACATTAGTCCCATGTCAGACGTGCGATCACGTGACTACTGGCAAGGGATTCCACGTAAGCTTCTCAGCAGAAAAACCAGTTCAAAGGAAGTGTGTATTTCGACCGGGACAACCAGTCAAATACGAGCGGAAGAGTAGGAAAATTCCCACTAGAAAAAGTCCTAACCCTTTAATAAAGAAACAAATCTTGCGGGCCGGTTGAGCTGTCATTTGGAGTCATGTACGGTGGATGACGTCATCTATTTGGCCTTTCTTCTTGAGTTTTTTCGACTTGCCCTTGATTATTTTATTTTGATGTGATCTAATTTAGATTGTAGGATAGATAATTTAATGAATTAATTATTATAAAAATGAAAATGATATTCATAATATAATGTACATGTGTTTGTCACAATTATTATTACTTATTATTTCTACGTAAATTGACTAATAATCTATGAAGACGTGTTAGTCTTGTTGTGCTCACTTTCAACAGTATTTGTGGTCACGTTGATATAAAGTATCTGACAAATAATTCTTTTATTTTTAATAGGAGAATATTCAAATATAATTTTCTAATGTGACAAACATATGTTTTACTATGATTTATTTAAAAGAAACAAATTCAGTCATTTTACTGTACTGAAATGAAATGAAGTAAATACCGGAAAGCAATAATAAATCTTGCAAGGAATAAAGTAACAATCTTTTAATAAGAATTAACATTTGACAAAATAGCGTTGTGTGAAATTTAATTGACAAGAAATTCAAGGAGATTCAAGCTATTTTTGGACATGTTTGATTAATTTTATCAAAATACTTTTTTAATTAAGAGAGCGTTACAGAAGCCGACTCACTATAACTTCTATAAAAATCTTCTAAAAGAAAGAGTGAGTTTTTAAAAAAATTAATTTTCGAACATTAATTAATGAAGATAAATTTCTTAAGATAACCTTGCCTAATGAACCCTAAATATAAATCTATTAGTAGCATCTTCTTTGATTGTGTAAAATTCTTTTACTTCCCCATTTACTTCTTGGTGGATATAAATTCAAATTCTACTCCGATAGAAAAATCTAAAAAATTAAGTGCAAATTGATTGATAGTTTTTTGTTGAGTAATGATATTCATAGTCGTTCACTGCAGTAGTCGCCTTGTGTGATATCCTACACAGCGATTTATGATTTGATGTATTAATATAGTAGTTTTTTTTTACCTCATATGTTAAATCATTAACCGCTACATGTATGTCACGTATAACGACTGTGATGGTGAGTGACAACAAATATCATTATTCTTTTTTGCTTCTTATGGATCTCACAAGCAAATTTAAAAATAGATATAAATTTATACATTTTTATATTTTTCCATTGAAAAATATACTTTGCATCTCTTCATTAGAATGGTTTCCTACCACTTTTGAGATTTGATTCATAATTTAAATTTAATTTAGAGAATCTAACAAAATACTTTTACATCTAGAGCCTGTTTGTGCCATATTTTTTAAATCATTTTCATTCAAAAGTTGACTGTTGGTATAGAATTTGGGTCCCACACATGACACAGACGATCAACAGTTGCGATTTGAAGAGAGATATAAAGGTAAAATAATTCCATTTTTATGTCCTAGAAAGTTGGCTCAAACAGGGGCTTATTTTGGGAATATGAAAAGTCACAAATTTAGCCCTTGTTTAACAATTATTTTTATAAAGAGTAAAGCTTTATAACTCCATTAATGTTGCAAATTCAGTCTAGGTGCTCACTAGATTACAGACTAAATGGGAATTAAATGAATTAGTTAGTTTCACTTATCATTTAACGTCACATTTGCGTCGTCTAAATTGGGAATGTAACCTCAGTGAAATTAAATAGCATTATTTTTTTTTTTTTATAAAATTCATTTTCAACCCCTCATTTTCATAGTAATATATATTGCACTTAGATTCATTTTTTATTAAATCGCATATTTTTAAAAAAATCACTATTTCAAAATTTATTTTTTCCCCAAAACACTTTTTAATGATTGTCAAACTGCACTTCAATTGTAAGAGGCAAACTCGAATCATAACTTATTACAAATTTCATAGTCCAATGGTGCAAAGGATAGGAGTGAGGTTATCTCACGCATTGCTGGCAATCACAGTGTGGAAGTTCGATTTATAAAACTTGGAATTCGACTCTTTGTAGGCGTAGTGTATATATAGCTTTTATTCCCTGATCTGTTAGGGCACATCCCCCAATTTACCTCCCCCACAAAGTTTTAGGGACAGAACGGTGAGGGCCCTAAAAGTTGGGGTTCAACATTTTTTTTTTATTACAAATTTCATCGTTTCATCGCCAAATAAAATCCAATCGTCACCGTCCATTCAAAGCTTGGCCCCAATTCCTCACTATATAAACCTTATTCGAAATTATCTCCCGGTTCCTCTGACCTCTCTCCATTCGATTAATTTCATGTATAACGTTGTCTTATTAATTCCATCGTAAATAAATTTTTAATTTTTTTAGGGGAGGCAATGATAAGTTCAGCAGCCCCGGCCTCGTATATTGGGTGGGATGAGCTGGTGGTTTCCGGCGAGAACGTACGTCGAGAGGTCCGTTATTATTTAAGGCGGAGCGACGGCCGCGGGCCGGATCTGGTCGTCGTCGGGAAGGAGAAGTGCCCAAACCGGATGTATTATTATGGGATTAGAGATAAGAAGTATTTGCTTTCGCCCTTGAAGTATTCTTCTCTCTTGAAGCTCAGGTCCAGAAGAGAGGTCATTGATTGGCTCAATTCAATCGTTACAGGTGCTTTTCGTGTTATTCTTTCTATTTTATTTTAATAGTTTTAAGGGGTTAAAAATTAGATCTGTTTTGAGAAACTAATTGTTGTTGGAAAGTGTAATTTTCCTTTTCTTTGAATTTCGATTTCGGGGAGTTTTTAAATGGAATACTGAATACAGTTTCCTAATTTTTTGTGTACTTAAAAAAGACGAGATTCTTTGTAATCAGTGTTTTTTTTATCCTCTGTATAAATTCTTCGAAAAGTTCTTTAGTTTGAGAGGTTTCTGCGCCCGCAGGCCTCTGTATTTCTGGAATAATTAATTTTTTTGGTTTTAGTTCTCTTTCAAAATGACCAATTATTTGGAAGAGGGATTTATGTTCTCCGGTAGTTTTTCCTTTCCTTTTTTTGGGGGGTGGGGGTTGGTGGTGATGGTAAACCTTTGCGACCTTTTTATGTTGTTTGTATTTCTGAAAGGTGCTAAGGGTGTATTCCAGCCGAGTGTGTGATTGCTGAAATATTTCTACATTTCTCTCCGACGAAAGAGGAAATACAGGTTTCAGGAAAGAGTTCTGAATTATATTTGGAGAATTCCACATGGTGTGTTCAATGGTTTTATCACTTTATGTATATTTATGAATTAAAAAAACAAAGATGAAATTTACTATATCCTATTTTCCAAATTGACCTAATTTTGTCTTTGCATCGAAGAATTCTCGGATTTAAATTATTTTTTGCTCTTTTTGTGACAGAGATTAATATAGAGTCAATAACTGGAATATTGTTACTTTGGATTTTTTTTGGGGGTGAAAATGAATTGTGGCACCATACATAATTTTTCTTTTTTCTTTTTCCCTCTTATTGAGTGCTAATTTTTATTCTTAAAAGGAGGTTCTGGGTACTCGGATATTCACATGGGTAAAGGCCTTTCTTTGTTCGTCTTTTCTTGAAATTCAACAATTTGGAAAGATGGTTTTAAGAAAATAAGAACTTTTATAGATATCCAATGAGATTCATTTTGGCTGAATTTTCATCAGGATGTTTGATGTGCTAAAGTGAGGAGAGGATGAATATTCTCCGTTGAACTACATTTTTAAGAATATGCTACTTTTGTTGAAGGAATTATTCTAATTAGTGTTTATTTGTATACTTTTTAGCTAAAGGAATTGTCATCATTTTTGGAGGTGGATTTTTAGATAATCTGGTAAAAGTGATAAAGAGCTTCCTTGCCTTTTTTTACTGTATTCTTTGAGATAACATATCTGGTTGCTGTGGATTTATATGATGTGTATATATTCAATCATAAAAGAAGGATTTATGAGCATTTTGACGAGGGTACATCTCTGTTGCTCGCCCATATGATCTGTGGATGAACACATATATTAATTGTATGCATGTGGAGGAACATTGATTTCATTTTGATGATGTCTTCTTTCTCATTTTGTGATTTTTATCCACTGAACTTAGAAAAATCGAATAATAATAATTTTCCATATCTTTCTTTGAATTCTGATTGCGATGGTTGGAGGAACTAATATGGCAGGCTAGCCTGTCACTTTCTCTAGAATTTGTCAGTATAGATATAGATTTTTTCCATTTACAATCTCAATTTAAAGTTGTATGTAAATTTGCACTGTGTTTTGATCTGCATTTCAGCGATTTTCTTTTGTGCTAGAAACGATTGTCCTTTTTCTCAGTCCTGTTTAGTTCCTCGTTTTTCCTCTTTTCAGCATTGCATTGTCTTTTCAATGGTTGAGTGTCATCATCTCTAACATTTTGGTATCCATGTTATAAAAATAATTGACAATGGGTTGCTTGAATGTTCTATCAATTTTGCAAGAGATGGTTGAGAGTGTCAGAATTTCTTTACCCCATAGCATACAATGTTCTTCTGTCATTTCTGTTTGATTGGTTTTTCTATTATTTGTGGTGTTTTTGATGACCATTGTCTTGGACAAAATTGCACAGTCGTTTATGACTTTTTCTTGTGAAGATTTTGGGTTATCTGGACACAGTTCTTTTTGGTTGTTGATTCTATCAACTGCTAATTACCTATTTACCTTGATTGTTTGCTTATTTTACTAGTGCTACATGATACTAATTTTTCCATGTTGATTCTACTTTCAGATGTAAGTCAGAATCGTTTTTTTGAACAGTTTGATGGTTATATGGAAAACAAAGGTACCCACAAGTTGGATGCTGATATTATTAAGGTTAGCTAATATTCATTGTTACTTTGCTTAATTCTTTCTGCCCTAAGGTACTATGAAATGGATATGTTACTAATGTCTCTTTTAATAAATTCTTTGCAGGATGTTCAACTGCAGGAGCCAGACCTTTATACGGTGGAATTTATGTGGTTGGGGTCATCATGGACTTGCCGGAAAAGGCGGAAGCACTATTTATCATTTTGCCGCAATGGTATTAAAATATCTGTAAGTCTTTCCTTATCTGACGGTGCTCTTAATCAAATAATGGTGCAATTGAAGTTTTTGGCTCATTAATTACATGTTCATTTTATTTCTTTTGCTATCACTAACAGGTTCATGACTTTGTTTCTGTATTGGCTGAAGAAGATAAACGACTCGTGGCTTACTTAGATGATATGTATGAAGATTCCCGTGGCAACAAGATGGTTGTGGTACGATGGTTTGACAAAATTGATGAGGTTGGTTTTGATTTGCCTCATAACTATAATGACAGAGAGATTTTCTTTTCTCTTTGTCTTCAAGATCTCAGTATCGAATGCATTGATGGACTGGCAACCGTCCTTAGTCCAGAGCATTACGAGAAAGTTTTGAAGGCAGAAACAACTTTGCTGCTGGTGCCATTCGTTTGCTATAGACAGTCTGATAATGATGATATCAAGCCATTTGACATAACACGACTTAAAGGTTACTGGAAACAGGAAATACTTAGAAATATTTCTTCTTCTTCACCGTTTGGAACATCCGATGATAATATTAAGGTAGAACGAACTCTTAGTGATGCGGTTGGAAGTAGATCCAAGAAGAGGCTTCAATGGTCCAAAGAATGTGAGATATACTTGCAGCCTGCTAAGAAAAGAGCGGTTATTGATGCTAGCCCCAAAGATGACAGTGGTGGTTTCATCAGTTCTGAAGGCTGCACTCCTGTCTTCTTATCATGGCAATATCCAACGATGTTAATGCGCACGCAATGTTTGGCTGTTGGTTCTCAAGTTGAAGTGCTTTCTCAAGATAGTGGCATCAGAGGTTGCTGGTTCAGAGCTTTGATCATCAAAAGGCACAAAGATAAGGTCAAAGTGCAGTATCGAGATATCAAGGATGCTACTAATGATGCGAAAAATCTGGAGGTGAATATCTTGTTCTCTTATGTGTTTCCTTTATAATTATGCTCGTCCCATCTAAATGATTTCTTACCATATTTAGTGTTCCACATTTTAGGAGTGGATTTTGGCATCCCGATTAGCTATGCCAGACGAGTTTGGTATTCGGATTTGTAGGACCATTGTTAGACCTGTGCCCTTGTCTAACGAGGGTAAAGTTTCTTTGGTAGTAAATGTTGGAAGCATCGTTGATGCTTGGTGGCATGATGGGTGGTGGGAAGGCATTGTCATGAAGAAAAAAATGGAGAATAAGCTGCATGTTTATCTACCAGGTGTGATTCATTGGCGAGGCTTATATCAAAATAATTTCACTCTTTTTATGCTCCCCTTTTTTTTCCCTGCACGCTCTTTTCTTTTCCGTAATGGATTTTCCTCTCCAATTGTATTAAATGGATTCTAATTGTTATCCTTAACTAATTTGTAGGGGAAAAGCGAGAGATGATCTTCAGTCTAGATGACTTAAGGCATTCACAAGAATGGATTGAAAATGAGTGGAAAGCTATCAAAGAAAGGCCGGAGGTAGTCCCAATATTATCTGGGCTAAGAAGAAAGCCACATGTCGGAACATTCTTTCCTGTAAATCCTGATGCTGCTCCATATGTCAATGGAGATCTTGCTAATACCAATCACAGTGATGCTTTGGCTATACAGAACCTAGTTGGATGTGACAGCTCTATGATTAGTAGCGATGAGGAGCCAAATGGGGTGGCAAGAGACCTCTCAAATGATGATTTGCTTTCTCAGTTAAAATGGTTGTCTTATGGAAAGAGAAGGCGTGGTAGGGATCCCGTTCACAAAGTCCATTATGGTGTTAATAGTAATGAGAAGTACTCAGCCATGAGGACTTTAAAGAGATTCTTTGCCCCATCATCTTTGAAAGTAGATCCAGAAAATTGTAAATATGTCAATGATACTCTCTTTAATTCATCTGTTGAATCTCCAGTGACAAGCCTGGTTATGTCTAGGTGATTTCTTTTCAATGGGATAGTTTAACTTCATCCTAATCCCTCTTTTGGCCAAAACAAAGCGAGTTTTTGTAGGAGTCAAGCAGTGTATTTGTGTAAGAAGTTTAGGCTCTAGAACTAGGTTTCAGAAGCGAGGCAGCAAATAGTTCGCCCCTTTCCATAAATAGGAGATTAATTGCCTGTATTTGGCTCAGTTTCTGCTGAAATCCTTGTTACACTGATTTATATCAATGAATATGAGATTCCTGGATCTGAAAAACATGGTCAAGTGACGTGTAGCATTTGCATATTAAGCCAAAGAAATCAGCTGTAGCCAGAGCATATTCCTATCTGTTTAGCGTTGGACAGATAGTTGTCCATTAAAAACAGACAAATTTTCACTTCTTTTTATTCGTTAAATCTGTCCATTACTTAATCCATTCAATTAAACAAACCCGTCATTGTATTACCGAACTTAATTTGACCCGATTAGTAAATTGTAACTAATTTAAGCTATTAAAAGTTTTAATCTCTGAAGCAACCTAAGTATAATAATTCAATGTGAAGAAAGTTCAATGCACTCTGGTGGAAGAGAAAAACATCTTTGTCAACTCAGACATTTTTCACTTCATTAAAGCCTCCGTTTCGACCAAATTCCCTAATTTCTCCAACATAGGAAGCACATATCATAAATCCTACCAGAAGTTGGAAATGAGCTTTTAGCCATAGCCTTTTTTATCATCTTTCCCAGATACTGATAATATACTCATAGGCCAGAAGCATGTCTGTGGCAAGAGGGAATCAAAATGAGCTCCGTTCGACCCAAGAAAAAGAGTTGGAGGGCGGCCCTCTTCCTCCGACGACCCTTGCTGCCATTGAATCCTTAGCAATACCTCTTGTGAGTTTACTCTTTTTCTCATGGCCAAATATTACTTCCTTGCTTGGAGTTTTTT
>NC_036248.1:18389550-18417983 GCF_002742605.1 Olea europaea var. sylvestris | reverse complement strand
GGTGCGGCATAGACAATGCAACTGCACCACCATCGATTTCCTCTCTCTCTGCCTCGTACCATAGCAGAGAAGCACGGCATGTCGCTCCGCCATCTCTCTCTTATCACACCACTGCAAAAGCTATATTGTTGTAGCGCTATTTTGAGCCCCGCACGCAATGGAGCTTTCTGATTGCCTCTCACAAATCTCAGAACTCACATCTTCCTTCTTTCTCCTTTGGCGGCTTTCGTGGCAACATGTAGAAGAAAAAGGGGACTTAGGCGAATGCTATCGGTTTGGTTGGACAACAACGTTTACACATTTCTTGAACTCAACATGTACGGGGAGGACTTTGATTACCCAAAATTCCAAGGGCTTTCTCTACCCATTCATCCTTTTGTATGGTCGACCCCGTTACATTTGGTTATTTATGTGTGGTTTGGGGTTGGTGTGCGATGGGTGTGAGGTGGTGGTGGTGTTAGAGATGGTGGTTTTGGGAGGTCATAGTGGTTTAAGTTGAGTTTCGGTGGTGGTGGTAATGATGATGGTGATGGTTTGGTGCGGTGGTTGCGAGTAGTGGTGGTGTTCATGGTTGTGGTATTTGGGTGACGGTAGCTTTGTTGGTGGAGGGTATTTTGGATCTAGTGGTAGCTATGGTATCGGAGAGTTTGTTGACTACAATGGTTGTAGCGACTGTGGTGGTGGTCTGTAATGGTTGTAGTCCTAGTGGTATGGGGTTGGGTAGAGTGGTGGTGGTTTTGGCGGCGGCGGCTGGTAATAGTGGTGAGGTGGTGGTCACAAATGATTTGGTTAACTGTGACCATTAAATTGGTTAATTTATGACCAATGAAAACGATAAATTGTGATGAAAAATAATAATGCGTGACCTAAAAAATTGTTAATTTGTGACTGTATAAATAAGTCGTGACTCATTATATTTGTGATCGATTAATAAAATCGTGACTTAAAAAATTTTGATTTGTAACCAATAAAATTTTGCGTTGTGACTGTAAATTAATTTGTGATATATAAAATTTTGATTTCTGAGCGAAAAATAATATGTAATTAACTAAATCGTTAACATAGATCTGTGACCTTAATATATTTAATTAATAAATAAATAATTTATATCATAAATAAATTTTAATAAAAATCTAATTTTTGAAGTTTGAAACTTGTTTTTTTGATTTTGAAATGTGTGATATTTAAACTTTTACTTATGAATTTTTCCATTCTATTTATCCATCGGGTGACCTTAATATATTTAATTAATAAATAAATAATTTATATCATAAATAAATTTTAATAAAAATCTAATTTTTGAAGTTTGAAACTTGTTTTCTTGATTTTGAAATGTGTGATATTTAAACTTTTACTTATGAATTTTTCCATTCTATTTATCCATCGGGCTGTGCTTGGTCTACACCCCTCACATGGGTTGGGACCCGTGACTTTTCCTTATCTATATTGGGTTGATGTTTAATATTCAAGTTTTTGTATACATAACACATTTTGAAGGATTCAAAAGTATCATTCATCTATTCACCATTCATTTGATTCTTTTTTTTTTTTTTTTTACTTTATAAACCGTTTATAAACATATATCAAACATGCTCGAAAGATGAGTTCCGATGTAATATTTTGATTAAATTGAAAAAGAAATGGAAAAAATAAAAACTAGCCATGTCGATATTATATTTCGAAGATATTGAGAGTTCATCGCATGCGCAAAGAAAGTGAGTTAACATCAAGCAAAGTTTTCATTAAGAAAAAAATGAGTTTAGATTTGTTGTCTTGACTTAGCTGTCTCTTTGACTGTCTTATTCTCAAAACTTTGATGTCTAACTACAATTTACTAGTAAGTCATAATAGTACACAAACTCTTCCTTGTTTTTTCATGGTAAGGTGTTAAAATTTTAATAGTGAAAAAATCAGGGGACAACCAAACTGGGATGATAGATTTGAACTCAAAAAAGGCTAAGCTCAAAAGTAATTATACAGGGATTTCCTTTTACAATGGTTGTGTAATATTATGGTTTGATGGGCGAATGTGAAGAAATCAAGGGGACAACCAAATTGGGATGATAGATTTGAACTAGAAAAAAGCTAAGTTTATTAAAAAAGGACAGAAAGTAGATTATTAAAAAAACAATTCCTTTAGAGTGGGACACTAGAGATAATATTTTGCATAAAAAAATAAAAAATTTGATGAAAACATTTGGAAAAAAGCTGGCTAACAAGGGTTTTCTCGAAAGTCGTTCTCTTGTTTCTCTTAAAGACCACGAGAGTGAGTCAATTTAGCCAAATATTCGACCTAGGACATCATCGTGAAGTCAAAAGTAAGGTTGATCTAACGAGTTAAAATTCGACATAAAATGTACAATAATTAAGAAGGAAATAATTAATTAATTGTAGACTAAAATCTTTCACAGAATCTGCTCGTATAACTTACACGATAAAGTTCAAACTTTACAAGCACATTTGTTCTCTCTAAAGGGGCAAATAGAGAGAGGTGCTTCCTCCATTCAACTTGTTTTATCTGAAAATAACAAAAGAGAGAAGGTTCTACAATATTAATTTATAAAAAAATAAAAAAAATAAGAATCCTTAAGTTACCTCTAATTGCATTTGGCATTGGTATGGAAAAGTTAAGTGTTTTCCCGTGAACATCATCCTTTAGCTGTCAATGTTTCACGTTGATTTTAAGACAAATTATCAAAAGGCACAAAGATAAGACACCTCAACTATTTCGTTGGCCAACCTTTCACCATGTTTGTACATAAAAAGATTAAATAGAGACAAAACACATATTTCCTATAGAGAGAAACATACATAGTTATGCATTCATAATTGATATTTTAAAACAATATTATTTAGCTACAGTGTAAGTTATTATGCTTTATATATTCAATTAAATGAGTTATATTACTTCGTATTTAAATAAATCTATAATTTAAACTCATATATTGTCAGGTGCTTAACATTGGCGGCGATAAATAGTATTATTCAATATTTTATAACTTCAGGTTATATTTATAACCCAATGTATTTGTACTGTCATGAAAATTGAATTCCACTGGCAATTGCCTATTTCCCCATATTTGTGGGCTATGAGTGCAATTTAGTGAAATAGTGGGCCCTATTGTAAAATTCATATTTCTACTATAACCCAACCCGACAATTACGACAATTATTAACATTCTTTTGCGTAATAATTCATTGGCAGGCGGGAGTTAATTGTTCCAATAATCATCGAACTTAAGTCTATATTTTTGATTGGTTACTGTAGCTTAAAATATTGAGTTTTGATCATTGAATTTAGGTCAATGTCTTTAATTGCTTATTAAAATGTAAAATATTGAGTTTTGACCACTGAACTTTGAAAAATACTGTAAATTACTCACTGAATTTTGAAAAATACTGTACATTATTCATTGTGAACTTGATATTTTTTAGAGTTTAACAATTATGCTAGTGAGTAACGAATGATATATTTCAAAATTTAGTAATTAAAATTCGACATTTTAAAATTTTAGTGAATAATTTAAGATATGGGCCTAACCTAAATTCAATGACCAACACTCGTTATTATAAACTTCAATGATCAATTAGAGACATGGACCTAAAGTTCAATGACCATTGAAACAATTAACTCAGCAGCCGGATCTAACTGAAGTTCCCGATCCTAAAATCCCAAAATAAATTTGTCTCCTGAACCCTAACCCTAATTTTGCATTTCTGTATTTGCAATACAATTGAATCCTATTGCGTTTTCAATACCAATGGCCAGCGACTCAGGTGAGCCCACGAGTCGCAATCACCGTCGCTCAGTTTCTCCCGAAGACTCGGAGGAGCCTTCCAAACGTCGAAAGCACCATCGCCACCATCGCCACCATCGCCACCGCCACCGTAGCAAGAAAGAGACAGAGGAAATATCCAAGAAAGCAGACGAGGAATGGGAAGAAGGAGGAATTGATGAAATTCACGTTGAAGAAAGAAAATTGGAAGGTGTTGTAATGAAAAATGGAGATGAGGGTGCGTTGGGTGAGGTTTTGGTGTCGACTGGGGCGGGATTTGTGGATGTGGATTATGATATGGAGGAAGGAGAGATTGTGGAGGACGAGGGTTTAAATGACAATGGTGATGGAAATTTTGGGAAGCAAAAGAAGTTGGATTCTGATGTGGAGTCGGGGGAAATTGAGTCTGACAGACACGACAATACTAACATGGTGTGTTCATATTTTCATCTCTCTTTTCCATGTTCTCCTCTTACAATTAAATTTTTGTCTTAGAATTTGTTTTTGAATCATGGGGGTTTTAGATTGTTTGTAGTGGCATTTTCTTTACCCAGAAGTTTATTGAGAAGATTTTTGTCTTCTGTTTTTGTTTAGACATACTCATGCACAATTTTGCTGATAAGATGCCCAGCAGATGCACACATACACAACAGAAAGGGACTCAGATAAATCACAAAAGCATAGAAAGAGTTGTTCTAAATGTTGTCAAATGGAAGTTTTTCAAGCTTTGCTAAATTAGAGAGAATCTGATGAAATTTTAGGTTGGACATGCGAATTGAACTAGTATGTTTGTATTTTAGATTTAATACTGAATCAATATAAAAAATTGACATGTGAAAAATCATTCGTCTTCGACCGAGGATATGAATCTAAATCAATTTTTTTTAGGGAACTAACTCCTGGAGGAAATTATTACAAGTTTCTTGTGTTATAATTGAGAAATGCTCGATGTTGTTAGACAAGCAAATCACAATGATTTGAATGAAGATGATTATTTTGTTGAAGTGCCTGAAGAATAATTTCTAGTCTTTTCTTTTCGGAAGAATATGCTAAAGTTACCATTTTTACTCAAATAAACTGTTATCTGAAGTTCCCTTTTTTTTTTTTAATCGTGATTTTGGAACCTCAGTGACCAAGCAAGGCACCATGTGGTGTTGTGAATTGCTTGAATTTTTTTTCTTTGATGAGTTTTTATTGACATTTTAACTGACTCTAAGGTCATGGACTTTCTTACAAGTATTATAGTTGCACTACAAAAGACACAAAAATTTGTATTCTGTATGGAGATTTGCACTCTGCTGCATTTTATTCCCAGGCAAAGTTACCTTAGGCGTTTCCAGAGGACTGAATTGATGGCTTTGAATTGATTTGTAAGAGTTGGTTAAATGTTTATAATATTTGCTCATATTTTAATATGTCAGGTTGGTCTTGGGGATTATTAGGCTTGAACTATACCTTTATAACATTTGTTTGCAGGAAATTAGAGAAGAGAATATCTACATAGTCAGTAAGAATTTAAGGAAATTTGGAGATGCCAAAAGAGGTGATGATATGGATTGGGAGAGAACAAACTATGCTGAGGTTCTTTCCAATGGGAATCATGTACATAAATATCACAGTGATCGCACTAGGAATCACAACATAGATGCCTCTCCTGTTGAAGGCAGTGACAAGAGGATAAGCGACTATGATTATGAAACTCAGGGTGGTTTTCAAGGTAAATCTCTATCATCTGATAAGAGGCACAGAGTTGTTTCACACCTCCCCTCTTGTGACAAATACGGGAAAGAGAATTCTAGTAGGAATGTATCCAAGTCACCTGATTGGTCTAGCAGAAGGTCTCGGTCTAGAAGCATTTTTCAAGAGGCTTCTGTTGTCAGTACAATGCATAAGCAGGAAGACTCATCTTCTTCAGAGAGAGGACACGGGAGCGGTTCATATAATAAAAGGATTATTGCACACAACAGAGACTACATACAGAGTAGTAGAGATGTTGTAAGGGATACAGAAAGGGAGCGTAGTTGTAGCATTTACTCCGATCGAATGGAAAGGCATCCCAGCAGGGAAACATATGATAAATATAGGGAGGGCAGCAGGGATAGAACCAGAGAGAAAGATGGGGAGAGGGAAAGAAGAAGGGAAAGGGAAAGGGAAAGAGAAAGAGAAAGAGAAATGGCCAGACATCGAGATAGAGATAGGGAGAGGGACAAGGGAAGAGAGAGGGGCAAGGAAAAGGAGAGGGAAACGGGAAGGGGAAGGGAGAGGGAGAGGGACAAGGGAAGAGAGAGGGACAGATTAGGAGAGGACAGGGACAGGGACAGGGACAGGGACAGGGACAGGGACAGGGACAGAGCTAGAGATGGGGTTAGAGAGAGCAGGGAAGTTAGAGGAAGAGACAGAGAGAGAGTCAGAGACAGGGAGAATGAGACTGATAGCAGGCGCCATAAATACAATTCTATTGAGGATGGTTACGGAGACGGAGGTAGTTATAATGATTCTAGGCATAGAATAAATTCTGAAAATGATCACAGAGAAAGATCAAGGAAAATGGACTCCAAAAATGTCAGCTCTAAAAGTAATCTTGCTGAAAGGATTGCTGAGAATATTAAAAGGTATATCTTTTTCTAAGATAAATAGTCAACATTGAGTATTCTTTTACCTGTTGGTTCATTTCCTTTCTTTTTTCTTTTTGGTTTCAGAGAAGAAGATGAACAAGATGACTATCAAGAAAGGATTGCAATGCAACTGGAAGAACAGGAAGAAGATCTTGAGAGAATAAGGGAGGAAAGTAGAAGGCGTAAGCAAGCTATTCTTGAAAAGTACAAAAATAAACAGTCACAACAGCAAATTGGAACTCAATCACAAGATATGGGTAATCTTTTTATGTTATCTATACAGTTTTTAATTGTATCTCAATACCTGCCATTTCTTGCATCGTGACTCAGGATAAGTTGTGGATTTTCAATGCCGACTATTTGTTTGGCTTGTAATGGATTGTGATTGTGCTTTACTTTTGTTTATTGTTGTGGAATGCTACCTCTGTGTTTGAGAAAGTTATTGCTCATTCATGCTAACTTCGTCATTCTCTGATGGGTAGGATTTTTGTCTGCATACTTCTGTCTTTTTTTGTCATGCTTTAGCTGATGCTTACTTTTTATGGATCAGTTAAGGAACAAGTTGGCCAATCTTCTGATCAAGTGGCAGCTACTGATATGGTCGAAAATGTTGATGGTCAGGCAGAAGGTGCTGATGTTTACGTTGCCGACCCATCATTTTCTGTTGGGAAATCCCCTTCACAAAATGGCCTTTCTGCTTTGGAGAGGCCCACTGGAACTGGTGGACTAGGGGAGGGTACTCCAAAGGTTTGTAACTTATATTTACCTTCTACAGTTTCTGTTTTAGAATTTATATTCTCTTTCTTTGTTAGAGAGGTAATCTCTGTTTGATTTTTGTTTTTCTCTGAACTGCGATGCCTGTTTGGGGTTTTTTCCTTAATGTATTGGTATCCATAACTGGTTTTGCATAATTCTGCATTATCTATTTGCTTGTTTTCTTTGCGAACGACGTCTGAATTTTTCCATCAAACAATGCAGAGTGAGAGATCTGATGATATGTTTTGTGATGATATATTTGGAGAATCCCCTGCTGGCGTCCGCAAAACGGTGAGTCTCATGTGTACACATTTTGCATGTAACTGTTAAGATTTCACATGTTTATTATCATTGCTATCTACGCCCTTGTTTGATTCTCATTCTTCTAAAAATTCATTTTTTCAATACTCATTTTCAATCACACATTCTTCAATAAAATAATATTACACGCAAATCCAAAACTTTTCTTTAATTTTTAATCACACATTCTCCATCAATCTACTATTCAAAATGCATTATTTCCTCGAAAATGGGGATCAAACAAGGGCTACATTTCACATTTTTTACTAAGATATTGATTTCTAAACGTCCCTGCATTCCTGTGTAGTTTGTTCTCATCCTTGTCTTCATATATTCATGTTATGATTTTGTATTATTTCTTCGGTTTATAGTTGGGAAATAAATGTGTTTTGGAGTTCAGTTTTGGTTCATACATTGTATTTTTGTCTAGGTGCACATACTATCTCCCCATTCTTGAAATCCTGGACTAATCAAAGTGCTAAAACTATGGAAATAATTACAGTTTGTTTCATGAAATGATACAGTATATCTCTTATTTCATGCCCGTTAAACAATTAACCTTGTTGATTATGTGATAATTGTCTGCTTAAAGCTTTTTTCTGCTGGTTATTTTTTTTCTGCAGGGTAAAGGCGAAGGTTTAGCTGTTGAAAAGAGTGGACTTCATGACAACTGGGATGATTCGGAAGGGTACTATGGTAAGTATCTGACACAAATCTCACAATTAACTCTTGCATTGCCTTTCTTCCTTTTGGATGATGGTAGCTTCTGTTGGACTAGACACGAAGTCACCTATATCCTTTCCTTTTTTACAAGTCGCACATGCAAGTTTGTATATCTTGGTCTTTTTAAGGTTTGTAATGCATATTCCTGCACTATTTGATTTACGAACGTACCATTGAAGAGATGATGTTTTATAACCAAAAAATGTACTGTTGTACTGGAAACATGTTCATCTGCCAGATTAATGTTGGTTTCGTTTATCTATTTTAAAATTTTGACCTTGTTTGTATGCTTTACTTAGTTCCCTTATTGTCTCCTTCTTCACTTGCAGGCTACCGTTTTGGAGAAACACTTGATGGCCGATATGAAATTATTGCGGCCCATGGGAAAGGCGTCTTCTCAACTGTAGTTCGTGCAAAGGATCTTAAGGCTAAACCAGGTGACCCTGAAGAAGTAGCAATAAAAATCATACGTAGTAATGAAACAATGTGGGTAATTATAGGTTTCCCTGGTTTTGTGTGATCTGGGCTTTTGCTTGTGAGTATCCAAGATCCTATGTACCTTATGTTGATCTTTTTCTTTTGTCATGAAGGTATAAGGCAGGTATGGAAGAGTTGGTCATTCTAAAAAAGTTAGTTGGTGCTGACCCTGAAGACAAGCGGCATTGTGTCCGTTTTCTTTCTCACTTCAAGTATCGGAATCATTTATGTTTAGTTTTTGAATCTCTTCATATGAATTTAAGGGAAGTTCTCAAGAAATTTGGTCGTAATATTGGTTTGAAGCTTACTGCTGTGAGGGCATATGCAAAGCAACTCTTCATTGCGCTGAAACATTTAAAAAATTGTGGCATTCTTCATTGTGATATTAAACCAGATAACATGCTGGTATGCAGTCAACGTATCCCCTCTTCCTCTTCTGGATTTGATTTATTTCCTCCATCAATTTTTAACTTTGATGTGTTTCCTCTCTCTGCAGGTGAATGAGTCAAAAAATGTATTGAAGCTTTGTGACTTCGGTAATGCCATGTTTGCTGGTAAAAATGAAATTACTCCATACCTTGTGAGCCGTTTTTATCGTGCCCCTGAGATAAGTAAGAGTTTTACTCCATTTAAGGCTGTCATTACTTTCCTCTTCTAAACTAGTGATATTATACGAGTCTTATCTAATGTTGATGGAATATTGTATTTTGCTGGATTTCATCAAGTATTTACTTTCCTTCTGTAGTTCTAGGTCTTCCTTATGACCATCCCATGGATATTTGGTCAGTTGGTTGCTGTCTGTTCGAGCTTTATGCTGGAAAGGTTCTCTTTCCCGGGTCTACCAACAATGACATGCTTCGCCTTCACATGGAATTGAAAGGTCCCTTCCAAAAAAAGATGCTTCGAAAGGTTAGAATATGGTCTGACTTGCCCAGATCAATATATTCCCTCCTTCCACTATTCTCTCTTGCAAATATAGCTCTATTTATTTTTTTAAAAATTTTTTGTCACATAAATTTCTGGTGAGTTTTTAGTTTCTACTTTTGTTACAGGGAGCTTTCACAGACCGGCATTTCGACCAAGATTTAAATTTTCTTGCCGCAGAGGAAGACCCTGTCACAAAGAAGGTAGGCATGCAATCTTCCTATTGATAAGTCGTATTCCAGTTGATTTTCATACTAGTTGATAGTTTTCAGCATTTTGTTTTATGAGTTCTCTCTGTTCTTGCAGGCAATAAGAAGGCTGATCCTTAATATCAAGCCTAAAGATTTTAGTACATTAATTTCGGGATCTCCTGGGGAGGATCCAAAAATGTTAGCTAATTTTAAAGATCTTCTGGAAAGAATTTTTGTGTTAGATCCAGACAAGAGGTTAAATGTATCACAAGCCTTGAGCCATCCATTCATCACGGGCAAGTGAAAATGATGCTGATTTTCTGTCTACAGAAATGCTGTTGCATTAGATAAACATTTTGATATGATCTCAATTTATACTCAATTATCTAATGATTGGGTATTTATCCATCTTTATCTTCTCTGTGCTGGAGCAAGAGTTCAGGACACGGTGGTTGGCATGGTTGAAATCCTCAGAGAAGATGTTGGGAGAAACCTGCTACTGGCAGTACTTTCAGTGGATTGTTTTCTGTTTCTATCGTAAGATAACTTGCCAAAGGCGTTTTTCCCTTTTGTACTAATTCTTAATGGTGACCATTAAGAAAGCTTTTTAAATAATATTGTCATTTCTCTTATATTTGTTCAATTTGTACGCTGGACCTTGTATCTGGGGCAACCATATGCCTCAGGGAAGATATAATGATACATAATTATTTATATCTGTGTACAATAGTGTTAGTTTTAGGATTTTTGTGAAGCTAGTTTGTAAGGCATTTTTCTTTTTATTTCCTACCTTTTTATTTAGCTTTTCGTCCAAGGGCTTTGCTTTTATAAACAGTATATCTTTGTGATCCTATTGTCATATTTATTATTTTATTTTTTCCTTTATGCATTCTTCTATAGACTTTTGGGTGCTGGAGAATCTAATATTATTTTTCATTCAGGATATCTACCTGTGCTACGAGGAAACCATTCAGTGGTTTATATGCTTAAAAGGCACTCTGAAGAAGGTACCTTGGTTCTGCTTGGTTGTGTTTATACGTGACACCCTTGATAGTAAATAGCTCATGTCTTGACCTCTTCTAGCTACAGCACATGGCCGGTCTTTTATCAGAGTGGATTTTTATGATCACGCGTCCTGAGTTTGTGTGCTGGTGGTTCATAATTTATAGTCTTTTATGTGGACACCATGAATGCTTGCTGTTATTTTCAAACTTGTCTTAGACCCCCGATACTGTTATTTGCCGTGAATGCTGCCTACATATATATTTATTTATTTATTTTTTCCCTTTTTGCGTCATTTTACCCTTGTATATTGTCCAGAACGCGCAAAGAATACATGATTGCACATGCTCAATTTTTCTTTTGCGATTTAGGTTTCACCATCGTTGTGATGTTTTTATTTGGACACATAATAGTTGGTTCTATCTTAGTTGTATGCATCTAATGAAGTTGCACTGCGTCTGATCCATGTTTGGTTATGCTGGAGGATTGTTTGCTCTGGAGGTGTTCAGATGCTGCTTGGAAGTGAGGAATTGCTTCTGTGAGTGATCCAGTTTGTTTCAAAATTTTTATTTGCTAAGAAGAAATCATTCTTAAATAATATCTCAAAAGATTGGCTATTTACATGCATTTTGTGCTTATATAGGGTTCGCTCTTGCTCATCTGCAACTCCAGTAAGTAATCCTTATTTTCATTTATTGTCCGATGTTGGTCATTCTAGATGACAAAATGGGTCGCTGACATTCGCTGCCCCTGGTTCCGAATATTTATGGGTGTTCCTCTAGTTCTTTCCAAAGTATTTCCAGGTTGTTGAAGGTTTTGTCAACCTTTTGATTTCCATGCAATTTGCTTGGGGTTCTTGCATTCTTTTGCATTTTGCTGAAATTATACTTTTTGACTGGATGGGCCCAATATATGGTTGAATAGAAGAAGTTATAACCTGATTGCATACGGATTGTGGAAGTCCAATGTTCTCTATGTCAATTCACTGAATTTTGTTTGGATCACCAATGAGGTTCAACCATCTGGTTTGATGGAATTGTGAGAAGATGGAAACTTTTTTTTAAGCATGCTTGGACCATAAGAGTTGAGTTCACAGTGTTGATTGATTCAACTTACTCCCTGGTCTGTTGTTAAATCATTGGATGATTCCATTCATTTAGAAGTAAGAAAAAGTTGCCACTGTTTTGATCTTTTGTTAACCATATGTCAGAAAGAGTTTTGGTTAAGGTACAGAGTTAGCTTGAATGTTAAAACTTAGTTGTAAATGTAATTTGAAGATTGAATTATATTCAATTTAAGCGATGGTCAACTTTCATATTGAGTTATGTTAAAAGTGTCGTCTACGTAATATTTTTATTGTTATGATGGCCAAATCATTTTAAGCCCCTTTTTAATAATCATTCTTTCAGAACTTGATTTTCTCATATTCATTTTCAACTAGACATTCTCACAATAAAATATTCTTCACGTAAACCCAAAATTTCTCTCTACTTTTTAATCACATATTCTCCAAAAAATTTCTATTCAAAAACGCATTCTTGCTATAAAAATGACTGTCAGATGGGGTCTAAGTCTCTGTTTACTGAGCTTGATTGATAGGGAAGGTATGTTTTGCTGTTGTGATAGCTTTCTTCAAATTTCACATTTTTATAGCTATAGCTGTTTTTTGCTGTATCTGAAGTCAAGTAAATATAGCTGTCAAATCTTGATTCTATGATTCAAATACTAAACACATTCCTGCTGCAGATAGTATACACACGAGGATTTTAAGAGTTCTCAAAGAACGTGTTCTTGAATTTTTTAATATCTTTAAACATTTTTCATTCATCAATTGTCCTGTGCTGCACAATACTATTACTGACACTGTAATTAACGAATGATAGCACACCTTCGTTTTTAATTATAGTTGAATCTAGTATAATTGATCTGATCAAAATCATTTAATCGATACTAAGTAGGATGGATTTAAGAAAAGTTTGTCATTTTCTTGCCTCTGTTACTTACTCAAGGCTCTGAGAGATTCGTCCTTTTTTTCAAAAGAATGAAGAGATAGTTTCTTTAAATATCTAGCATCATTACTGGGTTTAGTGATGCCAAAGAGGTACTTGGTGAGTCTTTATAAAATAAAACCAAAAAAAAAAAAAGGATCATGATTTGGGGATTAAATCAGAGTGAAGACTGAAGTTTGACTGCGAAAGCCCCAGATCATCAGGAATTTCTGGTGATAGCCATGTTACATCAGTTTCTGCATCTTGGAATGGGGGTTAATACTTGAATGGGTAAATCGACTACCCAAAGATAAGTCAAAGTCAGACTAGATCCAATCGCACGGATTGCAGCTTCCAGGGTGAAGTGTTGGGACTTCGGTGAAATTTGTATTAGGACGTGGCTGTGGTTTATTTTAATCCATGGGTTTGGAAAAGACCCATACCCATATATTGGTCTCTTCATGTTATTGCAAATCTTGTTCTTGCAATAATCCTTCGGCCTTGGTGCATTTTTGGCTGGAAAATTACTAGTAAGTTTTATTGACTTTTAAGCTTAGCCCAAGCATTATGTTAGGATGTCATCCAATGTTTTTATTAGCAAAAAATTCAATTGCACCATTCCTTTAAAGAATGTGAAGTCTGAACATTGTGTTAAAACACTCGTACAAGCTAAGAATGATGGTATGAACCAGTCCAGGATTAACAGTTATCTTAGAAATGCCCGGCTTGAATGCATACTCACAATGAATGCAATGCCCTATTTATAGAGAAAATAACTAAGGAGATAAGACGGTAATAGAAGAAGTCTCTAGAATCTGGAATCTCTGGAACAGCTTAGTTGGAAGTTATCTGTTGGGAGCTTGGTGCACGCGTGAAAGGCTGAAATCTGCTGATGTGTGCTGATGTCTGGTGCACATATATTCTAACACCCCCCCCCCCCCCCCCCCCCCCCCCCTCCCCCCCCCCCCCCCCCCCCCCCCCCTCAAGATGGACTTGGAGATCCATCTTGAAGATTAAGGAGTGAAAACAAGTTTTGATAGAATAATGGCTTCTGAAATGGAAACGTCTTCCGATGACTCAGAAGCTTGTGGTGGCTTTGCACATTTCTTCATTAGATTTCATAGATGATCGAAGTGGACAATGAAGTGGCTTTGAAGATGATTTTCCAGTTTTCTACACTGAATTTGCATCTCAAACCAGCATATCTAATTAGAAGCTCCAATTAATATTCTAGCTTGTCATTGTGGAAGGATCAACAGAATGTTCACCTTTATTTTTCCAACTTTGCTGATCTGCATGTACTTCTACGGCCGCCTCCATTGCTGAGATGGATTCAGAATCATCCTCCCATGGTGGAGACTAAGGAATTTCATTTGTGGAAGACCTTTTCGGAAGAAGACAACCTTTGCTGTCAATTTCTTGTGCACCTGCTTCAAAACCTGTATTTGGTGCATTTTCTCGTGCAATCTCTTATCCATCAGATCTGGTGAAATCTGAAGATCTGCCAGTTTGTCTGCCATTGAGAACTATCATCCTTTTCTGTTCAGAATCATATGCATTCTGGACTATGTAGCCAGAATGTTGCTCTGATACCATATTAAAATTCATTGAATGAAAAACACTGAATTATAAATTCCATGAACAGAGAACAAATACACTTAATGAAGGAGGACAAACGACTCCATAAAGGAGAAGGAAAAGCACTCCATGAAAAGGAGGAAGAAATTCCATAAAAGGAGAAAGTGAAACCCCCATAGGAGGGATTGAAATTCCACATTCCAATCGGTTTTCAATGAATACAATGCCCTATTTATAGAGAAAATAACTAACTAAAGAGATAAGTCGGTAATAGAAGAAGTCTCTAGAATCTGAAATCTCCAGAACAGCTTAGTTGGAAGTTATCTGCTGGGAGGTTGGTGCACACGTGAAAGGCTGGAATCTGCTAATGCGTGCGGATGTCTAGTGCACATATATTCTAACACTGGGTTTGTGGGTTTGAGCCCTTTTTTTCTAATGTTTATAAACTGTTTATTATCGGTAAAACCATATCTTATTCAAACATTTCGTAGAACTCACGATTGATACTTAGCCATAACATATTTTTTATTTACATATAGTTGAATTCGTTTATACACACTTTCCAACATGATATGAATTGTAATATATCAGTAATACGAACCTAAACATGAGATGAAGAAATAGATGGACGTGTGCGGCTTGTTCTTGTGAATTAGCTTAGTTGACCATGTCATTTACTTGCCTACACACGGTGAAGGTGGCATCTTCAAAGAAATTGAGCGATTTTGTGCGATCAAGAATCATTGTAAACTAACATTACTACGACATCTCTTGTAAATTTTCAGTCTTTTTCTTGAAGGACCCACTTTGGAATGTTCTAGATATGTACGGCCCATTGCTAGGAAGGCGCTTGGAAACTTCGCCCAAAGAATCAAATTCAGTAATTTAATCCTCAATCTTTGATTAATATTACCAATGACTTTAATAACAATTTTCAATCTAGAAGTGGATGTTGAAAGGGCGTAAAAAGACTTTAATTAGTTATCATACTTTAAAAAAGTAATAAATACAAAAGTACATTAAATTTTTTTTTTTGCTCATTTCAAAGAATGGAAATAAAATATTTTTCACAGAAACCATTGTCAAGGACAAGATATGCTAATTAAAGTAATGTTGAAATTAATTTTTTTTTTATGAATAATATGTTCGAAGATGAGCAAAAAATGAGTACTTTAAATACAATTAAAATGTACTGTAAATACAATTAATAAATAAAGACGAAGTTATATGTAGAATTATTATTTCTACTTCCTATTGAGGACTCGTTCAATTGGACCGCTTGACTGGCATTGGTTTGAGTTTCTTGGATGGAGACTGGCTGGTCAATTAAGGAAATTTGAACTATTAATCCCTAGCTAGCTCACCTTATTCAATTTTGTCCTTTAACTTATTGATTTAGCGGTATTACTCCAACCTTTTAGTTTATAGCATTGTTGTTCCCTCATAAATTTAAGCAACTTTTTTTGAGTGTTAGAAAAACATCTTTCTTATATAAAAGATAATAATGCCCTATTGCTCAACTGGCAAAGGCTCTCTTTCGTGCTTCCATGTAGTCAAGCTTTGATCATTATAGCTTATTGCTTCTAACCCATCTTATATCATATTTCGAAATTCAAATCTACCACTAGACTGATATTTTAATATCGTGGTGTTAAATAGTATTATCCAAAAATGGGAGAGAAAGTTACAATAAGGCCAATTACGTTAAGGACCATTTCTGCAATTTTTGTTACCACTAAATTCTCATGCCTCTCGTGGTAGAACTTCGTTAAGAAAAATCCTCACACGCTTATTTCAACGCTGCATTAGAACGCGCATAATATTACGCCTGTTTGGCCTCCATTATTCTCACACAAAGATTTGTCAAGTCTTCCAACTTCGTCATCAACAAAGGTTCAAACGAGAGCAAGGCTCGTTTGTACTCCTCTACCAACTTTCTGCACACACTACGCACAGTGCTATACCCAAATTACACCTTTGAAGAAAGAAAGTTGATAACAGAAACATGGGAAGGAAATTAGATGCTATACTTGGAAAGAGCTTCAAAACATCCAAATGCAAAGCCACTTTGAACCTCGCCTTATCCCGCCTTTCTGTGCTCAAGAACCAGCGCCATGCTCGCTGCTCGATTGCCCGCTCTGATGTGGTTGAGCTTCTTAACCTTGGCCACCATGATAGAGCTCTTCTAAGGGTAATCTTTTAATTTTTAAAGCCTTTCTTTGACATTCATCAAGAATCAAGTTGAACTCAGATACAACAAATATTTGTTTTAATTAAAAGGCTTCAAGATAATGCTATAAAATGCTGTTTTTCATTTTTTAATTTTTGCTATTGTTTTGAATAATGGTTTGTAGGTTGAGCAAGTGATAAAGGAGCAGAATATGTTGGATGTGTTTACTATTATAGAGGGTTATTGCCATCTGTTGTTAGAGAGAATCAACCTCATTGAACAAGAAAAGTTGGTTTTGTTCTTCCTTGTTTGAATTCTTCAGTTTCTTTTTAACGTTTTAAGTTTTTTGTTATAGTTTTTCCATTTTTTCTGTCTTATAGAGTATGTCCAGATGAATTAAAGGAAGCTGCATCAAGCTTGATCTATACCACTGTAAGATGTGGGGAATTCCCAGAACTTCAAGAGATTCGTGCAATTTTCATAGCACGATATGGGAAAGAATTTGCAGCTGGCGCTGTTGAATTGCGAAACAATTGTGGAGTTAATCCTCAGGCAGGCAACAATATCATACAATTAAGAGAGAGATCAATAAGATGTCAAGTTTCTAATGTTTTCATTCTTATGTGCAGATTATACGAAAGCTGTCAACTAGAATGCCGAGCTTGGAGAACAAAATGAAGGTTGTTAAGGAAATTGCTTCAGAGCATAACATTGTTTTTCAAATTGAGGAGACTCTATCAGCCACTAGAGTGGTATGCAATTTATAATAGGAAAATGTTTACTCATTTTTCAATCTTTTATGAACATTACATGACACTTTTCTGCTACTTCTCAGGAGATTCTGGATTCAGAAGAGAATCAGCAGATGCAGAAAAGCCTGTCCACACCAGTACAGCCTGAAGAAATTGAAGGGGTTGGAAATTTCTCGGATTCAGTAAAAACGAGGAAGAAATACAAGGATGTGGCTGATGCAGCACAAGCAGCTTTTGAGTCAGCAGCTTATGCTGCAGAGGCTGCAAGAGCAGCAGTCGAACTCTCTAGGTCGGAATCAACTGATCCCGATGATCCAAGTAGTCCCAACCTTCGTCCCAGGAAGGTATCAGCTAAGCTTGAACCTGTGAAATTTAGACCTCAAACTGATGAGGATACACAAGTTCAACTGAAATTTGAGAAAATTCATTCATTTCAGAACTGTGACACGGAAAATAAAGATGGAAGTTTACGTATGCAGAATGAGAATGGAACACAATTTAGCAGATCACGGTCTGATTCTAGTTTGGATTCAGTAGATGACAGCGTGAAGGAAACTGACACGTCATTTGATGAAAAGAGGCGGGCACAGCCATTAGAGAGGAAGATAGTTTTTGATGAAAATGAACGTGGAAGTATGACATCCAACATTAAAGATGAGATGCCAGAAGGGAGCAGCAGAAATCCTCTATATTCATCTCACACGTTTTATCCTTTCGGATCTCAAGCTCGACCGGCAATGGAGTCAAGGACTGAATATTCTCAGGTAAACTTTGCTGATGAAAATAGGGCACAGGGTGTAGAACATTTCAACATTCAAAAAAGTATGATTTCTCAAAGGACCAGGTGGACACACGACCGGTGACATAGCAGATTGTACTACAACCGATATTTTGAGCTTTGCTGTAATGCTATAGGTTATGCCACCAAATTGTTTCAAGATTTTTCTGTTATTTGATCATAGTTTTCTCAAATTCTATGTAATGGTCTGCTCGGTTGCACTTGTAAGTTCATAGTTTTCATTTATTTTTTATTTTTATTTTTATTTTTTTATGTAAAGCATATAATTATTCATTTTCTTGTTAGATTTCGATTTTAATCTGAATAATTCTATTTATGTGCATTTGTCAACAATGAAAATGATGAACAAACGGACATCTACATTCCCTGCCCTTCCAGACAAAATATTGGATCACACCATAAGAATGGTTTCAATTGTAATAACTTTCTATTTACTTGCAATACTTTCTTTTGTTCATTGAGCTGTTCTTGCATCTATTTTCTGCTTGGCATACTCTCTGAACAATATTTTACCACCATCAGCAAGATTATCCAAAGCTTTTTGCACTGCAGCCTTTTTATGTATCTGTTACCTTCGGCGTCGTTGAATTTGTGAGCCATTGATTGAACACTGTAAAGCGCAGGAAAGAATTTGCAGAGAAAGATTTATGCATGGAATTTGCTATTTGTACAACCGGTGTACAAGTCCACTCACAATAAGGGGCCCGCGTCCAATAAAAAAATTGCTGGTCCGCTTATTGTGAGTGGGCGTGTAAAATGGAAAGCTTGATATACATATAGCAAAATCCTTTCTGCATTTGAGTAGAAAATCGATGGAGAATTATGAACAACCTAATCAGCCCTTGCTCTGCAATGGGAGGTCTCCCAACTTTGAATGAATTTTCATGTTAGTCACTTGATTATTTTTCAGAAACTCATTACCAAGGTTTCAATTTCATTTTAATTTAGTCAGTAACAACTATTGAGCACAATTTAGCGACTATTACTACATAAATTTTTTGTGTGGACGGTGTGGACGTTAAGGAGGCTCACAATTGATCTAAAAATTGCTAGTTTATATCATTATTCAAAGCAAACTAACATAAAATCTGAAGAGCGTTGTCCAAGTCTTTAAGGTTTGTTAGTCAGTTGAATAAAGACCCAGTCCTTAGGATTAGGTTATGCTTTGATATTGTCTTTACTTTCTGTTAAAACACGTGGCTGCGTGTAGCCGATACGTGAGCATGTTTTCAGTTCAGTTTGTTAGAGTCTGAGGCTATATAATAGCCAGAGCTGTAGTTGAATAATTGTTGGTTGCATTCAATCCAGTTTCGTAAGTTTAAGTGTGTTGCAAAGTTCTCATTCCCAACAAATTGGTATCAGAGCCCCCACTGGGCCTGAGAATAGAGTAAAAGTCGCAACTTAGAGAGAGAGATGAGTGAGGATAAGAGTTTGACAAAGATCCCTCATTTTGATGGCGTCCACTATGACCATTGGGGTGAGCTGATGGAAAATTTCCTCAGATCAAAGGGATTATGGAGTCTCATAGAGAATGGTTTCGAGGAACCAAGAACGGAAACAGGGTTGACCGATGTGCAGCTATCGTTGTTGGATGATACAAGGACCAAGGATCACAAGGTGAAGCACTACTTGTACCAGGCCATCGACAGAGTTACTTTCGAGCAAATTCTGGACAGACACAACTCAAAGGTTGTCTGGGACTCACTGAAGAGGAAATTTGGTGGGAATGCTCGAGTTAAGAGGTCTCTTCTTCAAGCTTTAAGAAGAGATTTTGAGGTGTTGGAGATGAAGAAAAGTGAGACAATCACTGAGTATTTCGCTAGGGTCATGGCTGTGGCAAACAAAATGAGGAGCAATGGTGAAACCATGCCGGATTCCAAAGTGGTAGAGAAGATCTTGAGGACATTGACTGAGAGATTCACTTATGTGGTGGTGTCTATCGAGGAGTCGAAGGACACAGACACCCTCTCAATTGATGAGCTGCAAAGTTCACTTGTGGTTCATGAGCAGAAGTTCCACAGGCTGAATCGAGAAGAAGAAGATGAGGCTTTGAAGATTGAAGATCGAACTGATGCTAGAGGCCGGGGGAGAGCAACTCTCAGAGGAAGAGGTCGAGGGAAAGGGCGACAGTCCTTCAATAGAGCAACAGTAGAATGCTTTAAGTGTCACAATCTTGGACACTTTCAGTATGAATGTCCGAAGTGGAACAAAGAGGCCAATTATGCACAACTTGATGAAGAAGATGAATTGCTCCTAATGTCGTATGTGGAGATGCATGAGGCAAAAAGAAGCAATGCTTGGTTCTTAGATTCTGGGTGCTCAAATCATATGTGTAGTGATCAAGGTATGTTTTTGAGTTTGGATGTTGGTTTTACACATTCAGTCAAACTTGGAAATAACACTAGGATGAGTGTGGCTGGGAAGGGAAGTGTAAGACTAGTGTTCAATGGTGCTGCCTTTGTTGTTGGAGACGTGTATTATGTTCCAGATCTTAGGAACAATCTTTTGAGCATTGGGCAGCTACAAGAAAAGGGCTTGGCAATCCTGATCCGAGATGGAGCATGTAGCATTTACCATCCACAAAGAGGGCTAATTGTGTACACCCTGATGAGTGCTAATCGTATGTTCATCATCCTGAATAAAGCTTCAGCCTCTATGAGATCCCTTCCTCAATCAGAAGAATGTTTTCATACAAGCTCCTCGGATTTGACATACCTGTGGCACCAGAGGTATGGACACTTGAGTCATAAGGGGCTGAGGACATTACAATTCAGACAAATGGTGCACGGTCTACCTCAATTTAGAGCTTCACAGGCTATTTGTACCGATTGCTTCAATGGTAAGCAACACAGGAATGCCATTCCAAAAAGAAGTTTGTGGAGAGCAAGTCAAGTACTGGAGCTAATTCATGCAGACATTTGCGGGCCCATCTCCCCTGCATCCAATAGTGGCAAAAGGTACACTCTATGTTTTATAGATGACTTTAGTCGTAAATCATGGGTGTATCTTTTGCTTGAGAAGTCAGAAGCGCTGAATTGTTTTAAGAAATTCAAGAAATTAGTGGAAAAGGAAGCAGAAGTATCTATCAAGTGCCTAAGGACTGACAGGGGTGGAGAATTCACATCACATGAATTCAATGTTTTTTGCAAAGAGCATGGGGTCAAGAGGCAGCTCACTACTGCATATACGCCACAACAAAATGGCGTCGCCGAAAGAAAGAATAGAACAGTAATGAACATGGTACGCTCCATGTTATCTGCCAAGAAGATGCCGAAGCCTTTTTGGCCTGAAGCTGTGGTTTGGACGTTTTATGTTTTGAACCGATGCCCTACCCTAGCTGTGAAAGATGTCACACCACAAGAGGCATGGAGTGGAGTTAAACCATCTGTTGCTCACTTTCGAGTTTGGGGCTGCGTTGCACATGTCCACATCCCAGAAGCAAAACGAGGTAAATTAGATGATAAAAGTTTTCCTTGTATCTTATTGGGAGTCAGTGAAGAGTCTAAAGGTTATAGGTTATTTGATCCTAAAACAAAGAGAGTGGTTGTGAGTAAAGATGTTGTGTTTGAGGAAGATAAGCAATGGGATTGGGGTGAAAACTATGAAGAGCAGATTAGACCGGAGTTGGATTGGGGTGATGATGGTGAGTTCAGTGATGAAGAAATTGAGGGAGAGAATAGAGGTGATGATGGTGACGGTGATGTTGAGGTGAATGGTGAAAGACAGGGTAGAGAAAACTCTATTGAAGTTATTGGGAGCACTAGCGAGGTCAGTGGCAATGAGGGTAGAGAAGTAGGTCACTTTGAGGGTAGCACAGTTGAAGGGAGAGAAAGAAGACCACCATACTGGGTAGAAGATTATGTGAGTGGTTAGGGTCTGAGTGAAGATGAGGAGGCAGTGTATATGGTGCAAGATGCTGCAGGTGAAGATCCTACTTTATTTGAAGATGCTGTAAGAGAAGATAAATGGAGAAAAGCCATGGATAACGAGATCAACTCCATCGAGAAGAACAAAACCTGGGTTCTAACTAAATTACCGGCAGGAGCTAAGAAGGTTTGTGTCAAATGGATTTACAAAACAAACGTGATGAGCATGGTGAAGTTGTCAAGCATAAGGCTCGTCTCGTAGCCAAGGGGTATTCACAAAGAGAAGGCATTGATTACTCAGAAGTATTTGCACCAGTGGCAAGGTTAGATACGGTGAGAACCATCATTGCTCTAGCAGCTCAAAAGAAGTGGAGGATTTTTCAATTAGACGTCAAATCAGCATTTCTTCATGGAGACTTGAATGAGAAGGTCTATGTAGAACAGCCCAGAGGATATGAGAAGAAGGGAAAGGAGCATATGGTCTATCAATTGTATAAAGCCTTGTACGGTTTGAAACAAGCTCCCTGAGCTTGGTTCAGCCGCATTGAAGCATCCTTTGTTAGTAAAGGTTTCCAGAGATGTGAAAGTGAGCAAACTTTGTTCACTAAGAGGAGCAACGAAGGCAAGATCATCATTGTAAGTTTATATGTTGATGATTTGATTTTTACCAGTGATGATGCTAATCTGTTGCTTGAATTCAAGACTTCCATGATGAGAGAATTTGATATGACTGATATGGGGAGCATGAATTATTTTCTTGGGATAGAAGTGTTACAAAAAACAGGAGGCAATTTTATCTTTCAAAGAAGATATGCATTGGAGGTGTTGAAAAGGTTTGGAATGTTGAAGAGCAACATGGTCACCAGTCCAATTGTGCCAGGGTCCAAGATAGGAAAAGATAAGCATGGTGTCACGGTTGATGAAACTTACTACAAGCAGCTTGTAGGAAGTTTGATGTACCTAACCGCTACACGGCCTGATCTGATGTTCGTTACAAGTCTACTAAGCAGATATATGGCAAAACCCACTGAACTTCACTTGCAGGCTGCCAAAAGAGTCCTTAGGTATCTAAAAGGTACAGTAGACTACGGCATTTACTACAAGAATGGTGGTGATGACAAGCTAATGGCATTCACTGACAATGATTATGCCGGAGACATGGAGGACAGTAAGAGTACGAGTGGATACGCTTTTCTGTTAAGCTCAGGAGCCATTTCATGGAGTTCGAAGAAACAACCAATTGTGACTCTGTCAACAACTGAGGCAGAGTTTGTCGCAGCAGCAAATTGTGCGTGCCAAGCAATCTGGATGAAGAGGATACTGAAGGAGCTCGGGCATGAAAATGAGGACTGAACTTGCATCAAATGTGACAACACGTCCACCATCAAACTTTCAAAGAACCCAGTGTTACATGGACGTAGCAAACACATACGTGTGAGGTACCATTTCCTTAGAGATCTCACAAAGGAAGGTTCAATTGTTTTGGTTCATTGTGGAAGTACTGAACAAGTAGCTGACATAATGACTAAACCCCTGAAGTCTGATACATTTCTTAAACTTCGGAGCATGCTGGGAATGTGTGAAGTTAGTGAAGTAAGCTAAATTGTTTCACTGAATTTAGCTTAAGGGAGAGATTGAAGAGCGTTGTCCAAGTCTTTAAGGTTTGTTAGTCAGTTGAATAAAGACCCAGTCCTTAGGATTAGGTTATGCTTTGATATTGTCTTTACTTTCTGTTAAAACACGTGGCTGCGTGTAGCCGATACGTGAGCATGTTTTCAGTTCAGTTTGTTAGAGTCTGAGGCTATATAATAGCCAGAGCTGTAGTTGAATAATTGTTGGTTGCATTCAATCCAGTTTCGTAAGTTTAAGTGTGTTGCAAAGTTCTCATTCCCAACAAAATCTTGTGACGAAAATGTTATTTGTGATCAAATTGTAACACAAGTGAATTGTCAGTTGTGTTAAAGAAATTGAGTGACATATATATATATATATATAAAATAACAAAAAATAAAAATAAAGGTAAGGATAGTTTCCACAAGAATAGTGATAGATAAGAACGTGCTAATTACCTGCCCAATTATAAGATTATTTCCCCCCTCTTCTCTCACTTTATTCTCTTTTCTCTTACTTTATTATCCAAGTCACGATCTCTTCTTCGGCAACAATCTCTTCTCCATCGCCATTCGCTTTCTGGCAACTTAGCTCCACCACTACGCACAACAATGTGCAGCATCGCTGTGCGTACTGTCGCCTTGCTGCCTGCTGAGAGCATCAACTCCTTGATGCATGTTGGTGGTTATCTGATATGTGGGTGATTTTTGATCTTTTTGGGTGGGTAATTTTCTGTAGGTAGTTTGTTGGTGGTTGTTTATAGGTAGTGATGGCGATAATTATGCAAGTGATTGTGATGTTGTACACTAATCATTGTGCTTAGAGCCGCAAGGTAATTTTCTTCAGCAACAATCTCTTCTCCATCGTAGCGTGGCTTTGTTAGTTTGTTGGTGGTTTTCTAATCTGTGGGTGGGTGGTTTCTATCGGTGGTTTGTTGATGGTTGTTTGTAGGCGGTGATGTCGATGGTTGTGCAAGCGGTGGTAGTTCTGTTGCCATTGTAGGCTGTCGTGGTGTTGACGATGGTTTTGAGGTGGAGTGGCTTTTAGTTGTTGCCTATGGGACGATAATACGACTGGGATGGAAGTGATGTCGATGGTGGTGTGTGGGAAGAAGATTTGTAACCAATTATTTGGGTATTGTGATCAATAAATTGTTAATTTGTGATGAACAAATAATACGCGACCTAGAAAAATATGTAATTATGACTAATTAATTTGATAATTTGTGATCATGAAATATGTTGTGTCTAAAAATTTATGATTTTTACCATGATATAAGTTGTGACTTATAAATTTTTTATTTATAATCAAAAAGTAATTTGTAAACAATTAATTTGATAATATGTGATCAATAAATAAGTTGCCGCCTATAAACATGTAATTGTGACCATAGTATATTTAATTAATAAAATATATTTTTAATTGATTATTTAGTAAATAAAATTTAATTAATATCTAATTTTTGAAATAATAAACATTGTTTCTTGTTTTGAAACAGGTCATACTTTCACTTACATTTGGATTTTTCTCATATAAGTAATTCCTTGTTTGCTGTTGGGGCTCCATTGTAGAAAAAAAAAAAATTCAATCACACATTTTTCAATAAAATAATATTACACATAAATTCAAAACTTTTTTGAAAAATTTTTCACAGCCATTTTTCAAAAAATCACTGTTTCAATATTCATTTTTCTCAAAATGTATTTATATTCATGAAATGAAGAATCATGTCTGTAACTTAATTATTAATCTATTTTATTGCAACTTTTATAATTTTAACTATTTTCTATTGAATAAGACAAGAACTCAAATTATCCCAATAGAAACGAAGCAGAAGAATGCGACTGGTCTAATTTTAATTTTTTTCCCCTTTATTAATCTTAAATTTATGAAGTCCGATTATTAGTTTCGATTACTCAAAATAACAATACTTATATCCCTTATCTTTAATATCATCTCTGCCCGTACACTCTTGTTAGAGCAGAATATTAGCATGGTTGTGATGGCTTATTTCATGTTAATTACACAATAGGAATTTTTATTCAATCTATGCTGCCCCATGTCCGCAACTTCCTATTTGGACCACCTCATGTCCCCAACCTTTTGCGCGTACAGTCCCATCCCGATAAAAACCATCCATTTAGAGGGTGTATTCAATTGAAATTTTTAATAACTTTCTAGAATTTAACAAATTTGAGGGTATTCATTGTACACTTTTTCAGACTCTTTAAAAATATTGATGTATTCATTTGAAAATTTTATAGACTTTTAAAAAGTATCCAAAAGTTACGGTGTATTCAGTTAAAACTTTTTAAAATTTTCTATAAGTTTTGGGATATATATTCTAATTTTAATGACTTTTAGAGACCTTTTATCAACTTTTAAACAACAAGTACTAAGATAAGATTTTAAAATTTGTCTCATTAATCACAAGATTTTGGGATACTTTCAATAAAAAAAGGAAAGAAAGAAATTAATATGTATTTTCTTTTCAGTATTTCTCTTTTATTTGTCTTCTATGAACATTAGAGTTATGATTAAATTTATTTTTTTCTATTGATTATATTTATTTTTCTATTTTTCTTTCTTTCTTTCTTTCTTATTGTTTGTCTCTATTTTCTATGAAAAAATTATATTGGATTCTCATAACCTTTTTTTTCTTTTCTCATTCCTTTTTTTTTTTTTTTGTGAAGAATATCTATTTTTAATTAAATTATAAAATTTTATATAAACTAATTTATAATTAAAATTAAAAATTATTGATTTTTATTTATTAAATATTATATTAATAATGTTTAATATTAACCTTTTTTTTTTCCTTTTTTTTGGGGAGGAGAGGGTGGAAAGAAAGAGGAATTGTAGGAATTGTAGGAATCACAATTCCATATGTGAGAATTTTGCACTATTGCACTAGATTTATGTGAATTTTATTTTCAAATGAAAGTATTCAAAAATCTTTTAAATTCTACAAAAATCTATAAAAGTTTTAAAATAATAGTCTACAAGATTTTCACTAATTCCATACAAATCTATGTAAAATCTACATAAATTATCGCTTAAAAAAAAGGTCCATCCAAGTTTTCAAAAGCCCCAATTGAATATACCCAACAAAAGGACACATGGTAAAACACGATATACGACAGATGGATATAATTGTCCAAAAAAAAAATGTGTTGGGAGTGGGGTTGGGGGTGGATTACTGTTAAGTAGGCAATCTACCTTCTTTTTACTTAATTGCAAAATCTCCTCCTTGGGCTTTTGTCCATCCAATAAGCTCTCAAAGTGGATGGAAGCTATTTTTTGGAGAATTATCAACATCAGTCATTTTTAACGTGCCTATGCATATTCTTTTGTAGTCAAGTGTCCCTATTCGTGACCACTTCTATAAATGTCTCATTGACAAGTAAATAATATATGGCCCTAAATTGCACAAACATCAACATCTTGTTTAAGCTTATACAAATTTAGGTTTGCAATATCTACTCCTCCACTCTTCTCTTTCATGTTGCAGAGATCCACCATAGTAGGAAGCCCATTTTTAGAAAACGGATTCCTATGTAGAGTGAATAATAATGACTTACTCTCCAATATCACCTCCTCCTTTTTCGCAAGTAAATGGTCGAGAATTCGCTTTTCATGGAAAAATCACGTTGATTCTACTTGTATCTCTTTTAGCCCTTTTTCTTGCATTTATCATCTTCTTTCTTGGGTACGACGTGGGTTAAGTACCTCCAAAAACAGTGTTCCAGAGCTCCATTAGTGCATATCTCAAGGTCGTTTCAGTTTAGGGATTGTTGAATAACAATAAAGGAGCTTCAAGCATGTGGTAAAGTTTTTCATATGTTGTGAAAAAATTTAACCAATTATTTATATTATATATATGAATTTCATCAAATTGTATTTGTGCAGTTTTTTAGACATATTTGAATATATTACTTTTTATTAATTATAAGTTTGAGAAGATACTTAGATCCTGTTTGGAGGGCATTTTTTGGGCCAAAAAAATCATTTTCCTACCGTTACCACCTATTGGCAGCCACAACAATTGACCATTACACTCTCATGTGGGGCCCAGGTGACCAACAAATGGTCCAAAAATTCATTTTCTTCTTCCAAAAAATGCCCTCCAAACAGGGGCTTACTGTGACAATATAATAATGTAGAAAACTCTTGATAAGCCCAAACATAACAAATAGATACTGTATTTGATCCCCCCCGCCCCGGCCTCCATTTTGTATAAATGAAAATGGGTGGAATAGTATTTTTTTGAAAAATGTGTGGTTGAAAAAAAAAGTTTTCGATTGATGGGTGGAATAGTATTTTTCTGAAAAATGTGTGGTTGAAAAAAAAAAGTTTTCGATTGACATGTAATATTATTTTATGGAAGATTGTATAGTTAAAAATAGGAGAGAGAAAAATGAAATGAAAATTAATGAGGCCAAACGGGGACTTAACTGATGTTGTAAAACAAATAAAGTTAAAGTAGAGTTGTTTGATAATGATTATGAGAATTGATTTTTTGACCATTGGAGAGAAAATTGGATTCTACTCGTGAGAAAAGAAGTCAAAAATGACAGTTTCAATAGTAAAATAACAGTAAAAAATTTGATTTTTTAGAGGGTGAAAAATTGTTGCACTAAATAATACAATTCAAATGAATATAAGTATAGTTTTTTTTTTTTTTTTTTACATATATGTTTGCGAGAAGCACTTCTAGTAACAATACAACACAAAGAAGAAACACCTTATCCCCACCACTTGTCTCCTTTTGAAACCCTAATGAAAAAACCCAAGCGAATAATACAATGTACATAATTAAATCTCCTCAGTGATTGCAGACGAGGATTCCATTGAAAATAATTGAGAAAAATTGTTTCAAAGTTCTTTTTTTTTTTTTTTTTTTAG
>NC_036248.1:18366808-18388800 GCF_002742605.1 Olea europaea var. sylvestris | reverse complement strand
ATACTACTCCGGATTTGGACGTGGAAGAAGCCAAATAATATGAGACAAATATGTTCGGGCTCTGACAATATATTTTGAGAATGATAGTGTAATAATAACCAATTGCTAACAACCCAACTAAAGATAATCCAAACTCCAACAAACAAAAGTACAGAATAAGCAAATGAGAAAACAAAGAGTAGCTTTTAGTGTATTGAGTTGCATTAGCATTCAAATGATATCAAAAGGGTGTATTTATAGTATTATATAGGGAATGGTGTCCATTGGATGAATATATACATGGCTTCATCTCCTGAACCAAAGCATATAATCTTAGAATTAATTCGAAATCACTAGTATGTGGCGCATTTAATGCTCCTACAGATAGCAACCACCCTACAGCCTAAACTAACAAGATTGACATTCCACTCATTACAAAGGTCTCATCAATTATTTCAAAAGGTTCGTACATAAATTCAAGATCTTCACGTGTAAGTTGTCACTTGAGCTTCTGTTTTGACCTTTGTTGAACTTCACCACTTCGACAGGGGGATTTTGGGGCTTTGTCATTAACATAAGGCTACTTCGATAATTAAGGCTTTGACGTCTCGGATAAGACTAGTTTGATAGTCTACGTGGCTTCGTCGCAATGACCTCAAGGGATCGGTGACATGGAGCCTATGTGGAGAGGCGTAACAATAGTCTCTTAAATCTAGGTACGATTATTTATATCATGCGTGGGCTTCAGTATTAAGTGTCACGTATTTTGGGTCAGTTTTCTTATCATGGTTAAATTTATTACAAACACAATAGTCCCCAAAGTCCAAATATAGATATTTATATCATGATTGAAATTTCAAGTTGAACCTGATACAAGTATGTTGTCCTATCCTCACGCAACGCTAAATTGTTGAGACTCGTTTATTTTGATAGAAGCTAAAATTTATTTGAACTAAGGCAAGAGGAAGTGCTAAACTGTCAAAGGTCATTTTATTTTGATAGAATGACCTTGACATTGGTGCCAATGATTTGATGCTCCTACATGTTACCAAGAAAAGACAACTGAGGCGTTACGACTTCCAACACACTTAGCTCTTGCTGTTGCCCTTACCTGAACTGAGCTTCTTTCATCTGGAGAAGTTTTAAGCAAGAATGCTTCATCAAAGACTGCATCCCTATTGATCACCATCTTCTTCACCTCTGGATCCCAGAATTTGTACCCTTTGACACCTTTTACATAGCCCAGAAAAAATCACTTTCTTGATTTCGAATTTTGCTTAGATCTCTGATTATTAGATGCATACACATAAGTCGGACATCCAAATACTCTGAATCCAGAATAATCAACTACAATACCTGTCCAAACTTGCTCTGTAACTTTCCAATCTAGTGCTACTCGTAGTGATTTGTTTATGACATAAAATGCAATGTTCATCGTTTCCACCAAAACACTCTTCGAAAAGCCTTGCATTTAACCTCAAACATCTTGTCCGTCCTACAATTGTTCTATTCATCCTCTCCACTACACCATTCTGCTGCGATTTCTTGCGAACTATATATTGCAGCTGAATACATGCTCTTGACAAAATTTTAAAAACTGTAAATTTGCGTATTATGTATCTTTCTCTGTCCTGAGATACCTGTTTTTCCTACCCGTTTGGTTCTCTATTTCTACTTTCCACAATCTGACTTGGCAAAAGCTTCAGACTTGTGCTTCATGAAATATGCCCAAACTTTTAAAGAGAAGTCATCAATGAAAGTAGTGAAATACTGAGATCTACCTTTGGACAACTCCTTCACTGATTCCTAAACAACAAAATCCACATAATTAAGAGCGTCTTCTGTCTTATGCTTTCTCGTCTCGAACTATACTCTAGACTTTTTTCAAGTACATAGAACTTGCAAAAATCTTGCTTGCATGATTTTACCTCCTTCGGCAAAAACCTTTTGTGAAGGTCAATCATACAATGTTCTCTTATATGCCCCAGTCGCATGAGCCATGGGAGAATGCCATCTAACTTAGATTCTATTGTAACAACTCTACCTAGAACCGTATTCACTAGTAGTTTGTAGATGTCCCTTGCCAATTTTTTATCCTTCATCACAATCATAGCCTCATTCTTCATTGTCAAAGCCCCATCCTCGAACTTATAAGAATAGCTACTGGTGTCTAAAGTGTCTAAAGAAATTAGGTTCTTTCTCAACTCTGGCACGTGCCTAACATCATCTAAAATCCTCAACACATCATCAAACATTTTAAATTTATGGACCAAGTCCAATGACCTTACATGATGCATTATTACCCATCAAAACGATCCAAAATTACCCGAATGATATAAATCGAACCGATCCTAATGAAGACAGATGTGATATGAACAGGCTAAATCAAGTACCCAATAGGCATGTAATATATTAGAATTACCTGCAGAGATTGATAGCATGTCTCCATCTCTAGAATCTAAGCTCATTCTACAACATTAGTCGAGTTTGAGGACCCATAACCTTTACTTCCATAGCCCTATTTCCTATTCGGACAGTCCTTCTTAAAGTGACCCATCTGATGACACTTGTAGGACTTGACGTCTTTCTTATTTTGATTTTTGGATTTCGATTTCGTATTCCCTTTGTAAGAACTATAACTGTCCTTCTTTCCCATGATCCTGATAGTCCTTCACGATCAACCATTTACCCCATGAACTTTCTCTAATGCACAATTTTCGTTAGTTTTAGGCCAACAGGGCTGATGTAACTTTCTTCGATTCGAGAATCTCTTTACCCCATGTCAACATGATCACTAAGTGGTCGTACGAAGGAAGAAAAAGCACAGCAATATCATTTCTTTGTCTTTGTCGTAGAACTTAATTTCAACTCGCAACCAATTTCACATGAGTTTGTAGAATTAGATTTGACATATATGACTCTTCAATTTTAGCCAAACCTCATCTGGAGACTCAACATCTATGACGTGATACATGATCTCGTCCGTCAAACAAAATCGAATTGTACCCACTAATCACGCCTCGAGCTCTTCCCAATCAGCATCTGATGTACCCTTTGATTTTTTCTCAGATGGCATCTTCACCATCTCTTGCTACGCCAACAAATCTTTCATCCTTCATTGCCATAATCCAAAATTCCTAGATCTGTCAAACTTCATCACATTGAATTTTACAATTAAAGAACTCACCATCTGGACCTGGCGCTCTGATACCAATTGTTGAATTTTATGCGCAATAATAAAGAGATGAAAGAGAGAAATCAACACAAGCATTTACGTGTTTCGGTGATGTGCCTACATCCACAAGGAGTGAAAATGAGATATTTTTATTCAATATAAATAATAGGGTTATATCATCAGTATTTATATTAATCCTAATCCAATGCCATAAATACTTTATGGCCCATACAAAAAAAACCCTTGTACCGTACCGCGGGAGCAACCAGACAAATAGAGAGTAAATTAAAACTTGCAAGGCCAATTCCATTGCTACACTCCCCTCGCTCCATTTCACTATGCTCTGACATCGACCTATTTGATCCAATAAATCTGTGTTCCACTCCATATGAGCCACAAACATAACCAAATGGGTTTTGCTCTCCAAATCTAGAGAACTAAATCGCTCTCTATAATTAAATGATTCAAGATATTTTGATTTTTAATGGATAAAAAATAATATAATAATTTAGAATGAAACTAGCAAAAAAAAAATATAGGAAAAACAAAAAAAAATTTGGGAGTAGTAAAATTAATTTTTAAAGACGATAAAGAGTCTATTGGAGTACTTACAAATTTTTACTTTTGAAATTTATAGATGCTCTCTAAATTAAAAAATATATATTTTTTAAAAATAGAGACTCTTGGAGATACTATACAAGTTGTGGTAATTGATTTACTTTCTTCAATTTTTTTCCCATTGTTTACGAAATAAATTAAAAACAAGAACAAATGCCTATTAAAAATACAATTGTTGGGAGTTAGGAGCTTAACAAACAAAAGATAAAAGATAAAAATCACAGAACCCTTTTATGTAAAAAAAAAATTTTAAAAAATGGTTAAGAGCCCGAAATGTTCCTAAAAATTTCATAAATATAATTATATTTGTACATCATGCTTGACATCATCATTATTGACAAAATTTGATTGGTGAATAAACTGATTTTTTTCAAACCATCCAATAGCGTGTTGCCATGTGATAAGAGTGTAAAATTTGGTGTGCCCCAAGCATGATTGATTTCAAAATTGGTTTTCAAATCTCAAATGACCTAATGTAGTAATATTTAATCGTGAGTCTATTAGACACTAGTGACTTTTCAAAATGTTAAAAAAGGTTTTGATGCATCCGAAAAAATCGGAACTCGGAATAGCAATTTTCGATATACAAGATCAATTGTCGTTACCTTTTGACACGGAAAATGGAATTTTATAAGCAGTTCTCAGTTAAGTCACGTATATGATATGGTATTAGTTCTTTGACTAAAAATTTTAAATGTATGGAACTTTTTTAAATTTCAACATGGCATCAAAACCACTAAATCTCCAGTGATGATAATAATAATGATAATGATAATTGTTGAAAATTGGTTTAAAATTGAGAAAAATTGGTTAAGTATAAATGAGGAAATGTGAATTTCGTGTTAATTTCGACCAAATATTTAGACTTGATCTGATAGTCAAATTACAAACATAAATAGACTAACTTATTCTACTCGTCGAGTAGATTATCGTAGTGTATTTAGAATTTCAAAATCAATTTTCAGTGACTGAGAAATTGCGATCCAAATTTGAAAAAAAAAATAGAGGAAAATTGGCCCGAATTTCGCCCAACTCCTTTGCTCGCCTATTAGTTGAGGACAAGCTAGCGATGGACGGACGAAAAGTTTATATTAAAATTTTGATACTGGCGCTCGAGGGAGTGGCGACAGGTTAGCGATAGCAAATGATACTTCTCTTCATAAAGTTGCGAGATTTGGTGCGCATCACTTCATCCACAAACCCTCATTCTACATAAATAGGATCTTTTGGACGTTCATAATGCATCTCATATCACTTTTGCATTAAGCAGCTATTGCATAAAATCTATTGCATAAAACTCTTCAAAATCATTCCAAACCCTTTTCTTCTTGTAAAGAGAGGCTCCATTCTAAGTTCATTGAAATTTGTAGTTTGAAATGCTTCTACCATAAGTTGAATCCGTTGTATCTTAGGAGACAAGTGTCATACACCACTAGTACTGTTGCAGGCAATATTGCCTTAAGGAAAGAATGATAATAATAATAATAATAATAATATGATCACTAAATGTGAAATCACAATCTTATTCAAATTCATATATTTAGTTAGCCCTAAATACTTACGTCTAGTATGAACGTTCTGAGCAAATTAATGCAAGAAAATGCACCAAAATGGCCTATGCATGATGCACACAAACTATATATATTCAGCTATACATAAAGAAGTGAAATATAAATGCTTATTAAAAAGCTTGTATTTTTCAATTTCCCACTTGTAATTACTTTCAAAAATTTGCTAAACATGCAAAAGAAACAATACCGAAAGTTTCATAACTCGATGAAGAATGTTATCCAGATAACTTAAAAGTTATAACTTTAAGTAAACGAGCAGTTGAACCTACCAACACTTCATTACAAGGTGTGACATTAATTATGTATGGACCTAGTAGATTGTATGTTAAGGGATAAAAATCCCACATTGGTTAAATACCGAAATAATGACTAACTTAAAAAGATCTTGGACTACTCCTTTTAATAAGGTTAATCTTTTAAAATGGAACTCCAAGTCTTAACAGGATTGTGCTCCTTTAATTAAGCTACTTTTGAACTTCTCTAAAAGTTTTAAGCTACTTTTAAACTCTGCTAAAATACTGCTAATGGCATAAAATGGGGTATGCACTCTTTTTTTACTTGTTTTAATATATATTTTCACCTAAGGAAGTACCATGAAAATACATTTTTTTTCCTGCAGTGAAGGCTCTCATATCAATGAAGTAGCTATATCTTTCCAACACAAAAAAAAAAAAAAAAATGAGGGAGAGAAAAAAAAGACATAAACATGAGTATTATACTTATCTTAATGCTACAACACCATGAAAATGCATATTGTGAAACGAGTACTTCAAGATCTCACTTAGAATTACTCAATTCACAGAGTCAGATCTAGAGTACTCGCCCCTCTTGCATTACTATCATCTTCTTTTAACTCCTTAATCTTCGACGAAGACGGAGTGTACAATGACAATGACAAGTTATTCTCATCGTCATTCAAACCTTGATGCCTCTCATCATCCCTTGATTCTGATCCAAGTGATAAATTCAAGTCGAGATCACAGTTTGAGGCCTTCCTTTTTACCGTTGTCTGCCTCTGAAAACTCGTTGTTCGATCCATATCTCGAGTAGGGATACTAATTCCATTATCCGTAGTACTGTGCTCATGAACTCTCTGTTGCATCAGCTTTAAGGAATTGAGCTCACCAATAGGGTTTTGTTTAGATTGACCTAGCCAAGATTCATGCTTATGAAGTGATCCGAGATCATCTTTGGATTCGTTGATTTTCCAAGTGGATCCTTCATTGAAAGGGGGAATTTTGGTGCTAAGAAGATCATGACTTACTGGCCTATAATATTGGTTGCTCAAGATCCTCTCTGTAAGATTATCGTAAAATCCCGGTCGACTGATCTTGTGATAAGTATTCTGTCTTGTGGTGGAATTATGCATCCATTTCCTATGTCCATTCCAAGAAGCATCTCCATATCTTACGAAAGAATTTGGATTCTGAATGTGAGCAAATTAACCCCAATATACTAATGAACATAAGAAAATTGTTTTTAGATTGTTATACCTGAAAGCACAATCATCCCTTTGGTTAAAGCTTGGAAGATGAGAAAGCTGCCTTGGATGATAAATATATCGATCTGCGCATTCCATAAATACCCTCTGATCCGTCATCCCTGTAATGCCGAAGGATAAATTGCATAAGATCGATACAAAAATTAAAACCCTAATTGGTACTCAAAAGAGATTAAGGGGAAAGGAGGAGAAGAAAATAAAATGGTACCTAATTGGCTGGGATCATCAGTCTTTTTGCTTCTATACATCTGTAAAAGGTAACAAAAAGCAAGTAGAGAAGTAAATTAATTAAAGGTGGAATTTCACATATTGATTTATTATTTGATAGTTTTTTTCCGTAAATTTGTGCATGTATATATATTTTTTTCAATAATTGAAATATATCCAAGTCTTGGTACCTGCAAATGACTCTTGACATGAGCTATATTAAGCCCTTTGATGTCCATTAATTGAAGAACTAATTTTGGTGTTGCTCCTGCATCAAAAGAGGACATATAAGATTTGAAGAAAAAACCCTTATCTTCATTAACAAATCACAAAAATTCACATCAAATTCTTGAGCAAAAATTAGAGAAATTAACTCACTATCTTGACCCCCAAGTCTTTCAACAGCATTGATAAAACGCAGATGAAGATCAGGTGTCCACCGGAGTCGGGGCATCTTTGATCTGACATAAGGCCTTACGGATGGCTTCTTCTCGTTCTCTTCAACAGTACTGTTGCTTGAGCTTCCTCCATCTTTAGGCTTGGAAACTTCATTTTTCTCCTCACTTTCACCTTCAACATCATTTATCTCAAAAGGGCTTGTCTTCGAACTTTCGATACTATCTCCACTTCCCTCCATCGATCCTTTTATTTACTTCTGTGTTATATTGTCCACCTTACACTGTACTATTTAAACTAGGGGATGCACATCTAGCATATAGAGCGATCGATCTATACAAACTAAAGATACAGAAGTTTAGGAATTACTAGGGCTTATAGAAGCTTGAGAGCTTGAAAGCCAGCTAAAAACTATTTACGCACAATTATTTCTATGTTCTTGCCTCAATCCGAAACGATAAATCTCCGACAGGCAAAGAGATATCATTCTTAGCTTCAAGATTCCATTAACTAGGCTTGAGAATGATTATTTACAAGTCTACACACTTCCGAAGGACAATAAAACCTAGAATGTGGAAGGAAGATGAATGACCTCTCTCTCTCTTCTTTTTCTCTTAAGAAAACCATAAATTATCAATAAATTTCCACATTTGTATACATAAGCATCTGACTGGTAAAAGTATATATGCCTATTATATGTATGCATCCACAGTTGATGTTCTGCGCGCATATAGCACTCGTGATCCAGGTCATTGTTGCCCACCTTCTTAGAAAAGCAATTATCAAGAAATAATTAGTTTAACATTATTAATTGCATAGTAAAACTAACAAGCTGCAATTTTGGACTGAAATAAATTTGTGGACTATTTCAAATTCAGAAATATAAAAAAATATATACATATTTTATTCTAATTTCGAAAGAATCAGAAAAGTAAGGAAATTTGAGTCCAATTAAGTTCAAAGTAAACTTTTGTAATTTTTGTCTCTTCCTTGTGGAATTGGGACCATGCCCAATTTTTTATTATAAATAATGAAACTAGGAATTCCTCCATTTTATATGCCATGAAACTCAAGAGAACATAATATTAAATAGCGGCCTAGAAAAGTCATATAAAACTTAACTGCATTTTCACATTTGGTGAAGTAAACTAGTACCTAAGGCTTCTTTGTTTTTCTTTTTCTTTTTTTTAAATAATCTTAAGTGCAAACAAGTAGTAAAGTGGATCTAAAAGTGTTTGAATTATCATTTCCATGAGAATGATCTATTTAATGATTAATCTAACTATTCCTTTACTCGTATTTGAATAAAGTAAACATTAATGACAAGTTTTTTATTAGAATTAGTATTAACTAATTAGAAAAGTAAAACAATAATATGATAGTTTTTCTTTGAATTAGGGATAAAATATTCAATATGATGGTTAAAGTTCTGTAACTCAGGATTCTATCGTTGTTATGACGTTTAATCTCGCCTCTCAAGTTTAGTTACTAAAATTGCACTTAATCAGCCAATTTAACTCTCTCGAATTTAAATCAATTATATTTAGTTGAATCAACTCACTATGTCTCTATATGAATTCGATTAAATATCAATTGAATGCATTAAATCATCTAGGAATTCAATTAAAGGATAAAAATAAATATTTATCATTTACCCAATTGACGAAGTTCATCACGTAGTCCAAATTTATAAATTACCTATCGATTTGTTACCATTCATAAATCATGAATTATTGATCGAGTAATTCAAACATTAAGAAAAAAAAGTAAAATCAATAGATAAAACAATTAACTTTTCAAATCTTGAGAATTGAAATTAATGGTTCAAATCTAGGTTACATCATTCCTCATAACTAATGGTTTAGTTACACATCATATCGAGGAAAAAAAAAAGAAAGGTTTATGAAATACATCATTAGGTTTAAAGAAAAAATAAGGAGAAAAAAAATTGCACCTTGACGCCAAATTCTTCGAACCCTAACCTTGTTTCTTTCTCTATTCTTTTGGATCTCCTTAATCCCCTTGTGTAGAACATCCCCCAATTTCTATTGTGTATCCCCCGAATTTGCTGTTTCATACCTCTCAAAAGCATCCACGTTGGTCCCCGAAATCTCCATGATCATACAAAATTGATCCTCCTCAAGTTTCGGAAGTATGTAAATCAATCCTCAATTTTTTTATAAATTGAAATTTTACTCCCGAAACTTGTAAATGTCCTCAAATTGCTCTTAATGCTTCCTATCAATTCCATAAAATCGGTTAATTTTTGAATCAACTCCAATGAAACTCAAAATTCTCCTTTTTGGTCTAAGTACCCTTAAATCCGTGTTTTACCTATGATGACAACTAAATTAAGTAAAAATTGGGTCAATTTAATAATATAATCAAATTTATATGTAAAGATAAGAGTACAAAATACACTTATCACTAGGTTTTCCTCCTTAATAAATCCTGGTTTTCTAAATTATAACTACTAACAAGTGCTAAGCTTTACTGTTAGACATGTTGATATGTTCCCGTTGCCATCTTAATGAGTGTCTTCAAATGCAGAAAGAACCAATAAAATGAAGATATATTAGAAAATATAATTGAAATATAACATTAAAAACAATATTTAAATGAATACATGATGCTTTCTCTACCAAGTTAAGTTTAAAAAAGTGAAGCATTCAAATATTATCAGAGCGACAAAAAGGACCTTTTTTAAATTTCAGCACAAATGATTTATAGAAATTGGGTGTATAAGAACTTCGATCCGGTTCGTGTTAGGGAATGTTTTGTAGATAATATTCATGTATACAAGTGACTCGTCTCTACTAATCAAGTTTTCAGATAAGGTGGCGTAACGTATTGTATAAGATTTCTCCTTGGTTTCATTACATCCTAATGAAAGTGTATCAAACTAAATTAATGACTAGGAAGATGCAAAATGTGCTATCGATTTGTTGTAATATGCAGTCTAAAATTATATGACATGTTCTTGAAAAAGTTGCGATAATTTCCTTTACTAGAAAATATACAGAAATTTGACGTGATTACTAATTAAAATCAACATTTGAATTTGAAAACAAAAAAATAAAACAATGATATGTAGCATCATTGTTGCTTTGCACTAGTCCATGAGGCAGCAACTCTATTAATTTAATTGTCTAAGCAACTCATCATTAGATAATAATAATAATAATCAATAAGGTCCACTGCCTAGTGAACTATATACGGTTCTACCTAGCATTATTCAACCAAAAAAAAAAAAAAAGGTGTGGGATAAGGTCATGAATAGGAAGGTTGAAATTGAACATTGAAAGAATAAATGTCCAAGAAAGACCACTGTTTTTCTCAAATCCTAAAGGTCACATAGGTGCCGATGCATGCATTTTATAGACAATGAATTTTTGTTACTAAAAAAATACTAAACTGAAGAAAAAACTGCATGTTTGCAGCTTCCTTTGCGTCGGGAATCACGGAGTTTGTCCTAAACTGGATTTTGGAGCTACACTATTATTTGCTCACTCACCTCCCAACAAATAACAACATTATTTCTTCTTTTAACTCTTCACTTTAAATGTAGACAAACACCCTGGTGCAAAAAATATGTAAGAAAGTGAGTGAAAAGTTTTCCCGGTGACAAACTGATTCTTGAGTTGTATAACTTTTAATATTATGTAAATTAATAGTAGTCAAAATGCTTATCTTAATTATTATTTTTGTTTTTAAATAATATGAGATTTTACCCTTAACATGATGCCTCGAGATGTTGGTTGATTCAAGAATATTAATTTTGAAATTTGATTGTATGTCTGCAATTTAAGCAAATTGATTGCTTGTTTGAGCTTTTTGGGCTTTCAATACCATATTGAATCTTGAAATTTCATCTTAAATGGTCAATAATATTAAAAGGAATATCTCGAATACACAAATCCTCATATGATTTATTATTTCCGTATATAAACTACACGGGAATCTATCATTAACATGTATGATAGAGTGATATTTAGACTGACTAATGAAGTCTAATTGCTCAACGATCACAGCGGGACTTAACCAAATTATTTCTTTCATGTAACAAATGTACTACTGGGCTAATTTATCATCTCCAACTGAAAATTTCCAGTTTTATATATATATATATATATATATATATATTTATTTATTTATTTATTTATTTATTTATTTATTTATTTATTGCAGAAGTTGGTGATCGAATATTGAGAAAATTTAAGGAGAAAAAAAGTAGTGATAATTAGTATTTGGTGGATGAAGATGTCATGGGAATCTCATGAGCCAGTGGTCTGAAAATAAGCCTCATAGCCTTTGGCCCCTGGTCGTGTACCATTCTTGATATAGACTTCAGAGCTACCAATCAACAAAAATAAGCAGCTTTTTATAAAGAAATAAGTTACAGCTTTTAATTCTTCCCACGTGTATAAGCATGTTGTTTTGCAATGGGAAAGGGAAGGCACAAACATTTGTAGTTGATCATATAATTTTCTTCTTTAACAACTGCATATTGAGATCTTTATCACGGGCTTCTTGAGTTTGGAGACCCCTAAGTGTTGGGAAACCCTAAAAAATGGCTGGCCCTGATTTTGTAGACAATGATTTTCTAGAGGACTGGCCGACTAACAGATGGGAAAATTACAAGCAGTTGAGGAACTCATGGAGGACATCATTGGACGAAGGGGAGATCGGCACGTAAGGCTGCCAGTTCATTAATAACGAAGAGGAAAATACGGAATGCTCTGGAGGACATAAGGGTAAATGTAATGATATACATCTTATCCCTAACGGATTTCAATTGCGTTCCTAAAATTCAAATATAAGACCTCAGTCTTATATGAAACTTAATTTGAATCTTAGTACTCAACTCTCATAAAGCAAAGATCTTGAGTTCGAATAAAGAAATTCGTGAGGAGTAAGAAGGAAAAAGGTTGGATCGTTACAAGAATGCACATTTTTTTGTGATAGTCGAGTCTGGCATCAAGATTTAACTTAAGTCTCTTATAGGACAGATTTTGAATTCGAATCTTAGAGAATGTGAGAAAGGCGTGAGGTGTGTGAAGACAAATGTTGTTTCAAAGTGAAGAGAAAGTAATGAGTTAACAATTTGAGCATAAATATTGATCGTAACATTAAAACTTGAACATGCACATAAAATGGAGAAAAATACAAAAATAATGACTTGTAGAATGTGTAACTTCTAAAATTACACATTAAAGTTTCATTTTATTACATATGTAAAATCATCTTAAGTATGGACTAATTAATTAATTGACTGGTTAAATAGTAAAAAGTATCAATCTCAAAATCATTTGATAAATTAGTTGTAGGATAGGGAGAAAAGCTTAATATATGATAATGGGATGATAATAGAAATTCCAAGATATAGAAGATTAATATTGTGAAAGGTGCAACTCAATCATACCATGCACAATTCATTGGTTACATTTACATGGACTTTAGCCTAATCTCTCTAACATATATTTAGTACCTTAGACGTCACTGGTTGGACGTGACAATTAGTAATTTTTGCTACATATCTTTCCTTTTTTTGTATCAAAGTCGTGTTCAATCCAAAATCTTATTGTCGTCATGTCTAGTTTGACACACCAAGTAAAAAAAAAAAAAATACATAATTCCATTTCAAAATCAATTATCATAGAGGAAAAAAGTATCAGGACAACTAAAGATACCTAGAGATGCAATCTGCGCCACACTTAGACTATTTTCACCTAGACATCATAGTCGAGAAATTCACGTTAAATTCATCCTCAATTCCAATAGCTCAACTCTAGACAAGCAGTAAAAACGATCAATTTCAGAGACTCGTCAAATTAAGACATCTCGTACAAAAACAAACATATCCGCTCAAGCATGGGTTGGCAAAGTAGAGACAAAAATCGTTGCACTCAATTAAATAGAACAATTATAATAGAGGGTACAGACATATATATATCCAATAGAGTCCAAAAAAAATTATTATAATATCCATATATTTAACACTGACGCTGGTCTGAAAAGATTCACAACACAATGTCCAACCTGTGAAGTCAACTCTCACCAGTATTTTTGTGTGTGTTTCCATTGATTTTCACCCATTCATAGAAATATGTGTGTCTGCCTATTAATGCGGATCTAGCATCATTCGAGAATGAGCATGTCTGTCCTTTTGTGCTCCTACTAAATAAATATTTACATCATGACTTCAATTAGCTATACAGCATTATTATAATATTCAATGGGATCATGCATGCATGCATGCATGCATGCGTGGTACATATATGCTCATGTTGCATATATAGGAATATATGCATATGTACACGTAGAGAATATGTCAGATGGAGCCTACACCAGTTCTTTAGCACCCCCACCACCCTTTCCTTCCTTTTTCCCTTTAGGGTATTCTTATACAATTCTATTGTTTACCATTCAAACATTGACATCATGCAATGAAGGAGTTAACGTTTTTCTTTTCATGGATTGTTTTTCAATTTTCAAATTCTAATTAATTACTATTATCATTTCTGTCTCTAGTTACAAACGATGGGAAGTATGTGTTTGTTCCGTTTTCACTTATTCTTAATTAAAGGTAACACGTTTGTACTTATTTCTTCCTCTTGGGACTTTATTAGAGCTCACTTAGAACGAAGAGGGCCATAGTATTTTTTCTTTGAGTCAAACTATGCCTCAAAGTAAGTTTAGCAAAGAAATTTAAGCGTCCATTTTTATCTAACTTCCCCCTTTTCTACTCATTATTATTATTAAATTGAAGAGAAATTTTGAATAAATGGAAATGTTTTAACTTATTGCATCATAGTGCATTTGCTAGAGCATCTCAAAGTGTTTGACAAATCTCAACCTTTTTTATCTAATCTCCCCCTTTTCTATTCATTATTATTATTATTATTATTTTCCCTCCAATTTTCTTTATGAACAATAGAGATGTATGTAAATTGGTAAAATAATAATTGAAAATATTATGGACAGTTTAGATTAAGCTCTCTACACTTCGAGAATCAAATTATCTCTTAATTTTAAATTTTAAATATGAAGAGTTCGTTTGAATCATCTAATAAAACATCTACAATTCATTCTATGGATTACAATCTAGGTAGCATTGAAGTTCACAGAATTGGGTTTTATCTATAACTTAATAATATTGTCTATATGCCTTTTATTTTATTTTTTTAAATGTGAAAACAAAATTACATCTAAATACGTATGGGAAATAGAAATTGTACTGAGTTAGTATGTTTAATCGAGCTTCTAAATTTAGAAGGAGCTTTAGATAATGTTTGTTATTTTCATTTGCCGCGTAACTGACAAAGTCCATGTCCGCTTGCATTGGGAAAGTATTGTTTTGACGTTGTTCGTTTAACTTATTAGGAAAAACTCTTTTACCAATCTTTTGTTAAAAATTAAGGTTCCATTTTAAAATGTCAACATTTGTGAAAAAGAGTAGCCCAAGACCTTATAAGTTGATCTATATTTTCGTCTTTAATTGATGTGGAGTTTTATCTTTTAATATGTCCTCATAAGATAGTAGTTCGTTTAAGCAAATCAATCTTGAAATTCGTGTGCTCATTTTTTGTATTAATCAATCGAATTTCTCGTTGTAGATTAATGGGCTCTAATACCATGTTAAAACTTAGGGTTCAATCTTAAAATGTTAACTTTTGTTAAGAGGAATAGTTTAAGAACTTATAAGTTGGTCTATGTTCCCATCTTTAATCTACGTGAGATTTTATCCTTTAACTTTTTAATATCTTAATTTCTATTTTTGCAATATAAATATTTTTTAATATGTAATAGTGTGAACTCGCAGTAGTTTAATGTGTGAATTTCAAGTTACAAATTAAATAATACAGTTCATATTACTATCTTTAATACGTTCACTAGGTGTCAAAAGTTGGCAATCTTATCTTCTAGCTAGAGATAACAAAAATGATCTTGACAAGTCACAGTTAACTGTTTGCATATACCTACATAAATTTGTCTTTTTCCCTATTGGCAATTTGCTTATTCTGTACATCTAATATTAATTACTGCTCCTCAATTGTTTTTTTTCCCTAATTATCAATTCTTTTTCTTTTATGGCTCATTTCATTAATTAAAACCTACCATTTGACATGTATATAGTTTATAGAACTTTAAGTTTTGTGGAAAACCAAGAATTAAAAAATAATGTAATGATCTTGATAAGGTAGGAAGTAGTTTAGATGATAAGCATATGTGATTTGTGGCTTCAGTACTATATATCGAGTTATCCAACTATCAATAATACAAAAATTAAGAGCAATAGCTGCAAATTAGTAAAAGGGTTTTTTACATGTCGATATAAGATTGCTAGAATTTGATCATATAGTTATTTCTTTTTTGGTTATTACAATAGATGATGCACTAGTTGATCGTAGGGATGTCAAATGTGAGCAGCCACTTCTCGGTTCAACTGATCCCGAAGATGAGTACTGAGGCAAGTTGAGCTGACATTTTTGCATGGGTTGACTCATCGTTGAGGTGAAAATTAAATTTTCAACGAAATTTTGAAATAAAAAAAAATAATGTAAAGAAGCGATCAGCTTGTGAGTAGGCTCGACTCAACTTGCACCAAAGCGAGGTAGTGGAGCGAAGTAAACTACAAAATTTTAAAACAAGTTGACTTTTGCGCAATCGACTTGTCACATTATCATTCCTATTTGATTATTCTGATTTTTAAGTAGATATCATTAGCTAAGGTAATTGTTTATTATAATGTTGTAATAAAAGTTACAATCAATATACGCATCATTCAACTCTTTTATCATCGTGATGCTACAAATATCTTTTACCTGATATGGTAGTATTTATCCATATATTGAAATGTCCTCAAATTAGTTGAAAAAATCGTAGTACCAATGAAAAACCCCCTATTTGATTTTAATCAAAATCAAATTATAATTTTAACTATGTATTTCATTAACTTTTATCAAAATTTACTAAAAATCTGATTTTAATCTACACCTAACCAAGGCAAAATAAAATCTCTTTATTTTATACAATTTTCAATATGGTATAATGGACAAATCAACTAACTATAATAACATTGACTAGATATATAGATCTATAAAAGTTATTTTGCGTGCATATATCTCTTATGTGTTCAATTTTAAACGAGTTGAAAGCTACTATATGTTCCCAAATAGTTATTTTTTCAGGCTATCTTAGCACTTCGATTTTGACACAAAACTATATCAAATTAGAATAGCGAATAACATCATATTATTTTAAATATAATGTCATTTACAGTGTTTTGTTAGCATGCTGCTATTTGGCCCATTTGATAAAACTTTTGAACTTATTTGGCCCCTGTTTGGGCCATATTTTTCATCATTTATGGAAGAAATGCGATCGTTAGCCATCAAATCAGCCAACAATTCTTGACTTCAACACACACATGTGGGGGCCAACTGGACAAACAACGATCAAAAATTTTCTACAAATTTCTTGAATAATATGGCCCAAACAGATGCTTGAATAATTTTTTGAAAGACGTATTGTTTGACTATAAAAATCTTTATATGAAGCTAATATCAACTTGTTTTGATTAACATTGTACTAAAGTATGTCCATGTAATAAATGATAAACGAAAAGAATTTTATATAAGACTTTGCTGGGGTACTTATACCATGCGTATTTGTTTTTACCAGTTAGTCTTCAAATCAATACGTACAAGTGCATGGTGGCCACACCAAGTTATTTTAAATAAAACTATTATATTTTTCGTCAAAGGCATATATTGTCTCATTGTCAAGCATTATGTGGGGGCACCCCAAGTAATGTTACATTTCGCCTATCCCTTTTATATCAATTGAATTCGATTTAATATTGTGACAAATTAAATATTGTGAATCGAAATTCCAGAGATTCCGGCCATTCATTATAAATGATTTGATAAATTAAATTATCAAAGTAAAATCATTAGTTCTATAAGTTAGATGATGACTAACTGGGAATAATGAATACCCTTCTCCAAAATCCCTCAAATGATCCTCCAAATTGAATACACAAATTGATTATAAGATGGCATATAATTGACTTCAAAATCCAAAAATTGTGAAATCGGATCCAATGTTATGGATTAGACTATTTTTTCTCTAAGTAGACCTGATTTAAGTCTGACACCTTGTTATTTGAAGTAGATTATTGCACCTACTGTACAATCAATCGGAAGAGATTGTCAAGTAGGACTTGAATTAGGTCGAATTAAATTTGTGTTGTTTTTACATGCAAAATATGTTTGAAATATTTAATCATGAGAACCAAAAAAATAAATAAAAGAGAGAGTTGCTACATTTATCCGAGATAATCAAGCGGCCAGAGGGGCCTTCACGCCAATTTTTTTCAAAATTTTGATGAAAAAAAATATTAAAACAAATGAAATCTCTAAAGCGAAAATGTGATTTATCAAATAATTGTATAGTTTCGGGCCTGTTTGATTTCCATTAATTAGAAAGAAAATGAGTTTTGAGTAGGATTGTTAAGAAAATGTGAGGTTAAAAAAATAGGGAAAAGTTTTGGGAGAATGTATAGAATATTTTATTGTGTGAACGTGTGGTTGAAAATAATCCTGTAGCAAACCATAAAATAAATTAATGGGAACCAAACATCCCTTAATATGTATCAAAATTTACAAGTACATGCGTCACTATGCAGTTTAGATACGGTTTAAATATATTTAAAGTATAATTCAAACATCCTCGTCAATTTATTTTCAGTTTGAGTTGGTGGCTCTCTTTACTTCAAACTTGTGAAGATAAACAACTTTAGAGTCGTTGAAGAGGTGTCGAATTGGATGAGTCTGTTCATCTACAATCGGCACCCAAATCGAGTCCAATATAGGTTTGAACTGGCCTGTCTAAAATGTGGCTCGAGCTAGCCAGGATTATCTCTCAAACTGAGGATGGGAGCGGACCGGCTTATTTACCAGCCAATATTGTTGGTCAATCCAGTCTAGTCCTTTTAATTTTTGAGAATTTAATACAATTTAAATTGAGTCATAATTGAAAAGAATGAATATTGTCTAGGAGAAGTGATATTGTGTAAAAAAATGTAAAAGACAAATAAATATTTATAATAGAAAAAAGTTATTCTCTAAACAAAAAAAAAAATCGTATTAGAAATTATGAAGGAAAGAATCATTGGGTTGGAAACTAAAAGAGAGCTCGACAACTTTTAAAATTTTACTTTAAACTCTTTAAGTTTTTTTAATAACTAGACTAATCAGGTTGAATATCATGAATCGTCGAGGTAGATGATGCAGGAGGATTCGAGTCAAGTGATGTTGATTTGTCAGATTGCACGATAATGGCGCTGAGATACCATGAGATGGCGGATCGGCGCAAAGATGGAAAGTAAATCACCATTATTTCCTTAATTGGGAGATTTTGACGCGTCTTTGGTAATTTGGCCATAACTTTGGCTACGGTTATCGGAATCGCTATTATGACCCTAATTCGGAAAGCTCTATTCGGCACGCACGTCGTGGCCACCCAGCTTTGCTCAGTGGACGTCAATTTCAAGCCCAAAATCCACTGTTTTCCTTTCCAAAATTCAATTTTAAGTTATTTTTTACTATTTATGGTAATATTTAGTTTCCTTTTTTCTATATGTTAGAGAACTCGAATTAAGCCAAATTTTTGGCAACTTACTTCTTTTACTTAATATTTTATTTTGGTATAATTTCGGGATTTTGCCATTTTTGGTAATTTTCCAATAATTTCGTATTTCGCAGCTATTTAACCTGACTTGTGGGTTTGTTTTCAGCATTCTGCATTATTAATAATATTGAGTTGAATTCAGAGTATTTTCTCTGTTTTTTTTGGGCGTTTTCTATCGTTCTTTTCTTGCGAATCATCTGCTACAATAAGCCAATAGGATAATCATTATCCTACCCGGCGTCAGTAGACGATCGAATCAGACACGATTTGTTTATTATGGTGGGCCAACTCATGAATCGAATCAAATCAGGCAGCGCTGATTTTGATAATTACGACCTAAAGGCTAAATGTATCAATTATGCACCGAAATTCTATTAAATCAAATACTGCTGAAAGCAACTTGAGAATATGTATGTACTTATTCATCAAACAAGCGAGGTGAGAGAGACTCTTAGATCATTGCAAGTGAAAGATAAATTAAAATAATTTGTTTCATCCTTCCTAAACAAAGCTGTCATCAACATATAATATAAAGATTCCAAATGGTGGAGCCAATGTCAGTATACTTGTATATGTGTGTATTTAATATATATTCCAATTCGAGTTGTTTTTCTTTGTTCATTCTCTTCAAGTTTCTTAGGCATGTGTGGGCTTAGATTACGCACATAATAAATGATTATTGATGATTAGAAATATGAAGAAAAATAAAACAGAATGAAGAGAATTAACCCATGTACATAAATGGAAAAATTAGAATCTGGCTTTTTTTTTTTTTTTTAATTTAGTATTATCATTCTTGAACCGAACTCCATTTCATCTTTATTCTTGATGTGCCAAAATACACTGGCTAATTGAGCATGTTATCATGAGCTGTGTAGACAGGCTTCGACCATACCACCTAGTTTAGACATCATTACTTCATTTGAGGGGGTGGAGTAAGCACCCAACGAGCCCTTTCAAAGCCATCCGTGCTACACCATCGGGAAAAAAAAAATTCCTTATACTGGATGGTCACCGAGTGGCCGTTCTTGCTCACTTAAATTCCTAAATCTGCCGCTGTTCATTTAATGCATTTTAGTAAAATCTCTCAAATACCCAATATACTAACAATTGTACATTGCAAATAAATATGAGTTAATTGTACACTGCAAATAAATATGAGTTATGTTTCTCGTATTTCAACATATGATAAACTATTTGGGGGCAAGTCTGGCCCAGGCCCAATTCATTATTTGAAAGTGTGTAAAAAAGAAAAAAAAGAAAAAAAAAGGCAAAATTACATGGAGACATGTTTTTTAAGTTTCAACTTCAAAAATCACGTTTTAAGCTTTGTTTTACAAAAATCAGATGATAATTTAAGTTTTTAATATTAAAATAATAATATCATAAAATTTAATTAATAAACCACCCCCAAATCAAAATTTTGCTGAATTATATTGTATTTCTCCTCTCCCCCCTCTCTCTCCCCATATCGGCGTTGCATCACGGTGGAGAACACTATCGTGTGCAACGGCGAAGAGCACTATTACGTCAGAGTGAGAGCCTGAAGTGGCAATTCTATCGTAGTTACTCTTTGAGCGGCACAGTACTCATCATTGTTGCTACATACACCAGGCATTTTGGGGTTTGTTGCAGTTTAAGGAGGGATTTGTGTTGGAGATTCAGGGATTTTCGTGGGAGGAGCCTATTGTGCAATAATTGAGGTTTGTGGTGAGAAAATGGGCAGAGGTAGTGAAGTGGTGATGGCGGCGGGTAGTTTTGGTTGTTTTCGTGGTATTGGCGGATCGAGAACATCCTTAAAGATCTGGTATTCAATTATTCCGATCTTGTCTCACTAGGGCCATGAAATTGAAGTTATGGTGATGGTGGCTTTTGATTTTATGTAGAGGTGGTGGAGGTAGAGGTGGAGGTGGAGGTGGAGGTGGTGGTGGTGGTGGTCGGGTGTTTGTGGTTGTGGATTGGGATACAAGTGGTGGTAATGATGGTGGCGGTCAGTGGTGCGGTGATGTTGGTGGTGGTGGTGGTGGTTAGGATTTGTTGAAAGTGGCGGTGGTGTGCATTTGGTTGACGTTGTTGGGAGTGGTGGTTGCGATGATGAAAATCTAGTATGACCAAATCTATCTTCATTGTGAGTGTCTGTGCCAGATCTATAATAATTGTGACTGTATGTGACTTGGTTACATATAGTCACAAATTAAACTGATATGGTCACAAACAGTCAAACTAAAGACAAAATTGATCACAATTAGTCACAAATAACAAAGGTCAGTGAATGTTGTAAAATTGGAGGGGAAGGTGGTAGTAATTGGTGGTGAATTGTGGTACTGGGATACAGTGTGTGAAGATTTGTTTATGGTGACTCTTTGAGGTCAAGTATGCGTTTATTGTGGAATTTGTGACTAATTCTGTCTTAACTGTGATCGATTGTGACTTGATCACATACCACCACAGTAAATAATGAATTGGTCACAGATAGTCACACTGAATACAAATTTGATCACAATTAGTCACATACAATAAATTTCGGTGACACACTGACTTGGTCACAGACGATCTGGCCACATTTAGTCACAGATAACACAGGTATGGTCACAAACTATAAATCTAATTACATATAAAACAGTTAATTAAAAACTCGTCAACTACAATATAACACTACTGTCATCATGCAGTACTCAAAATGTTGCTAACACCTCACCACCACCAAACAGATTAACTGCAATGCAACTTCATTACCTCCAATGCATTATCTCTGCCACAATACAGATCTATTTTTTAAACACAGCGCCACCTTACCACCACCACCACCATCTGTAAAGTTTTGTGTTTGATATATATATATATATATATA
>NC_036248.1:18345576-18366715 GCF_002742605.1 Olea europaea var. sylvestris | reverse complement strand
AACAACCACTGGAACGATCGCCAGAACAACCGTCGAAACAATCACAGGAGCTGATGGTTGTCTTTGGTGGAGAGGTGGATGGAAGGTGGTGTAGTGAGGTGATAGGATGGGATGGATGAGGTGGCATGTGTGGAAATAATTAATTTATATTATATTATATTTTAATATATAATAAATTTATTAAACACCTGATTTTTGAAAAATTTTAATGAATTTGTTATTTATGAAATGTGATCTTTAAAATTAGGAGTTATGTTAAAATCCAAAACAAAAAAGTGGAACATTTTTCTTTCTCATGTATTAGTTCAGTATTAAATAATAATAATAAATATTGTCCTCCTTACTTCTCCATTATGAGAACTGATGACCTGAGCAATGGGCCAAAGGTATATCCTTACGTGGCATTATGGTAAATATTAATTATGACACATTGTCCATCTTGCTTCAAACACTACAAAAAATTTGAAACAACAATAAAATACAAAATCCCGTCCACATTTAAGAGAAATTTTAAAACAACATTGACAAATTGACAACCACTGTTGTCACATTGGCATTACATGAGCCAAGTGATTAATTTTTGAAATTTTAAAACTCAAAAGCCTGTTTGCAAACAAGACGATTGCGATCTTGACTTGTCACGTAAAGTACTAATATAAGTACTCATATAACATTCGATATAAGTTTAAAGAAACTTATATTGAGTACTAGGGTTGGACCGAACCGAACCGAACCGAATCGAGTGGTTTTTCTTATATTAAATATCTGAACGGGTATTTGAATCAAAAATCAAATCTCCCTATTTTTTTCAATTAATCTACTTTAAATAAGTCAAATATTTTATTTTTTATAAATAAATTTGCTAATTAGTTAATTTAGCTCAAACCCAAAAATATAATTTTCTTATTTCTAATTTTTAGTTCAAAGCCAACTTAATCAAATTAACATAAGTTCTGTCCAAATCTATTACTCTACTGTAGTACTGTTTCTATGGTTCTAGAGAAATCGAATTGAAACTCAACAACGTCTTTCTTAATTATTGTGAGCTCGTTATCTTTCTCTTCATATGATTTTAACAATCAAATCTATAAAAAACTTAGTAAAGAGAGACGCAAAAGATACACAAGATTGTGCTACGTTATTTTATAAGAGTTAAAATTGAACATATCATTAGTTGAATTAATGTAATTTTGTAGATATTAAAAAATTTAATTATAATATTGAACCAGGGAACCGAACCAAACTGAACTGAATAGAACCGAACACGAATAGTTTCATAATTAAATTTGGACCTGACGACCCACTTACTAAGTACCAAAAAATTTTGAGTCCGATTCGATTCTAACGCGAACCGATTTGTTAGAACCGAATCGAATCAGACCATATCCAGCCCTATTCAGTACAGTTAAAGCAGTATTTCTTTAAACTTGAGTGTAAAACTTAGTGGGGATTAATCAATTTGGTTAAAAAATTGCTCAAGTGTGACTAGTTTTAATTTCAATGAAGTGGTGCACAAGAAATCTAAAAAATAAGCAGAAAATTTTTTTGAAGCAAAAATAAAATGTTTTATTTTTTAATTTCTAACGTAATTATTTTTCACTTACATGAAATAGCTACACCCAAATATAGCCTCTGTTTGGTGAAGGGTTAAAATTAGATTTTTAATAGATTTTGGTAGAAACTGATGAAATGTAATATTGAAAAGTTATGAATTCCATCAAATATATGATTAAAATTGATTATTAATTTTAATTTACTCCACCAAATAAGGTAAGAATGGCAACTGGGCGGGGCGTCGCCACCTCGCCCGCTAAGGCGGGGCACAAGTCGAGGACGGGGCAACTTTTTATCTCATTTAATTTATTTTTTTTTACATTTTCAAAGTTTTGAGTTATGTTATTATTAAAGAATAAAATACAAATTCAAAATGAATTTTTAACGAGTGAATTATCTAGAAATAAAATTACTTTTAATCTTTTTTTATTTTTTCCTTCACGTGGCGAGTTCAGAGCGAGGCATCGAGGGGGTGCCCGTCTCCCAAAATCAGGATCTGAAAAAGGTAACATCTGATCGAATTTACAAGGTGAAGGAGGGTTCGCCAACCAGTTCAAGGCAGGGCCCCGTCGGGCTGATTTTTTTGCCATCACTAAAATAAGGGCATAAGATATTTTGAATGAACATTTTCAAAACTAGTCCAATAGGCTAGAAAGGGTAGGTATAGTTCTTTAATGGGAAATATTCATATCTAAAAGAGTTTAAGTATGGCCTATTTTAAAACTAAGAAATAAGATTTAAAATTTCAAATATTAAATACTATTAAATTTTATTTATGAAATAATTAATTACATGTATTAAAATCACAAATCTATGCAATTTAGTCACAAATTATCAAATTAATTAATTACAAATTATTTCTCAATCACAATTCAAAAATTCTATAGGTTACAAATTATTTTTCGATCACAAATCAAAAATTTTAGGACACAATTTATTCATCAATCACAAAATCAAAATTTTTATTGGTCACAACTCATTTATCAATCACAAATTATCAAATTAATTTGTCACAACAAATAAATTTGGAGTCACAATCATATCTTTTAGATGACATTATTTATTGGTCGCAAATTAATCAATTTATTGCTCACAATCAACCAAATATAATTGGTCACAAATACCCCCATCCCATCTCATCCACCCACGACCATTGCTGCAACCATCATGACCGCCACCAATATTACCATCACCTTACCAGATCGTGTAAAACTATCACCACACACCAAACTTTGACACCATCATCGCCGCTAGATCATGGCATCACCATTAAAACTCATAGACAGCTAACCAAGAGGAGGGTGAATTGGTTATATAAGCTTTTTCAAAAATTAATTCTAGATTTAAACCAATACAAAAGTAAATGAATCAATTAGCTACAAACACGATAACAAGCAAAGAACAATATAAATATTTGAGTAATAAACAAATGTAAATACTATAAGTAAAAGGGAATAGAAGTCAAATGATATGTTACGGATGTTTGATCCAATGTACTGATCTACGTCCCCCGATACCAAGCTTCCAACACGAGCAAAGCCTTTTTCACTATATTGATTGAATTATGGTGCAATCCAACTTTCTACAAAGCTTTTGGTGACTTACAAACAAGGAGCACCGATCATTTACAATATTGAGCTTTTCGGGACCTCAACACGACCCACACTATTGAGCTTTACGAGACTTCAATATGAACCACACGGTGACTTACAACAAGGAGCACCAATCTTTACACAATGTTGAGCTTTCCGAGACTTCAACACGACCCACACTTTATCAAAGTGATTTTACAATCAAATACTCTCTTGATAAATAATAGAAAACAAATTAAGTACTATGAGAGGCTAACACTTTAATGAATAGTAACAAATAATAACTCAAGTGTTAGATGAAAAACTTTGATGAAAAAAATTAAGTTCAACCAATCAAAGTATTTTAATGAGAAGATGAAGAAGAATTAAATGTAATGTAAATTCAAATAGTCTTATCAAAAAATATCTCTCTTTTAATGAATGATTATAATAAATCAAGTACTAAGAGATAAATGAAAAACTTTGATGAATATGATAATTTTACAAATTTGATTCAATCAATCAAATTTTTCAATATGAAGAAGTTGAAAAGTTTATGCAATATAAGAGTAAAGAACTTTTTTTCAAGAATATATCTCTCTTTGAAAATTGATATAAATAAGTTCAGCACAAAAAGATATGAAAAACTTTGATGAAGGAAATTATTCAAGAAATTTGATTCAACAATCAAAGTTTTTCAATATGTAGAAGTAGAAAGATTTATGCAATGTAAGTGTAAATACCTTCTTCAAGAATATACCACTCTTTTAAGAATGATATAAATAAGTTAAATACAAAGAAAGATGGAAAACTTTGATGAGAATGATGATTAATGAGTTTAAATCAATCAAATTTTTTGATGTGAGGAAACAAATGAAATGAATGCAAATGAAAGCTCAAAGAATTCTTAAAATAAAAATATCTCACTTTGATTTACTTGAAAATCTCTTTAAGAATGGAAAGAGTGATGATATTTATAGAGTTCAAAAATGAGAAAAAAATAAGTATTGGCAGAAGACTAGTCCGATTGGCCGCCTTTTGTCCGAAAGATCAATATAGCCGTTTGTACAACAAAAATCAGAAGTCAGAACGGTCAAATTTTGTACCGTTAGAGGGTGTCCGATCGACTGCCTCCTATGTCCGATTGACCGCCTCTCTAGGTGGTTGACTGCCTTGGCAGCGCAGTGTTTTTACATTTTGGCCCCATTTGCTTCGATTTGAAAGTTTTGAAGTGGGTGGACCTTTGGAAAATATTTTTAACTAATTTTGTATGATAAAAATATTTTTAAAGCCCAAATATCACTTTTAAAAGTCATTTTTATATTTGATCAAAACATTGCATTGGAATGACTTTTAATGCACAAAAATTGTTTTCAATGCATAGAAGGATTTTGAGTTTAACCATTCATTGTCAAATATCAAAGTGTTAGTACCTTTACATTTTGCCTAAAAAATCAAATTTTAGATCTTCCTCCGAAGTTTCTTCCATATTTGGCTCTTGAACTTTTGATCTTTATCTTTCTTGTCATTGATCTTTAATGCTTGACTTTTCTTGACGTTTATTTTTTAAGCTCTCATCTCAAATGATTTGACTTGAATGCATAAGCAACTTTCAATTAGATATTCATTTCAAGTTCAATATATGTTGCTGATAGATTTTAATATCGAACTATCATCACTCAAATTAAATTGTTAGAATCAATATTAATCTAATCTTATTTGTTATTATCAAAACATTGAGAATGAAGTCAACTATAGCTCAACAATTTCCCCATTTTTTATTATGACAAACAAGATAATTTGCAAGATAGAATTGAACAATTTATATCAATTTGATAAAGGAATATACATTATGAATTCATCACATAGTTCATATTCCCCCTTACTTTTACAAATCAATAACCAATTATTAAAGCATAAATTCACTCTTTTCCTCTTATTCATATACTCCAAGTATATTATATTTTCAATTCAAAGCATGCATAATCATCTCACTACATTTCCCCCTTTTGGTATGAGCAAAAAGATATAACATTTAAGATCAAAACATGACCATAGAGAATATTTAGATATCACATTATTCCCCCTATCTTTTATACATGTATTTTCCCTATTTTTTATAAGAGAAATCATGCTTTTCAAATTTTATCTTAAAAGGGTAGCATATAGGGAGTATGTTATATACGATCAAAACGTTAAGTCAGCCATTAGAAAATAGTATAATATTCCCCTCAATTAATCACAAGATGTCAAATATGTGCAAGTTTAAATAAGAGGATGATCATCATTTTATTGAAATGACGAAAGTATAATCTTTTTGATAAAATTTTTGCACATAGAGTCAATCATACGAAAACATTTAGTATGAATTTAGCCACATACTTCAAATTCATTGATGATTCCCAAATTTAGTGTTTAAGAATTTGCAACCAAACAATTTTAAGTAAGCAATTTCCGTTTAGCATAATTCTAATCATTTCTTGCAATTTACGATTCTTCCTTTCTATAACATTATCTTGTCGAGAAGTTCTAGGAGCCAAGAAGTAATGTTCATGGCCATCAATTTTTCAAAAATTACCTAAATCAATATTATCAAAATTCTTCACCATGATCACTTCAAACATATAGTAGTACATCCCTTTTCATTTTGAACCTTTTTATAAAGATATTTAAATGATTCAAGGTTTCATGCTTTAGGTTCAAAAATAAGATTCAAGAAATCTAGAATAGTCTTCAATAAAGCGTAATGCCTACCATTTGAGTTTGTGATTCTAGATTGTCCAAAATGATTCATGTGAAGAAATTGAACATGTTTTGTAGTCGAAGATTATAGCTTGAGTTAGAAGAAACGCTCACTTGCTTTACATGTCACAAATTTTCTTTTTCTCAAATTTTAAATATGGCATATCTTTAACAAAAAAATTTTGGAAATATTTGAAAGTTGGTTCATGAGCCAATCTTATGCCACAGTCAAGTATCTTTTAAATTTGATAAACATTTTTCTTCACTATCAAATGACATAAACATCCTTATTTTGACTTCCTATTTATCTTTTGATATAGCATCCTCAATAAGCATTTGGAAGAATCAAGTTTTGATATGATAAAATTTATCACAAAATTGACTAAAAATTAAAAAGATTATGTTTAATGTCATCTACTAAGGGGACATTTTTCAATAAAAGTAGATAGGTAATGACAAATAATTTCAATTTTGCTATTATAGAGACATAAAGAAACATTTTTATCGACGCATAAACATATAGCCACATATTTCAAATTAACCAAAAATGTTCTAACCTCTTTGAACGTGTAGAGATCTATCAAGAGCTAGAGGTTTAGTAAAACTATTGGTCAATTGATTTTCCACAAGCTAGTAAATTTAGGTGGGTGCATTCGGATGCCAAAAACCTAATGTCCTAGTGACATTAAGTATCTAAAAATCCATTTTTCAGTACCAATGTGCTATGTTTTATGATTAATTGAAATATAGCACATAAGCACATACTTAATATAATATCGGGTCATCTAGTAGTTAAAAAGAAAGGATTCGATCATATCTCGATATTTTGTTATGTTTACAAATATACCTTGATCATCCAATTTGATTGATGATTTCTTTAGAGTGTTTATTGACTCCAATTCTTTTATTTTGAACTCCATTATTTCTTTTTGAGAATATAGCTTGTTTCCCGATCATGTGCTCAAACATCCACTACCTCAAGATGGTTTGCTTTTTATTTTCTTTGATACCTACAAAATAATTTAGATTTTGCTCTTTGGTACCCATACAACTTTTAGTCCTTGATTTTTAGTGTTTGTAGACTTTGGAATCCACTTGTATTTGCTCTCAAAGTGAAAGCTCTTTTTGATTAAACAATTAGAAGATACATGTCCATTTTTGTTGCAAAAATTACATGTCATGTTTGAAATAGGGAAAGTAGAAACTTTAAAAAAGAAGTTTTCAAATGACTTTTGTTTTAAAAATTGTTTGTATCCAACTCCTCCTTTATCAAAAACACATTTTTGTTCACCAAGCATTAAATCAAAATTTTTCTTGTTTTGAGTAAGTTGTGAACAATTTGAGTCAAATCTAAATCTTTTCTTTTAAAGAGAAATTCTCCTTAATTAAAGAATCATTATTGAGTTTTTCTTTTTCAAAATCATTGGAGTTTCCAAAAGTTTCTTTACTTCTTTTCCTAATAAATAATTGTTCTTTTTGAGGTAGATAATTCATCATATAAAGAATTGTCATTTATGTTTACCTCATTTTTAAAGGCCATGAAGCACATGTTTGCAATTTCCTCTTGACTTCCATCTTCTTCATGGTCATCATCATCACTCTCATCCCATATTGATTGAAGTGTTTTCTTTTTTATGAATCTATTATTCTCTTCACCCTTTCTTTCTTTCTTTTTGAATTGACGATTGTTGCGGAAACTTTTTCATTTCTTAATAAGAAGAACTAGATTATCAAGTTCTTCATCATTCAAATTCACTTGAAGGGCCTTTATCAACTATTGATTCTAAAGCATTTTGGCGTCTTTCTTCTTTGCTTTTCATTGTTTTCTCCTTCGTCTCGGTGAGATTTAACTCATATGTCATCAATGTTCCATAGAACTCTTCTAATAGATAAGTTTTGATAACTTTGGTGTTCTCTATCAACATTATCAATGGGCCCCATTCTTCCGAGAGTGATCTAAGTACTTTACTCACAAGTTCACCATTAGTGAATTTTCAATCAAAGCCTTTGAGAGCATTAATAATATCGGTAAAACGAGTAATCATGTCAACAATCGGTTCATTTTCTTTCATAAAGAAATTTTCAAAATCTTTGACTAAGAAATTTATCTTAGTTTTTTTCACTTTGTTAGTTCCAACATGAGTAACTTCTAAAGCATGCCAAATATCATAGGTGGAATCACATGTACTAATACGATTAAATTCATTCCTATCTAAAGCACAATAAAATATATTTTTTGCTCTAGCATTTAAAGACAATTTTTGTTTATCTACTACTTCATTATATTCTTCTCTAGGTTTAGGAATTATTTGATCCGGTTTACCATCCTCTTTAATAACCTTTTTAGGCACATATGGACCAAATTCAATAACTTTCCAAATATTATAATCTATTGATTGAATAGATATAGTCATTCCAGTCTTCTAATAAATATAATTAGTACCATCAAAGAGAGGAGGACAATTTATAGATTGCCCCTCAATATTTTGAAAAATGTGGTTAGACATTACTCAAGATTGTTAAATCTTTAATTTCAAAGTTAGCACCTTGCTCTGATACCAATTGAAAATCCAAGGATAGCTAACCAAGAGGGGGGTGAATTGGTTATATAAGCTTTTTCAAAAATTAATTCTAGATTTAAACCAATACAAAAGTAAATGAATCAATTAATCAGATAGCCAAAAACATGATAACAAGCAAAGAACAATATAATGATTTGGATAATAAACAAATGTAAAAACTATAAGTAAAAGGGAATAGAAGCCAAACGATATGTTGTGGAGGTTCGATCCAATGCAATGATCTACGTCCCCCATTACCAAGCTCTCCAACACGAACAAGGCCTTTTTCACTATATTGATTGACTTATGGTGCAATCCAACTTTCTACAAAGCTTTTGGTAACTTACAAACAAGAAGCACCGATCCTTTACAACGTTGAGCTTTCCAAGACCTCAACACGACCCACACTATTGAGCTTTACGGGACCTCAATATGACCCACACAGTGACTTACAACAAGGAGCACCAATCCTTACACAATGTTGAGTTTTTCGAGACTTCAACACGACCACACTTTATCAAAGTTATTTTACAATCAAATTCTCTCTTGATAAATAATACAAAATAAATTAAGTACTAAGAGAGGCTAACACTTCAATGAATAGTAACAAATGATAGCTCAAGTGTTAGATGAAATTTTTTGATGAAAAAATTAAGTTCAACCAATCAAAGTATCTTAATGAGAAGATGAAGAAGAATTAAATGCAATGTAAATTCAAATAATCTTCCCAAAAAATATCTCTCTTTTAATGAATGATTATAATAAATCAAGTACTAAGAGAGAAATGAGAAACTTTGATGAATATGATAATTTTACAAATTTGATTCAATCAATCAAAGTTTTCAATATGAAGAAATTGAAAAGTTTATGCAATATAAGTGCAAAGAACTTCTTCAAGAATATATCTCTCTTTGAAAATTTATATAAATAAGTTAAGCACAAAGAGATATGAAAAACTTTGATGAAGGAAATTATTCAAGGAATTTGATTCAACAATCAAAGTTTTTCAATATGAAGAAGTAGAAAGATTTATGCAATGTAAGTGCAAATACCTTTTTCAAGAATATACCACTCTTTTAAGAATGATATAAATAAGTTAAACACAAAGAAAGATCGAAAACTTTGATGAGAATGATGATTAATGAGTTTAAATCAATTAAAATTTTTGATATGATGAAACAAATGAAATGAACGCAAATGAAGGCTCAAAGAGTTATTAAAACAAAAATATCTCACTTTGATTCACTTGGAAATCTCTTTAAGAATGAAAAGAGTGAGGATATTTATAGAGTTCAAAAGCGAGAAAAAATCTGTATTGGCGGAAGACTAATCCGGTCGACCGCCTTTTGTCTGAAAGATCAATATAGCCGTTTGTACAGCAAAATCAGAAGTTAGAACGGTCAAATTTTGGAACGTTAGAGGGTGTCTGGTCGACCGCCCCGACAGCTTTGTGTTTTTACATTTTGACCCCATTTGTTCCGATTTGAAAGTTTTGAAGTACGTGAACCTTTGGAAAATATGTTTAACTAATTTTTCATGATAAAAATATTTTTTAAAGTCCAAGTATTACTTTTAAAAGTCATTTTTATATTTGATCAAAACACTGCATTGGAATTACTTTTAATGCACAAAAATTGTTTTCAATGCATAGAAGGATTTTGAGCTTAACCATTCATTGTCAAATATCAAAGTGTTAGTACCTTTACATTCTACCTAAGAAATCAAGTCTTAGATCTTCCTCCGAAGTTTCTTCCATGTTTGACTCTTGAACTTTTGATCTTTATCTTTTTTGTCATTGATCTTCAATGCTTGACTTTTCTTGGCATTTATCTTTTAAGCTCTCGTCTCAAAGGATTTGACTTGAATGCACAAGCAACTTCCAATTTGATCTTTATTTCAAGTTGAATATATGTTGCTTGATAGATTTTAACATTGAACTATCATCACTCAAAATAAAGTGTTAGAAATAATATCAATCTTATTTGTTATAATCAAAATATTGAGTATGAAGTCAACCATAGGTCAACACAACATACACCTCGGTGCCATTTTATTGATACAATCACCCAAATAGTTGATCACAAAAAATTGTATTTCACCCATTTTCATTCCTATCTTACCATTGGCACCAACCGAACATTGTGCCATGTCACAATTACTATCACCACCCCACCACCAGCACCTTACTAGCACCACCTTTCCTAACCATTACCGCCAACATCATCACCTCCACAACCAAACCACATATCTAAAATCAATAGGAAATCGTTGGTTTTCCGGTTGAATCACCAGCATCATCGTCGACATATCCAAAATCAAAAGTAAAACCATTAGCATCATCATCGACATCGAATGATGCAGCACCGATGGTTCTCCGATGGAATCAAAGCGGCTAAGCTAAGAGAGGAACTAGGAGCAGCACCGACTAGAGTGGAAGTAATAGATGGTGGACCTCCTCTACAAAGCGTGTAACGACTAGTAATGTAGTGTGCAGAGGTAGCTGCGCCAACTATAGTAGCATCATCATGGCACTAAAATGGTGTGCAACAGCCTCTTTGTTGCAGTAGCGTGGGCGATGCCACCGCAACATCGTTCACACCATTGTAGCAATGTCGTCGTTGCAGCAATGGTGGCCCTTTTGGTGTTTGTGAAAGAAAAGCAGTGGTAATGATCTCCCTTATATATATATATATATATATATATATATAGAGAGAGAGAGAGAGAGAGAGAGAGAGAGAGGGAGAAAAAAGAAAGAGAGTGTGGGGGGGGGGGGGGGGGGGGGGGGGGGGAAATACCTAAATCTAAACAAGTGAAAATTGATCCCTAAACGATAGATTGCTTATTTATTGGATATGCCAATAATAGTAGTGCATATCGTTTCATTGTACATAAATTTTTTTTAAAATATTCCAATAGGCTCTTTATGTGTAACATTTACTTTACTACTCCCAAAAATATATTAATTTTAAGGATAATTAGCACAAAAGGTCCCAATGTTATTGTGCAAAACGTCTCCACCTTTCTTTTTTTTTCTTTTTTTCTTTTTTTTTTGCATTTCTACCCCTACATTTCATATTTCATTGCGCAAAAGGTTATTTTCATCAATTTTTTCAATAAATTGATGATTTTACCCTCATATTGAAATAAAACAAAAAGAAAAGAAAGAGAAATAAACAAATTGCAATCATAATCCAAAATTTTCAAAATATTACAGATAAATCCTAAATTCTCCACTACCACTACTTTCACAACCCCACCAAGTTGCCACCTATAAATTCACATAGCACCACCTTCTGACCACAACATCCATCGGACTCCGCCACCAGCAGCCTTGTCTTACTTTTCCCAACATCCTCCTCTATAGTATTGGTCACCAATATATTCGAAACAACCACATTTACAGCCTAAAATACCAAACTGCCGTATAAAACCCTTCTCGGTAATCCCACTTTCTGCGCCACCCACGATCGTGCACCACCACTGACGATTATTCCTCGCCTCAACGAACACATACATGGTCTCATATCAATCAGAACTGCCTCGAATCATTTTGTTGTAATTCTAGAACTTTCGACAGTGGCGACGTCCTTTTTGCCAGAGTCTTTTCCTTCGATTCATGCATTCCACAACACTAAATCTCCAAATTGGCATCAATCGAACCATCAACTAACTCAAATGACAATGGGTATAAATCTAATTGAACGAATTATCCCCTCAACCATTTCAATTTCTGGTCCAAAACTCTGTACGGGCACGATGCACGAAGAGAGCTGTCTAACAAAAATTTATGGATCCTAAGTACTTCGATCTTTCAAATTCGTGGGTGGAAGGACAATGGGGGAGTGAGGCGAGGTTGGTGGTGGTGGAGTCCAGTGGTCATGGTGATTGAAAAGTAGTGCTATGTAGATCTATAGGCGACAGCTTGGTAGGTTGGGAAAGTGGTGGTAGTGGAGAATTTATGATTTCTTCGTAATTTTTTAAAAACTTAAGGATTATGGTTGTAGTTAGTAATACATCTTTTCTTTTTGTTTTATTTGAATAGGAGGATAAAATCGTCATTTTATTGAAAAATGGATGAAAATGACTCTTTGCGCCATGAAATATGAAAGGCAGGGGTGAAAATGTCAAAAAATGAAAGGTATGGACGTTTTGCACAATAACATTAAAAGGTTGGGACCTTTTGTGCTAATTACCCTTCATTTTAATTATAATATTATTTATTATTAAAAAAATTAATTATCATCTAATTTTTGTATAAAAATATTTTAAATTTAACTTTTGGAAATGGAACTTAAAAAGTAGGGTTTAGTGTAATTTTTACTTCTTTGATCCCACCAACTTGCCTGTTGTAGGCTCGTGTGTTGCCAATGTTTTATATTGGGCCAACGGCTATTTCATTTAGGAATATTATACAGATAGAGAATTTGGAAAAAAATCATAATTACCTTTCCTTAAGATTACATCTACAGAAATATCAATATATATATATATATATTGATATTTCTGTAGATGTAATCTTAAGGAAAGGTAATTATGATTTTTTTCCAAATTCTCTATCTGTATAATATTCCTAAATGAAATAGCCGTTGGCCCAATATAAAACATTGGCAACACACGAGCCTACAACAGGCAAGTTGGTGGGATCAAAGAAGTAAAAATTACACAAAATCCTACTTTTTAAGTTCCATTTCCAAAAGTTAAATTTAAAATATTTTTATACAAAAATTAGATGATAATTAATTTTTTTAATAATAAATAATATTATAATTAAAATGAAGGGTAATTAGCACAAAAGGTCCCACAAGAATTCTGTCTATGATTTTTGACAGTATATTTGTCGGTGGTTTTAAAGATAATATTTGTTGATGATTTTGATGAAATTATAGATACTAATATTATTAGTTCTTAACAATGTACCCATATCAATGATTATCAACAACAATATTGTCAATAATCATCAATGATGACTTGATCACTTGTATGGTTATATCACTAAAAGGAGGCCTTCCAGGCCCTACCCCAATGCAAGTAGACATGCACCCAACTGGGCTGGACAAAAATACCTAGCACGCTCGCCTTTAGTTATATGTTGTATTGAAAGCAAATGGGAATCAGCATTATTATTTATCATTCAGCAATAGAATTTGTTGGCCCTAACTGCTATATAAGATATACGATGCCATTAAATAAACAAAAATACAATATTTAACATTTTTATTGATTCATTATATTTCATCTCTTTTTTGTGTGAAATGCTTGATCATTGAATAGACCCTTAATAAAATGAAATTTGGATTTGGTCTTGCATTCATCTATGTATGTCTGAATTCTTTTTGCTACGAGACCATTTCCATTTCACACCAAATTAACTTGACTTCGTAAATCGAACGATGTGTTAGGTGGAAATTACACGACTATTTCAAAATAACTTGATTTCATAAATCGAACGATGTGTTAGGTGGAAATTACACGACTATTTCGAAATACGAGACATAAAGCAAGTCACGCACTGCTATATTATTGCAATCTTTCAAATGGTACATTTTAGCCAAAAGTTGCACACTATTTCAAAATAAATTAGAAATCCGCTAAAATGTGTAAAAATCAATTAAAAGGATGTCTTTGATGCATTTTAAAATATTATAAGTTCTAATGAATTTCATGGACGTGAATAGATTTCCACAAAATTCATAAGAATCTCATTAAAAATGATGAAATTTCAAAAGAGTTCATTATATGTATTATTATATTTGAAATGTATCCAGATATTTTAAAATCCTTTTATTAATGAAATTCTTACAAATTCAAGAGTTATTGGCGATACCTAAATTTTAAAGAATTTCATTGGAATTAATTAAAATTTCAATTGAGAACAAGTAAAAATCAATTAAAAGGATGTCTTTGATGCATTTTAAAATATTATAAGTTCTAATGAATTTCATGGACGTGAATAGATTTCCACAAAATTCATAAGAATCTCATTAAAAATGATGAAATTTCAAAAGAGTTCATTATATGTATTATTATATTTGAAATGTATCCAGATATTTTAAAATCCTTTTATTAATGAAATTCTTACAAATTCAAGAGTTATTGGCGATACCTAAATTTTAAAGAATTTCATTGGAATTAATTAAAATTTCAATTGAGAACAACTAAGTTTTAATGGATTTTTCATTAAAACCTCAATTGGAGACAACTGAGTTTAAAAGAAACTTTTAAAATTTATTAGAATTTCAGTTGAGTACACCTTGTAAATATAGGAAAGTATTGAAATTGCTACAACGTTTTCATTTCTTAACCTCTATTGTGAGAACTTAAGTGACACAAAACTAGTGTGGTCAAGGGATGTAGCGTTAAGGTCGCGTGGATTAAGCTGAACTGACCCTATATCCACCTCCACGTAAAAAAAATTCAGTTCTCAGTAAATGAAAATTGTATTTACACATAAACGCCGGACACAACGCTGCTTTGACAATGGTTGCCATGAAAATGGTTCATCTGTCGAACACCTGTGAGCTTTAAAAGTACCTTTTAATTGACTACACGAGATCCCTCATATTTCCAGCTATTGTTCAACTACCTTTGTGAACTTTATCCACAATCATCCACTCCAATCTTAAGTTTTCTCACAACCACTTGCAATTGTTATTACATGGAGGAATATAAAAAACAAGTCATGCTGAGGAATTGCCCAAGAAAGCTGGATTTCAATGCCCCACTTATATCAACAAGGCGTCCCTTCCGTGTCATGTTGCCAGCAAATCTTGAAAACGAGTCCCGGGAGACACACAATGGAGTGCCGTTTTCTTGGGAACGAATCCCCGGAAAGCCCAAGGACATGGAGACAGGTGATGATATTGATGTGCCACCGCCGAAATTACCGCCGGGCAGGTGGCAGCCACCACAAGAAACCACCAGTTATGACGATGGCTGCGATGGCGATGTTGATGATGATTATGACAACCAAGATTATCGCAAAAAAGATTGCTTCTCGGACGCCATTGACATTTTTTCATTGGCAGATTCAATAGAAGAAGATAAAGATAAACCAGAGGACAATGTTGGAATGTCAATTGATAGAAATTCGGCGGTGGAGGTGGAGGAGCCTAATTTCATAATTCAGAGGTTTCTACCAGATGCTCAAGCATTGGCTGCTGCATCAGTTGTACACAACAAAGTAGCTACTTATCCTAGTGTCTCTCGAGCTGTTAGCGTCAGGCGAGCGTACCCTTCCCCAAAGGGCTGTGGGCTCGGAACATTATTCCGGTGGGGATTGAAGCCGAAACTGTGCGGTGTTAAAAGTCCAGTGCAGGGAAAATCTGTGAGAGTAATGAACTCTCAATGGCGTCCAAAGCCAAAACAGAGTAATTGAAGTACAGAATTTTGGGAATCAGTTCTTAAAGTGGCATTTATCATTAAGTGGTACAGCTCTATAAATATTAATACAGGGGTTATTGTTATGTAGATTTTGTGTGCATTCTTAGCTAAGCTAATGGCATGGTAACGGGTTTATCCATTGTTCTTTTACGATTTTAAGCATCGGCGTCTCTTCAGCAATGATATATCACCACCGCAATGTAATGCGACAAACGGGATCTACTTATAAATAAAAAATATTTTCCCCTTAAAAGATGTTAATGAAGCACACTAGATAAGTTATGAGACTTCTTCTATGACAATTTTATTTTTTTATGGGTTATGCTGGACGTCCAAGGCACTCTACCACCCCTTCCAATAGGAGGGCATCAATTAGGCGCCTTGTTTGGATAGTTCTGTCTAAGCATCTTTATCCTTTTTTGATAAATCCGACTTGCATAAGAAATTTGAAGGTCAATTAAAAAAACTTTCGACAAAAGTAACAAGGGTTTTGAGTAGACTTCATTTTTTATAGTTTAACTACATGGGATTTTTTTGTTACTTCTTTTGATTTATTTAAAATATAATTTGGATGAAAAATTAAATTAGAATTGAATTAAGAGCCCGTCTGATATCCATTTTTTTTTTGCAAAAAATGCATTTTGGTATAGTGATTTGATGGAGAATGTATAGTTAAAAATAAGAAAAAGTTTTAAATTTACTTATAATATTATTTTATTAAAGTATATATTGTTGAAAAGAGTAAAAAAAATGTACTTTGAAAAAAAATGGGAATCAAATAACGCCTAAGTCTATGAAAATTCTTTAAAAATTATTTTTGGGAAAAAATCGTAATTCCGGTGTATTGTTTATATCAATTCACAAATCAAGTACATAGTTTAAAAATTCAAAATTCAAGAATCTATATAATTAATTGAAAATATTTATTAATTAAATATAATTAAGTCACAAATTTATGATTATAGGTTACAGATTTATTTACTGGTCACATATCATCAAATTAATTGGTAACTGATTATTTCGAGGTCACAAATCAAAAATTTTATAAGTCACAATTTATTTCGAGGTTACAAAAAAAAAATTTACAGGTCACAGATTATTTCAAAGTCCAAATTACTTGGTTACAAATTTTTAAATTTTTAGGTTACACTAAATATATGGTCGCGGATAACAAAATGGTTGGTCACATACGCGAATTTTTTGGTCACAAATAATCAAATTATCTGTCACCACCATCTCACGACTATCAACAGCCACATCGCTGTCAAAATCGCCGCTGCCAAAACCACCACCACCATCTCTAGCAGCCCCGTCATCTCAAATACCGCAACTAGCACCACCTCATCACAAACAAAACAGATACAAAACCACCAACACCCTACAAATGCCATCATTGCGACGTCATCACCACTTCACCACCACCACAACCACCATTTATACCAACAAAAACCATCACCCTGCACGACACCATCAAACACCATCGCTGTTCACAACAACATTGGCCGACAAACCACCACCAGCATCATAACTACCCCCACTACCACACCACCACCACCACCATTGCAACACCACTGCCAAAGCCATCCCTATCACAACACGAAAATCGGTTAACCCCACTCACACTGCCAGCAGCAAACCACGGTCACACCCACTGATCGCACACCTACACCTCTACCTCCACCGCACCACCACCGTGACACCATAGCATATCACTGCTGCACCGCACACCTAACACCACCACCGCACTGTACACATCTACCACCGAACAATTAATCACCACCACTCAAAAGTTGAAAACAAAAAAGTAAGTGAGGAGATCTGCAGCTCACACAGCTACTACTCACGATACCCTGTGGTGGTGTCGTTGCGTAAACGATCCATGGTAACATCGCTACGCCGAAGATCCTCTTCCAGTGGCAGCGCCGCTACTCTTGAGAGAAGAGAAATTAGGAAGAAGATAAGATATGTGACTGTGTGTGTTTGAGAGAGAGGAGTGAGACAAGATTGGGGAAGCAATCACTCGCGGTGGTCTCCGGTAATGGACGACGTGCGTGAGGTGTGGAGAGAGTAAGGAGAGAATATGGTGTGAAGATGAAAATTTTAGGGTTTGAAATTTGAATGTATAAGATGGGTACCTGATTTGTGATTAAACAAACTTATTATTTGATTTTTGAATTGTAATTTTGAAATGCCTGGTTTTACGTAATTTTCCCATTATTTTTTGTCAAACTCATTTTTAATTATACATTCTAAATAAAATATTTTTTGTACATAAACTTATATTTTTTCTTACTTTTTACCATGTTTTCTCCCAAAAAAAATTTAAAAAAATAAATCACTTTTCATTAAAAAAATTACATCAAACAAACAGGCCTTAAGTGAGCCCCATGTATACAGGGACCCGGCTCAACGGAAAAGAACCCACACGTGCGAAATTTTAAAAAGGGCTAGGGTTTTTAAAAGGTTGGCCATCCGGGCAGCCCAGGCACAACTGCCCGTTGGATTTTGTCCGCCATTGTTCATTAAGCGCTCTCCTCCCGCTTATTCTATCTATTCGAAATCAGTCTCTCTTCTCTCACGCTCCAGATATATTCATACAGATTTCTGTATATATTTATCTATAACAAATAGATACGAAGGGAATCGGTATTCACTCGAAGAATTCGTACTGGAATTCGATTCAAGCAGCAGCTTGAGAAAGACGGGAGAGGGAAAAACCCTAGCTACTGCAATTGAAGTCGAAGTTATTTTGATTTTGCGGCTTTCATTTGAGGTAATTTTTCTGTCTATTTTATCTCAGATTTATGGAGAGTATTTTTTTTTATTTTTTTTAGTTTTATTAGAATTTAATTAGAATTTGTTGTTTTGATGGTCTAGGGTTTAATACTAGCGTGCTTTTCTTTCGAAATTAATTAGTCTTTTGCTCGGGACTTTGATTTTTATGATTGACCGAGTGTATATTCTGTATTTTTCTCAAATCTATTTTAGGATAAATTGTGGATTGATGATGATGCATTTTGAAGATATAGTTTAATAGCTAGAGCTCTGCTTATGCTTAAATGGGACTCTCTGATGTTCATTTGACGATTGATTTTGGATTTTTATCCAAATTGTTTTTATGGTTGAGGATGAAATCTTTAATTCGATCATATTTTTTGGCTGGAAGTAGCATTGTTCGTTTTGTCAACTGTTTTTCATTCTTCACAAATTTTTGTTTGACCTCTGGGATGAAGATGCTTATTTCCAAGTAGACAACCTTAATGCTTCATGTAGTATTTCTTTCAGCTGTAGGGAAAATGGCCCTTGAGATCACCCAGTATCTATTGGCTGCTCAATCACCAGATGCTAAAATTCGAACAGAGGCAGAGAGTTCTCTTGGTCAGTTCAGGGACCAAAATTTACCTGGATTTCTTTTGTCATTATCTGTTGAGCTCTCGAATGATGGAAAACCAACTGAGTCTCGTAGACTTGCCGGTATTGTCCTTAAGAACTCCTTGGATGCTAAAGAAATTGCAAGGAAGGAAAATCTCATTCAACAATGGGTGTCGATAGACATTTCTATTAAATCCCAGATAAAAAGCTTTATCCTAAACACTCTTGGATCTTCTGTAAGTGACGCATGTCATACTGCTGCCCAAGTAATTGCTAAGATAGCTTCGATTGAAATTCCCCGAAAGGAATGGCCAGAACTTATTGGATTATTACTTGGCAATATGACTCAACCAGATATACCTGCATCCCTGAAACAGGCAACACTGGAAACACTTGGCTATGTGTGTGAGGAGATATCACACCATGATCTTGTGCAAGATGAAGTAAATGCTATTCTCACTGCTGTTGTCCAAGGCATGAATGTCACTGAGCAAAATCCCGAGGTCCGGCTTGCTGCAACCAGGGCTTTGTACAATGCCCTTGATTTTGCACAGACCAACTTTGAGAATGAGATGGAGAGGAGCTATATTATGAAGGTGATTTGTGATGCAGCATTGGCAAAAGAAACAGAGATTAGACAGGCTGCTTTTGAGTGTCTTGTTTCTATTGTATCAACATACTATGAAGTGCTTGAACCTTATATGCAAAGGATCTTTGAGCTTACATCCAATGCAGTCAAAGGAGATGAGGAGGCTGTTGCCCTACAGGCAGTTGAGTTTTGGAGTTCCATCTGTGATGAAGAAATGGAGCTTCAAGACTATGAGGTCCCTGAGAATGGGGATTCAAGTGCTCCACACTCTCACTTCACTGAGAAGGCTCTTCCAACTTTAGTTCCTATGCTGCTAGAAACATTGCTTAAGCAGGATGAGGATCAGGACCAAGATGATGGAACATGGAATCTAGCCATGGCTGGTGGGACATGTCTCTGTCTTGTTGCTAGGACTGTTGGGGATGCTGTTGTGCCTCTGGTAATGCCATTTGTTGAGGCTAACATTTCGAAGACTGAGTGGCGAGCTCGTGAGGCAGCCACATATGCATTTGGCTCAATCCTCGAAGGACCAAGTACTGAAAAGCTTTCTCCTATGGTAAATGCTGGCTTAGATTTTCTGCTCAATGCAATGAAGGATGCAAACGGCCATGTGAAAGATACAACCGCTTGGACACTTAGCCGTATCTTTGAGTTATTGCACTCACCAGCTACTGGTTTCTCTGTGATTACCGTTGCTAACCTCCAGAGAATTTTGGGGACCCTGTTGGATAGTATAAAAGATGCACCACATGTGGCCGAGAAGGTTTGTGGAGCTATTTATTATATTGCTCAGGGGTACGAGGATGCTGGGACAAGCTCCTCTCTGCTCACACCTTTCCTTCGAGATATCATAACCAATCTTATTACCACTGCTGATCGAACAGATAGCAGTGATTCCAAACTCAGGTCTTCTGCATATGAAACCTTAAATGAGGTTGTTAGGTGCTCAAACCTTGCAGAGACATCTCAGATGATCGTTGAACTTTTACCTGTTATAATGTCTAAGCTAGAACAGACTTCAAATCTTCAAATTGTGTCATCTGATGACAGGGAAAAGCAAGGAGATCTACAAGCCTCTCTTTGTGGAGTGCTTCAGGTTATTATTCAAAAACTAAGCAGTGCTGATGAAACCAAGCCCATCATACTCCAGGCAGCTGACCAGATCATGGTATTGTTCCTTAATGTGTTTGCTTGCCGTAGTTCTACTGTTCATGAAGAGGCTATGCTCGCTATTGGTGCGCTGGCCTATGCTACTGGGCCCGAGTTTGGGAAGTACATGCAAGAGTTCTACAAGTATTTGGAGATGGGTCTGCAGAATTTTGAGGAGTACCAGGTTTGTGCCATCTCAGTTGGGGTTGTGGGTGACATTT
>NC_036248.1:18332648-18344553 GCF_002742605.1 Olea europaea var. sylvestris | reverse complement strand
ACGTATGAAACCCACTGTAGGGAGCATGTATACTTGAATTCTTTATATTTAAATCCTTTTTTTAGTGACATTGAGAATAACAGATAACCGAAATGGTTGCAGACAAGAATGTTCCAACAACAAAACATTGGAACATATAAGCACATAAGATCTAGGACCAAAAATATAACACCATTCATATGTATGATATATGACCCAGGATCGCTATAATCATTCACCAAGGTCAGAATAATTTTTTTCGCAGCCAACAAAATTCAAAATATTAAGCAGGAAATGACCAATAAAAGTCAGCTCTGTCCCAAGCAAGGCTAGAGCAGGGCACTTCAACATAAAGCTACACAGTTTTCAAATTTACATGCAAGTACATGTAACAAGTATCAAGTTTTGTAATTGAAATCAACCGAATTCAAGATCAAGGTTTATCATGGAACATGATATTCATATACAACCACAAATTATCTTTTGATTAACCAACACGTAGGTGGAGTAAACTAAATCTATCTGAAGTATATGGAAATTTGAGGAATATCAATATCATTGTCTTCATCATCCTCACATGCCACTACGATATCAAAATGACACCGGTATGGTGGCAGCTCAGCTTTCGCCACGTCCTTGACCAGATCAACCAACTTCCGATCCATTCGCTCTTTGTGCCTTGGGAACATACTGTTGTAAAGCAAGCAACTACCAAAGGAAATGCTATAAGCATTCAAGCCTTTATTCTTGAGCCATTGAAGCAACTCTCGAAGACTCGGGTTGTCTTTTAGAATCCACCTGTCCCAAATAGTCCAACTCAAATCCTGATGCTTGATGACTTTGGGTGGAACAGGCTCAGCCATTGAGAACAAAGGAAGTGCTAGGTTTGCAAATGTGTTACGATAATCTTCAAGTTTGTGCTGTCCGTCTAGAACCTTATACAGCTCGAGGCAAACAAATCCTGTGGCCATTGCCGTGGAAGTTGCAATCGCAGGGATTATTCTCCCTGCAATAAACTTGGCCTTGAGCTTATCGACTTCAGGAATACTATAGTTTCTCGCTCTCATGTTGGCAAAACCAGTTATCAGGTCCATATGATAGTTTGTGTCATCATCCTGCACATTAGAACTCAAAGGGAGCTATTAGTGTCCACAAGTGCGAGGTGCTTATTCAAGAAGCATTTCTCGACAGATTTGTCAATAATGATAGATAATCAGTTTCATTATTTTCCTAAATGCAAGGATAGGTTTATGTTTCCTGGCTGTAAATACCCAGCGTACATTTTCTTTTCTAAGATTCCTGACACACCAGCCCTGCTATTATTGAATTTATGAGTAATTTCACCATATTCAAGGCCAGGATGCACAAAAATGACAGAGGGAATGCATGCAAACGTATACACACAGAGACAAACAGATGGACAGACGCACCTTTTCAAACTGAATAGGGTTCATCTTGTAACCTGGTGTCAACTTTTCTCGGCACCTTTCTAACTTCATAACCAATTCACTGATGACAGCAGCATCATCAATGGACGCAGTAGATAGGCTAGTTGCTTTCTCATCTGTCACAATTTTTGCATCTTTTTTTGGCAGGAAATCAGGGATAATCACTTTCTCAACAGCATTAGCTAACTTTTCAGAAGAATTGACCCAGTCTGGAATTGGGATGCCGAAGGTCTCTGCTCTTAATATAGCCCCTGCCGTAACAAACTGAAGATGGCTTAAATCATGAACAGAGAACTGAAGTGGGCGTGGGAAACGCTTTGGTGCCGACCAGAATGGTGCCCCACTGCTAGTAACAGCATCCTCGGGAAAAGTAAATGTCAACTGCTTGACCCGGTTTGAAAAGTAGTCTTCAAACCTGAATTCACAGGGAGTATTACTATCAGAACCTTAAAAGGGAAATTGATAGTCAAAAAATGATAACTAAAAAATAGTGAGATGGTTATTACTTCAAGCGAGCCCAAGTAATGCAGTCCTGGAAGGTGTCACATCTGTCCCTTTCAAGACACTCTAAAACACGTTCCAAAGTGTCCCGGGCCTGGGCATCACCGGCTTTGTTCATTGCAGATATATATTCATTTGGATTACTCAAATAAGCATTAACTTCAGCAGGTGTCTTCTCAAGCAGCCCCTCAAATTCAGATCTAGCCCATGTCAAGCAATGGTCAATGTTGTGTGGGAATGAATGCACTGTGCACATGGGTGCTTGCTTTTCCGGTGGGTCCCTTGATGCACCATAATTTTCCGTTTGGTGAGGGATTACCATCTGAGTGTTGCACTTGGCACCCAAGGTTCCCGACTCCAGAAGGGGTTTCTGGAAATACAAGCATCTCTGGTCAACATAAAGCCTGGCAGTCACATTGTCTAGAGCATTGATGACAACGTTCAAGTTCTCCCAGAATGTATCATCAAAAACATTTTCAGTTTCAGGGCTTGCACGGTTTTGCAAAGCTTCAACATGAAGACTTGGGTTGATCAAATTAGCAGCTGAGGCAGCAACTGTTGATTTTGCCTGCCCGATGTTCCAATCCCGGAAAAGGAACTGCCTGCTAAGGTTGCTCTTTTCGATGACATCATCATCTGTAACTGTTAGTTTCCCTCCATCTCCACAACAAACGCCCATCAAAGCTAGATTTTTCAGAAACTCACACCCCAGTGCACCAGATCCCACAATGAAAACTTTTGCATCCTCAAGTTTCTCCTGTAACTTAGATCCAAATACAGAGATTTGAGCATCATAGCGTGAATTCAGGGGCTTTAAGTCGTCAGGATCCAATGGTCCGTTGGGAAGTGATTCAACAGAGTCGAAATAGAAAAACTGCCACCAAATTCCTCAACCAATTAACATTCGACAACAATGTCAGGTTATAACTCCAAAGATTAAAAAATAATGAAATTCTAAATTGCAGATAATTTACACCAACACATTCTATGTGAAAGAAAATTTATTCGTCCTGTCCTGGTAAAACGTATCAATTGATTATTACAGTTACTGTAAAGCATGTAAGTTATAAGTGTACTTAAATTTATATTCAAGCTAGACAAACCTGAAAAAGTGGGTGGAATTTGCCTGAGCAAGCCTTCACAACCTCCTGTCCAACAATACCACCGAACATGGCTGCCATGGGGTTTAGCACAGCCCTGGCACCAAAAGCAAAGTTCCGAAGAAGCTTCTGGTCAATCTCCTCAAGTTTCCCATCAGGCAAGCTATTATTAATATCATTAACAAGAGAGATTAATTTTTGAGCATCTTCCTCAGATCCAGCAACAGGGTAGCGTCCTAAATCAGCAATAAACTTATCCAGCGCTTGAAATGCCAAATGAAGGAGAGGTGGACGGTCAAATTTGGAGAAATCACTCAGGAGAAAATCCCCAGGATCCTTCAGCGCTTGTTTCAGTGTCTTGAAGTTCAGGACTTTAGGTTCCTTTACTTGTGTGACAATACCACCTCTCTCATATGCAGTATAATTCGTGGTGTCTTCTTCAATGGTGAATGAGTATGGCCTGGCATTTTTTATTTTTCTTGGTTTTCCATCAGTCAATTCAGTCATCCCTCGCACTTCGGAAAACACAACTAGATCTCCGTCCTGAAACTCAAGCCTCTCGTCATCAACACATGCCACAAGAGCAGGATTGTCATTGCTAATAGATGCAATAATTCCCGTACGCGGATCCTCACCATCAACATCAAAAACTGTGAACTTGGGACCAAAGTCACAAAACACACTACCGAAAAGGCCATGAACTTCAGATTTGATAAAAGCAATTGGAGGCTGATGCTTGTGGCAATAATCATCATATTCCATTGCCTTGTCTAAGCTAATATCAGTAAATACAACAGCCTGGAGATCAAGTATAAAATAGTAAGAACATTCTCCAATTTTGTAGTGCAGAACAAGTAAACAGACAGATTTGCTGTCAACAGACCGTATATTTTGCAGGTCTTAAATCACAAAAAATCTTGTACATTTCTTATTTAGCAATGTTATGACAGTTCATATATGTATATATATATGTATATGTATATGTATATGTATATATATATGTATATATGTATGTATGTATATATGTATGTATATATGTATGTATGTATGTATATATGTATGTATGTATGTGTGTATATATGTATGTATGTATGTATATATGTATATATATATGTATATATGTATGTATATATGTATATATATATTTATATTTATATTCAACAAAGTGCCATGAGAATACAAGACCTCTAGAGGTCAAGATAATCAATGACTGAAATATCAGGCCAATAAGTCATTAACCCAAAACACACACTGATTTCAACAACAGAATAATTGATCACGAAATCATCAGCATGCACATTTTAAGTAAGACACAAAAGTGCCGCAAATGATGGATAATTACTTTTATTCAACTTAAAAGATCCAAGCACAAAAACAGAACAATCTTCAAGGATAACAAAAATAATACTTGATTGGTCAAGCAAATAATATATATCAGATTAAATTTACACAAAAATGACCCAAGACATCAATATAGAAGTTAGGATTTTGCATGAAAAATTTAAAGCTCACAAATTACACTTCATCAACAAAATGTACCTGAAAATTAGAAAGCTGCTCCTTAGTTAACTCATCCGTTAAAGTAGAAATGACTACAGCATTGTTAAGTTCCTGCAATTTCTGGACAGAAGCAAGCGCCCTGTTCTTTCCCAAATCTTCTTCAGAGAAGATAAAACTGCTGGCTAAATCCCACAACTCCACATTCCCCTCATCATGTAAGGTCACAGATTTAACCCCAGCAAGAATAAGGTTCTTTGCTGCAACAAAAATATCTTACTATTACACAATCTCTTCCCATGATCATCAGAACCAGCCAATGAAATCATAGTAAATGGATACTTAGATGAATTAATTGCAGAAATAACAATGATAATTATGCAGCATAACCAAGTGAATACGTGTTCAAATCAGCATCAAGGAAAAACTAAAGAGGGGTCACCAGATAAAACGAGCTATACTGTCACAAAATCAAGAAAAATCAAATTGTAACATGAAGTCTTGGTGCCACCGTTCTGTCTACTCTTTAAAATATCTCACACACTAATACTAATCATACATCAAATGTCCATCGCATAAAATATAAAATATCTCAACTAGTGCAATACATCACAGTTTCCCCATCTTCCTTTCATCTATCCAAATTGCTTGATGAACTATCCAAATCCACGATTTGGGCTTGATTAATACAATTACATACATTAGCACACGTAAATGTACATAAAAATGAACATCTAAAAAGGCACATGTGTGCTTTGACACGAAATGCAGTGGATACACTTGCACAGAGCTGAAATGAAAATAGTAACAGATAATGGCTATGAAAATGCTTCACCCAGTATTATACAAAAATAAACAATAGTTTTACTTTTGAGAATGTCATATAAATCAAAAATAAGTAATTCTTCTTAAAGCAATCATCAGCATGAAAATTGGCTAAATAATTAGAAACTAAACAAACGTAATTTCCAATTTCATCCAATCAGTTTCCACAGAAATCCAAGATTCCAAATGGCAATTTTAATCACCACAACAGAGCACCCTATACATTAAAATCAAAATAGACAACGCGAAAATCATTCAAAAGTACAATACAAACGTGCTTACCCTAAAACTAGTACATATAACACACACGTACACGCATAAGTCTATAAAAAAGTGCTTACCGACTTCAGCACCGAGACCTTGCAAGCCCGATACGAGGATATTTGAAGCAAACAATCGACGCATAGTCTCGCGCCCGTACACAGCGAGCTGACGACTGTGCAGATCCTCGTCGATGTCTCCGATCGGCGCCTTACCATTCCTTCCACCAACGCCGTTACTAACACCGTTATTCGCATCGGCATTTCCTCCTCCCATGTTAACTGCCGATACCCCGGCCGTGCCTCCGGTGGCTGACGTTGCAGTGGATACGAAACTTCGGTGCTTCTTAGTCAAGGAAGAGGACTCTGAATCTACTTCTAGCGCCGCTCCTGTAGTAGGTCTCTTCACAGGAAGCATAAAGTCCAAAGAACTGTTGGAATTCACCATTTCAAGAATCAAAAGCTCAAAATTAATTACTCAATCAAACAAAAAATAAAATAAAACAGTAATAAAGCGAAGTAGAAATTAAAGAGTATGCTAGCTGAGTAATGAAATGGAAAGCAAAGACGGGAAGCTATACCAAAAGAGAAATGGCGTGGGATGCGATAATTAGGGTTTGAGATTGTACGGGTCAGATGTGGATTAATCAGGTGGGTTGGATGGGCCGAATGTGAGGGGGAGAAGATTGGTTCGGAGGGAGGTTAGGTATAAATCAGGTTTGGAATATGGTGTGGCAAGCGGAGGCTAAGCCAGGTTTGGCGGTGTAGCTAATACAAAAAGGAAAATGAAAAATGGCAAAATTTGCGTCGACAGCAGGATTCGAACCTGCGCAGGCAAAGCCCAACAGATTTCGAGTCTGTCTCCTTAACCACTCGGACATATCGACGATTGGCGCACTGCCTCTACTCACTAATTACCTATATAACACTATTTCATTAATGATAAATTGTTAAAAATAAACTTATTAGATTTCAATTCATTAATAGGTGGAAATAATTTTTTAATCTCTGTTTAGTTTTGATAAAAATAGTTGGATATGAAATTATGGTTTATTTTTTATATTTTCACTGGCATTCGGTTCGATTCAAGTCGTACCAATCAAGATCGCACTCATTCCTAGCTAAACCAAATACGTGCAAGTATGTCTATAAGTCTCTATTTAGTTTTGCTAAGAATCATAATAAATTTTAATAATAATTAATGAAATGTGCGGATAAAAAATTGATAAAATTTTTGAATTTCATAACATATGTATCTAGTTAAATTAATTATTGATTTTAATTTAAGTCCATGATTGATGCACATTATTTCATCGAAATAAGTTTTGTAATAATGAATTTTTGGAGTATGTGTGGTGAAAAAGTAGAAAAAAATTCAAATTTATGTGTAAAATAGTTTATCATGAGTATGTATGTTTGAAAATGAGTTTGAAAAAAATTAAATTTTGAGATAATGGAAATCAAATAGAGTCTAATTTTTATGAACAACTTTTTAGATTAGTCTAATTTAATGTTAATCAGATATTTCATTGGTATATTTTATTAACTTTCTGTAAAAATTTATTAAAAATTTTGATTTTAATCTTTACCAACAACGGTTTAGAATGTGTTTGAGCCACATTTTTTTGAAAGAATGTATGTTGAAATAGTAGATTAATGGAGAATGTGTGTTTAAAAATGAGGAAATTTTTTAAATTTGCGTGTAATATTATTTTATTGAATAATTTATAGTTAAAATGATGTCAAATCATTATTTAAGAATGTTTTTTTTTTTTTAAAGAATGAAGCTCAAACTGGAACTTAATAAAAAAAATGTTTTTAAATTTTACACCCTAAAATGGGCTATTAAAAATTTCGCCAAAAGTAGCCTGAGAATTTCCCTTAAAAACAGGTTGGTCAAACAATTGAAATTTCACTTTGACTTATTTGTTTGTTAATATTATCAAAATGGCCTATTGAGTGATAAATGACAAAAATACCCTTAAGTACATTATACAATTACAGACGGAGGTTTCTTTTAAAAGACATACTACCCTTTGGTTAACAATTAAAAATCAAACATTTTCCACTTAAAACATCAAAATCAGCAAACTTTTCTTGTCTGTTTACTCCAACAGATAAAAACACTATCATCTTTCATCTGCTTCAACCTCATAAACTGAAAAATTTATCAAACGCGGTAGTTGAAATTTTTTTTTATATCACTCTCGTCAGATCGGTAAATATAAAATACACAGATTTAATTTTGTTTTCATTAAATTATTGTACGTTTTAATCGATAAATTTTATTTCGGCATATAATGTTAATGTAGATAATTTTTCAATAGATCTGTGAAAAATTTAAGCATTTAACGAGGAAAAATTCATCTGTATATTGGTAGTTGAATTGATCGGACAGTCGGCTATCCAGCTAGCAGTTAACAGCCGACTGTCCAGCTAGCAGTTAACAGCTGACAGCTAGTTGTTACAAAACAACCGACTGTAATGGCCGACTGTTTGCCCGCTGTTTTCTAAAAAAAATTTGTTTTTATTTTTTTGCTATTTTTATTGTAGTTGATATTTTTCTTGTAATTAAAAATTTTGTTTCATCATGCAGATATGGTTGTAGTCTCAGTTTGTTATTTTGGTAATTTCGAATTGGACGAAAGAGCGATATGGAAAAATGGACGAGTGATAAACGTAATGGTATCCTAATTTCCATAACATCAAATACATTATATACAGAACTCTTTAATGTTTTACAAAACAAGCTGAATGTCGATTTATCTCAGTATGACATGGAACTAAAATTTAAATTCAGCGAGCATGATATTCCGATTCCTCCTATGATGATTTCTTCTGATGCCAAAGTGAATTATTTGTTTGAATTGAACAATAAGCACATGACTCCTTTTTGTGTGACTTTAGTGAGGAATGATGTCGTCGAATGTGAACAAGTAGACTCGGATGGAGGGAATCACAATGCTGATGATTTTTGGGATACGGTCTAGATAGCAAAAACTTCAAGAAGAGAAAGGAGAGGATAAATTTTTAGAGATAAATTTTCTTATCTTATTCTGAATTCCCAAATGATTGATGAAAGAATCCAAAATCCTAATGAAGGATGTCTAGGAGCTCTTGAAGGGAACCGTGAAGATGATGTAGTTATTTCAAAGACAGTGTTTCGTGCGGGTTAGTCGCTAACAATTAAAAGGGATCAGACGATTGTGTAAGGGACAAACCTCTTGAGACAAAGTCCCAAAAAGGGGTGTTCTTTTATTGGCGATGACTTTACAATTGGAAATTAAAAACAGAATGCCTCCAAGGGGCTCAAGCACACGAGTTACTGAAAGAAATGTTTAAATCTAAGCTAAGAAAATTAAAATTACATGTTCTCCGTTTGAGAGTTTTTGATTCGGTCCTTTGCTTTATGTCTTTTCTCCCTTTTATACTTCATGGATGATCTCTTTGTGATCAACTGTCTAAAAACTGCTTGATCGTTCTACAACTGCCCACTTTCCTCGTAATGGCCAGCTTGTCATGAAACTGTCTTTTTTTAACTGCTGCCATTACTCTTCGTCGTTCAACCGTTGTCGATTGAATTTCTTGAATCGTGGAACGTGATAGGGCTGCTTTAATAACTGCTTTGATAACTGCACTTCTTGATAACCACAACACTTTATGTTTGCTAAAACCTTGGGCGACTTGAAGGTTTGGGCGAGAATAGAGTAACAGCTCTGGGCGACTGCATGGCACTCCATTCGCTTAGATTCTGGGTGACTTGCAAATTTGGGCGATGGCGTTACCGCGTTCTTGGGCCTCTCTATTTGGGCATTCATCTTGAATTGTTTGATTGGGCTTCATTCTTTGGGCTATCTGATTTGGGGATCCTCCAATTGGGCTTCATTCCTTGGGCCGTTCGATTTGGGCTGAATTTTTATGTGTCAACAATTACCCCCCAATATGGCAGAATTAATACCAATTATTAAATTTTGTCATATTCACTTTGTGTTTCCAGCAACATTCGAAATTCCCAAGAATTTCAATCATTGTTTTCTTCCATAGCTTGAAAAGATGCGACGTTTTGCAAACCCTTATAACCCCCAAACACGCCATTTCACTGCACCATTAAATCACGCCTCACTTTTTCGCGTCTCTCCCACGATTTACGGTTTATCTTTTGCTTCCCTGCTACGTAACTCTGAAAAAACTCCGTTTCATCTCTAGTGGCTACTTCACAATCTCAAGCTGGCGACTCCTTTAGTTTTGATGACTTTCAGAAACTTCTGAGTCGTCCATACATAACTCCGAGTTTTCTCGCGCTCGCCAATGTCGAACTCAATGAGTTCTACCTAGGTCCTTTCTTCAACAATGTAGAGGCAGGCGGCGGTGGGTCAGCTGTTTCCTTGTACTCAAGGCCTTCCATTTCTAAACTCTCTGACACTGGGGCCACTTCGCGAAAGAGGTATTCACACTTGGTCTAAATCTGATGTAGCTTTCCGTAGGTGGCATGCTCGTCTTGTTGGCCATTGTTCTACTAAGGCACTTTTTGATAATGCTAGGATTTCTGATTTGTTAGAAATCTCTATTCGACCCCCTACTTTTGATTTAGCACTTTTTCGATCACTTTGAGTTTTTGGTCTTCTGAGTATAATACCTTTATTTTCCCTCTTGGCCCCATGTCTATTACTTTAAGGGATGTTGGGGCCCTAGTGAATCTACCACCTTTGAGCGATACCATTTTTCCTGGTATCTTGGTTTTTGGTGGCGCCCCAAAGTTTGGTAAAAACTACACCGAGTCTTATTCAAGCATGCAAACCCTTCACAATCATTAGAGCGCTGAGCCTTCTCATACTGAGCGAGTGACTTTTCTTCTAATTTGGCTTTGTAAATATGTTTTGTGTGTGCCAAGCATAAAGCCCTCCCTGAGTTATTTACCCATAGCGCACGAATTAGCGCGTGGCAGGCCTTTGAATTTATGTTCTTTCTTTTTGGCTGCCCTTTATAGAGGCATGACTTCTCTTTAAACCGAATTGAAGAATGGTGCATCTCCCACTGGTAGTGGACCTCTTTGGTTCACTCAACTGTGGTTGAGATCCTATTTCCCATTGCTTGGTGCTCCATCAATTTCTCGCTCCTCTACTAGCTGCTATGGGCTAGCCATTGAGCCCTTGGCTCCTGTAAATATGTCTAGAAGGGACATTTTTTCATTCTTTTATTCTTTGGATTCAATCCCTTCCTTTTTTCCTTTTCCTCCCTTTTTGACTCCAAACTATGTGCATCCCCCTCCACTATAGACAGCGCGAGCACCTCCCTGCTCATTTGGATCCAGTTTTTAACCGGGAGGGAGCTATTTCATGATATTTTAACTGGGACCAATGCCAAGGCAGGGGTAGAAATTTATGCTCCCCAATTTTTTGCCTGCCAACTTGGTTTCGGCCAAACTTGGCCTATTCCTCCTTGCTATTCAAGGAACTTGATTGGCCGCTAAGGCGGAGGCAGAGGCTATAAATGCTCGCAATCTTCTTTTAACAAGCTATTTTTCATTAGCCCCCTTCAATTCTAGCCACGCCATCCATCCTCTTTTTGAACAGCTCTGGCCGTCAGTGAAGCGCAGATTGTTTGCGACTGATGCCAATCGTGCCTTTCATTCACTAGACCAGCCGAGCATTTCTTCCCCTCCTCATGTTTTAGTCACTCCTTTGTCCATCCGGAGTCCTTCTCCTCCTCGTCGCGCTAAACAATCTGCTCGTCCATCTTCTTCTCTCCCTGCCAAGCCTACTACAGCCAAGAGTGCCCCAAGCCGCAAACGGTCAGCCTCAGCATCTCCCATTCTGGAGGATGATGATGATGATACCCCTCTTATCGTCAGGAGGAAGGTAATTAAATTGGTTTACTCACAAGCATACTTTTCCATACTTGAAACTTTTCTGTGTGCTGATAATTTATTTGGACTTCTCAGAAAAGTTCAGACTCCTTTAAAGGCTTTAGCATCGGCAGCTCCTGCTCCATCATCCTCTGCATTGACAGCTCCTGCTCCATCATCCTCCGCTGAGGCTGCTTCATCCAAACCGGTTGATGAGGGGACTACGCTTAAAGAGACATCCTCAGTCCCAGAATCCTCATTACAACTCATGAATGAGTCACCTTCTTCCCAGGGCGTCAACCTCCCCAAACATCGAAGCAGAAGGTAATTCAGTTTTTTTGATGCCTTACCTTTGCTTGTGCTGTTGGTTTCTGATTTGTTGCTCTTGAGTTCTGCAGATACTCCTATGAGTCTGCCCGTTGTGGCAACATCTTCTCGCTCAGACAAGGG
>NC_036248.1:18307716-18332552 GCF_002742605.1 Olea europaea var. sylvestris | reverse complement strand
AAGGATAAACTTGAGCATTTGAATGCGAAGTTGGAGCAAGCACTGACACTTCCGTCGCTCAATCTTTCTGCCGATTTTAAAGCGACGTTGAAAGTTATCCACTCCGAGGTCCTTTCTTTGCTGGCCAAGAATGCTGAACTAAAGGCCAAAAGTACTTAATATCTTCGCGCCGTATCTGAAAAAGAGTCTTTGCATCTGGAGATCAACAAGGCTGAGGATGAGTTGAAAGAAATCTCTTCCGAAGTCATGATTGAAAACTATTTGATGGTTAGTTTGGCTGCTCAAATGAAGGAATTTCAAGCCAAAATGGACGACTGCAAGGTGAGAATGGCTGCTAAAAAGCGCAACGCTTCCCAGGGAATTGAGCGAACTAAGTCCTTGGTTGAGCAGTACAAGAAGTTGGAAGTTGATGATGATGTCGTGGCCGAATTGAACATCACTTCCTCTCGACAGAACGAGGATTGGGAAAAACTTAGGGAACGAATTCGCTCAGTGTGGGGTGGATTGTAATTAAGACATATGGCGCATTTTTCTTTTGTAATTTCGCATTTGATTTTCCCTTTGTAACCTTGTTCATCATTAATGAACATATATTTTAACTTCTTGTGCATTTATTTGACGTTTGTCTTTTAATCACCAATTCTTCAAGCATTTAACTGCTTTGTGCTAAAAAATCTTGCACATTTTCTTTTGACATTTCCACCTCTTTACCCAAGACTTTGGGCTATTTAATTCCATTTACTAGGCAGAATGTGGCTGTTCATATTTTGTCTTTTCATCTCCACCCCCTATAAATGAATGTATGCTTCGCACTTTCCATCTTTCGTCTTCATCTTCATTTTCTCCTTCGAAACCAATTTGCTGCCATTGTTTGGCATTCTGACAATCAATCCGAAACCTTCGTCTTTCTATAAAAATAGATTGTTTGGTCCGCCCATTTTACTATTTCCCTTGATGTCACCTTTGGTGTGGGAGGTATAGAAAATATTTTTTGGCCAGCAGCAAAGTTTTTACCATCAAAGTTCTTCCCATCGTCTCTTTGTTCTTTACAAGGAGTTGATGATAGAAGGCAATTTTTGGGATGTTCGAGGGCCACCTTGCTTGCTGAGAGTGATTCTCAACCTCTTTGCCCGCCATTGCAGCGATGCATTTAGGAAGGTGGTGAGGTCAGTCCACCCTCTTACTCTGCAATCCTACCATTGCAGCGACGCATTTAGGAAGACGGTGCGAGGCTAGTCCACCCTCTTACTCAGCGATCAATCGGGAGATTAGCTTACTTTTAATTGTAGTTTGTAGAACATCCATTATTTATATTTTTGCATCTTTGTAATGAACGTTTGATAATAAAGGACTTTATTTGAACGTATTTCGCTCTGACCTTGTTATCCTTAATCGTTCAACATATTTTGATTATGCTTTTATCTGTTTACATTCCCATAAAGAAGGAACATATTTTTTCAAATATTTTCCATTAATGAATCTCACGTGCTTGGTACCATCTAAATCTTCCAAGTGATACGCTCCATTAGGCAACACACTGTTTATTTTGTATGGTCCTTCCCAATTGGGCAACCACTTCCCGTACTTTGGATCCTTGCTATCCAAAGGGAGTATCGTCTTCCAAACTAGTTCACCCAGGCTGAACGACTTAGTTATGACTTTTTTATTATAAAACTTAGCCATTCTTTATTTTTGAACTTGCAATCTATCTAAGACGTCCAACTTTAATTCGTCTAACCCCAATAAATTTTGAACTAGTGATTCGGCATACTCATCATCGTTCAACTTATGTTGCAAGCACACTCTAATCGATTGCACGTTGATTTCCATAGACAAAACGGCATCCTGTCCATAAACAAGTTGGAAAGGAGTAATTTTGGTACTTGACCGAGGTGATGTTCTATAAGCTCATAAGACCTTGTTCAGACATTCGTGCCAATTTCTAGCATTTCATCTATCATCTTTCTGATGATATTTTTTAGAATCTTATTAGAAGATTCTGGTTGTCTGTTGGATTGAGCGTAGTATGGTGTGGAGTTTACTAATTTAACCCCAAACTCGCTCAAAAATTTGTTCACTTAATCCCCATTCAAAGATGTTCCGTGATCTACCATGAACGTTTGTGAAATTCTAAACCTATAAATAATGTGATCACGGATAAACTCTATGACATTCTTTTGGGTGATCTCTTTCAAAGGTACCGCCTCTACCCACTTGGTGAAATAGTCGGTTGCAACTATAATAAAAGTATGTTGCTTGGACGAGGGGGGATAAATCTTCCCTATCAGGTCTATCGTCTAACCCTTGAACGGCCAAGGTTTAATGATAGGTGCCATCTCTCGTGCTGGCGCCCTTTGTATTGGACCATACTTTTGGCATGCTAAACAATTTTTTGCATACTGAACGCATAATTCTCCCATCTTTGGCCAAAAATATCCACTCCTAATAATTAACCATCTCATCCTTCGGCCAACTTGATGAGCTTCACATATCCCTTCGTGCACCTCAGCCATGATCATCCTGGCTTCTTGCAAACTTACACACTTTAGCAATACACCATCAGAGCGTTTCTTAAACAACTCTTCATCTATTAGTGTATAGTTCAGCAAACACAGCTTCATTTTCCTACTAATCCCTCCATTAGGTTCTTTAAGGAACCTTTTAATCTCTGTTCTCCAATCCATTGCATCTCCATCTTGTATGCAGTGAAGTTCAATCTTTCTCGCCCTTCTTTGAGTCACGGGCAATATGATTCCATACTCACAAGTAGACTTCCAATTCAAAACCTTTGAATACCCTGAGGTCATTTGGGCTAACTCATTTGCCACGTCGTTATATATCCTATTAACGCATTGAAGTTCTACTTGGTTGAATTCTTCTAACAATTCTTGGGCGATCTCATATTGATTTATAATGGAATCACTTTAACATTTAAAATCACCAATCAATTGGTGGATTACCAATTGAGAATCGCTCCTAACAATCACATTTCTTACTTACATATCTATCATTAGTTCTAGGCCTATAATTAAGGCTTCATATTCGGCCTGATTATTGGTGCACATTCTGTCTAAAGTGAATGCGAACTTATAGCAAATCCCTAAAGGATTAATTAATGCTACTCCTACTCCTGCACCTTTAGAGGTTTTTGATCCATCGAAATACAACACCCAAGGTTTTAGCTCGAACGAATTGATTCTAGTTCAATTTCTTCAGGCATGTCAAGGCATGGATGATCGGCTAGAAAGTTAGCCAAAGCCTGATTTTTGACTGCCTTTTGAGGTATATATTGTATCTCGAATTCTGATAAAGTTAGTGTCCAAAGGCCTACCCTTTGGTGTAAAATAGAGCGCGAGAACATATACTTAACTAAATTTACTTTAGAAATTAAATAAACGGTTACGGGCCGTAAATAAACCCTTAATTTTGCACATGTGAAATACAATGCAAGACATAATTTTTCGATAGCAGAGTAATTACATTCACATTTCGTTAACCGTCTACTTAAGTAGTAAATTGCCCTTTTTTCACCAAATTGGTCTTCCTGTGCGACCATTCCAGCTATTGATTCTTTTTCAGTCGATACATACACTTTCATTGGCCGTCATTGGATTGGTGACACCAACACTGGTTGATTTGAAAAATATGTCTCCAGGCTTTCAAAAGCCTTTTGATGTTCTTCTTTCCAGACGAATTCGTCCTGATTTTTCAGCTTTAAAAGCGACGAAAAGACTTTAATTCGCCCTGCACAATTAGAAATAAAGCGTCTTAAAAAGTTTACTTGGCTTAGAAACCTTTGCAATTCTTTTTTGTTGCTAGGTGGTTTGGCCTCTAAAATGACATTCGCTTTATTTTTATCAAGTTCAATCCCTCTCTTGTGTACTAAGAAACTAAGAAAATTCCCTGCATTAACACCAAATGCACACTTCAAGGGATTCAACTTTAGCTTATATTGCTTCATTCGCTCAAACGAACATCTTAACTGTTCGAAATAGTCCTCTTTTTTAATGGACTTGACTACTATGTCATCTACATACACTTCAACAAACTTGCCTATCATATCATGAAAGATTAAATTCATTGCCCTTTGATAAGTTGCTCTTGCATTTTTTAGGTCGAAAGGCATAACCACCCATTCAAAACATCCTAGAGAATCAGGGTATCTAAAGGCAGTTTTGTGTATGTCTTCTTCAACTATATAAATTTGATTGTATCCTGAATACCCATCCATGAAAGAATACATGACATGTCCGGCAGTCGAGTCTACTAAAGAATCCACCGTGGGCATTGGATACTCATCTTTGGGTGTAGCTATGTTTAAATTTCTAAAGTCTATTCACACCCTTAGTTTACCATTCTTTTTTTGTACTGGCGAGATATTGGACAACCATTTGACATATCTGGCTGTTCTAATAAAACCTGCTTTCAATAATCACTCTATCTCTTTCTTGATTTCAGGGAGTACATTGGGAGCAAAACGTCTTGGAGGCTGCCTATGAGGTTTAAAATTAGGCTTAGTTGGTAACCTATGTTCCACCAAGTCTCTATCTAAACCAGGCATTTGTTCATATTCCCAAGCAAAACAATCTTTATACTCTTTTAGCAAAGCGATTAATTTATTACTAACCTCTTGATCGAGCATCTGGCTGATGAATGTTGAACGATCTTCTCCTTCATTGCCAATATTTACTTTGATTAGAGGGTCTTGTGCTTGAGCGTATCCAGGTTTGCCGATCCGCATCATTTCGTCATCCAGTTCCCTTGTAAGTACTTCCTCTTCTAAACAGTCCACCTTGTTGACTTCTCGGCCAATGCTTTGTTCTAACTCGAATACTGTCAATTTGTCTTTCAGCGCTTTTAGGGCTGTCTCTTCTTTCGCCTTGTCATTGCATTCCTTATTGAAAGCCATCAGTCTGGCTTTGAAGGCCTGAATATCGGCCATTTGCTTTTGTAACTTAGAATCCATTCAAGACTCCTTGATTATTCTTTTGCCAATTATTGGCTCTTCTAGGGCCACTATATTTGGCCTCATCTGTCTGAACATTTCAGTGAGTGCGTCCATTGAAAATGGCTCTTCGCTTTGTGCGACAACTTGAGTTTCTTTCCCATCTTGTACTACCCTGACAGGTCCATAGTTTCCTTCGTACATGAACTTTTCCACCGAGTTTGCTTCTGCGACAAAAGGCCTATGATCGGCCTGTACCACCTCTGCTTCGCCTTTGTTATTCCAAAAGATCAGGCATTGATGGAGCGATGAGGGTATACAGCGACTTCCGTGTATCCAATCTCTTCCTAGTAACACATTGTAACTAGTAGGACCATCTATTACAAAGAAGACTGTTGTCCTAGTAGTCGTCCCTATAGTTATGTCCAATGGCATAACTCCTTTAGCTGAAGTTGCTCCTCCATTGAAACTCGTAAGGATGACTTCTGTAGGAATCATGTCACCCTCTGTCTTTACGAACTTCCTCATCATCCTAGATGGAATGGTGTTTATAGCTGCTCCATTGTCGATAATCACTTTTGCCACTGGGATGCCGTTAACTAGAGTTTTAACGTACAATGGCCTTAAGTGTTTAGTCAATTTCATGGCTGGCCGTTTAAAAATAATCTTTTCGACAGCCTCTATTTCTACTTCCTGCTTGTTTTTTGTCGAATTATCCCCCTGTGATAAGTCGACGTGCAGTATATCGTGCTGATCCTCTGTCTCCTGAACTTCCTTCTTACTTTTTTCTAATGCTTCCTCATCAGTTACCTAACCTGTAGGAGGGGGTATTATTCTTGGAGGTGATTCATACTTTTTAGAGCGAGGCACTCTCTTCTTCCTTTTGGGTGTCCCGTACAGTACGTAGAAATCGAAAGGAGGCCCAGATGGTTCTCCCAACAAGTTTACTTCGCGAACTCCCTCTCGATGTAGTTGCTTCAATAGAGTATTGTGTGATACTCCTCTCCTTCTTCCTTCTGCTTCTAGGTCGATTTCTTCTTCAATATCTGTCATCCCGTCGTCTTCTTCATCGTTGTAGGCCTCTCTAGAAGTCTGGCCTTCTTCACATTCCAGCACGCAAGCCTCTCCTTCGTTGTCCTCTCTTTCTTCTTCTTCTTCTTCTTTATTCTTGAATTCATTGGCCAGTAAGTAATTATTGGCCACGACAGGAGGTAACGTACCGAATTGGATAGTAAGGGGCTGATCTGGATCTTCTCCATCCCTTCTGTCCCTCTCAAACTTTGATCTCCCAGAAGAAGTTTCTGGCAGTTCCTTCATTGATTCATCTATACCGGTCTCTTCACTATCTTTAAGGACATTTTGATTGGTTACCTTGAGTAGTTTAGGCGCTTTAGGATGTGGCACTCCCTGTTGTTGCCTCATCATTCGTCCATAGTTTCATTGGAAACGCCTTTGTTGGGTTCTAGTCATCTCATCGAAGGGTATTGCCCTTCCTGCATTATACTGGAATGAATTCCATACATTTGGTCAGCGAGGTTGCGGCCTGAATGTTCTTCCATTATCTGCTGGCCTGAACTGCCTCTCAAAAGACGGTCCTCTATAGAATGATGTACCTCGCCCTCTACCAGGCTGAGTGTTTGGGAAGAAAGTAGGGCGATGGGGATGCTGCCATATCCCTGATTTCTCCGTATTTCCATTCACTTCTCTTTTACATCTTACACACAGGACGTCTTCGTCCTTTTTTGGTTCTTTCCCCTTGATTCGTTCAAAGACACTGGAATGTGGTCTAGGATCCTCTTCTCCATCATCTACGACCAACTTGAATTTTGGCAACTTGTTTTTGAAACCAGACGTCACCATGTTCACTCCAAGTGGCTGTGGAAAAGGATTTTCATCCACTGTCATCTTCTTCTTATCGTCGAACGTAATTCGTCCTGATTTAATGGCATCCTGCAATACATGACGAAAAACCAAGCAATTGTTAGTCAAATGTGACCATGCATTATACCATTTACAATATTTTTTACCCTTAATTTGTTCAGGGTTTGGCAATTTGTACTTATCGCTCAACTTTATCTGCTTATCCCTATATAATTTATCAAATATAAGGTCAGCTTTGGTTACATCGAACGAGAACGTTCTAGCCTTTATGTTTCCATCTTTTATGGGCTCATCTTTGCCTGATGGTCTAGGCTTGGCCATTATGGGACAAGTATACGTATCTCCTTTGACCAATTCGGCCAAACACATTTCGGCCTGATCGTATTACTCGTCGCTGATGGTATGAATATCAAAATTTGAGTCTTTGTAATAAGTCCCTTACTAGAATTTTTCATCTGTTCTTCCTCTCTTATCAGTCGTTCATACCTAATCACATTCGCACTCAACTGGAAAAGGTCAGGAAATTCCTTGTCCTGAAATTTCTTTTTTAAATCAAAGCTCAAGCAGCCCTAAGCGATTTTGCCAAATTTTTTTTCGGGCAGAGGTACAAAACACTTGCTTCTTGCTGTCTTGAACTTTTGGAGAAAACTTTCTGCCCATTCATTTGGCATTTGACGTAGATTCGCCAAATCAGCCAAAGTGACTTCTGACTCAGTTTTATAAAACTGAGCGTGAAACAACTGTTCCAATTGTTGCCATATTTGAACAGAGTTTGCTGGAAAGTTGATGAACCAGGAGAAAGTTACTCCTGTTAATGAACTAGGGAAAAGCCTCATTTTATGGTAATCGGTTACATCACCACTTTGCAATGTGAATCGCCCTATGTGTTCTAGAGTAGACACCTCTCCTAAATCGGTACACAGTGAGAATTCTGGCACTTTGTACCCTCTAGGCCATGGATATGCTTGGTCTACCCCATCAGGATATGGCTTTGTGTAAGTCGGCCTAACGACGGGACGCACCTCAAAAACCATCTGATCCTGTACGATTTCCATAATCTGATTCCTCAACATGACGTTGGGGTCATATGAAATTCCTACAGGCTGGTTAACCGGTTGATTTGCATGAAGCCTGATGTTTGGTCCTTGATTGGCAACAAAGTTACCATGATTAGGGCCATTACCATTAGCTTGAACATCTATTCCCTCATTAACACGTGGGGTATTCTGTCCATTGTTTAGGACATTATCTCTTATGTTTAGATTAAAGTAGAGGGACCAGAAAGTGGTTCTACCCCTTGATTCGAATTTAGGACTGAGGGATTATGTTCCACAATTGTCCTAGTTTGAAAGTGATTTGCAAGAGGTATAACCGGTTGACATATTTGGCTTACTAACTTATTCATTGTTTCGTTCAAAGTGTTTAGTTGTTTGGCCATGTTGTCATAATGTGTATTCCCATTTTGGGTAAATCTTTTCATATTATGAATACTTCGAAGATTTACCTGTTCAACGACGTCTTGTGTGAGTTCTCCAAGTAATGCACGCATGGTTCGAGGACTCAACTCTGTCATTAGTTCGTAACGACTGTTACTGCTTTGATTCTGTCCATCTGTTCGTGGAGAGGCATGCTGCTCCTCATATCGCTCGATCACAGACTGGACTCCTCCCTGACTTGCTGCTTCCTTATCGGATCTCTGAGGCATATTGTTTCACCTTTGTATTTTCAACACTAAACACCACTGTCCCACTGGGCGTGCCAAATTGTTTCGTGCGGGTTAGTCGCTAACAATTAAAAGGGATCAGACGATTGTGTAAGGGACAAACCTCTTGAGACAAAGTCCCAAAAAGGGGTGTTCTTTTATTGGCGATGACTTTACAATTGGAAATTAAAAACAGAATGCCTCCAAGGGGCGCAAGCACACGAGTTACTGAAAGAAGTGTTTAAATCTAAGCTAAGGAAATTAAAATTACATGTTCTCTGTTTGAGAGTTTTTGATTCGGTCCTTTGCTTTATGTCTTTTCTCTCTTTTATACTCCATGGATGATCTCTTTGTAATCAACCGCCTAAAAACTGTTTGATCGTTCTACAACTGCTCACTTTTCTCGTAATGGCCAGCTTGTCATGAAACTGCCTTTTTTAATTGCTGCCATTACTCTTCGTCGTTCAATCGTTTTCGATTGAATTCCTTGAATCGTGAAACGTGATAGAGCTGCTTTAATAACTACTTTGATAACTGCACTTCTTGATAACCACAACACTTTATGTTTACTAAAACCTTGGGCGACTTGAAGGTTTGGGCGAGAATAGAGTAACAGCTCTGGGCGACTGCATGGCACTCCATTCGCTTAGATTCTGGGCGACTTGCAAACTTGGTTCTTAGGCCTCCCTATTTGGGTCTTCATCTTGAATTGTTTGATTGGGTTTCGTTCTTTGAGCTATCTGATTTAGGGATCCTCCAATTGGGCTTCATTCCTTGGGCCGTTCAATTTGGGCTGAATTTTTATGTGTCAACAGATAGTTACCCAAAGAATTCCCTCCATAGTTCACGACAACGAGTGCAAAAATGCAAATACTTATACAAATGAATATTTGATCGCTTTATCCCGGTAGAGGCATGAACGGGGTGTGACCTCAGGGGCTGGATCAAGTGAATCGTCCTCTAACTCCTTGCTCGCAGTTCTCGATAGTGATGATCTGTATGTCGAGCAACTGTTTGAAACGAAAAAAAATTTGCGAGAAGTTGTGCACTTAATTGCACTGAAATACAACTTTGAGTTCAAAGTAAAAATAAAAAAAATAAAAATTGAACAGGTCGTTGTTGACAGTCGCCTGTGTAGACGACAGTTGTCGTTGGCGTTTGTGAGCAACGAAGATGAATATGAATAAGTGCTTTGTAGTTCGTAAATACGAATGATCATGTCAAATTTTGTTTTCTGTAATGCCTTTACTTAAGTTTTGTTTATCTATATCACATATCTTAAAGACATATATCCATGCACGTTATATAACTTTTTTTTCATTCATTCTAACATGTATTGCACCTGCTTCTCGATTATTTTGCATCTAAATGAACATGTTGTTTTTACAGGGTTGCAGATTTTGTAACGAGAAATTTGGATCTTCTTATACCCATGTAACAAGAGTAGCAAACTTTGTTTAGATTTTGCTTTTCACATTCCCTTCTAATTCACACGAAAAACTAAATACAATGATAAGATCATTAAGAAAATGGGTTGAGGAACTATCCAAAGCCAAATTATTATGAAATCTAAATACGATATGCAGTGTGAACTGCTATCAACGTCTATTTCGTATTGTCACTTATCGAAACACAATGTACTAGAATCTCCTTTGTTTTCATTTATATTGGAAGCTTTCTATTCTTTAACATCAAATTATTTAAGTTTTTTAATCGTTGTGTTAGCTTTGGGGTAATTTTTCTTTTATAACAGCGATTATTGTTCTTAGGGAAATGGATGACTTGGTTTGGTAATTTAAGATTTCATTTTTATTAAAGGAGGAATTTTTTTTTTCAAATTATTTATTCTATGTTTTTTCTATATTTCTCATTCCTATCAAATTAAATGAATGAAGTTGAATAAGAGGGAATAAATGTTTTGTTGTTATGTTTCCCTTGCTAACTTTCTTGATTCATTAATGATACGGAGATATTGATGGCAATATGGGGTTCTAGAATTCTGCTTGTATTTAATATTCCATTGTTCGATTTTGATCATTTTTACACAGTTCTTATATGAATTATGACATTGTATTTGTATCCTTTATGTGTATAAATCATTTCAATTTTCACTTTTTTGTTACCTATGTAAGCATTTCAAGAGTTTAGTTATTTTGATGATATATTTTGTTGGGAATTTATTTATCATGCACAGTGGAAATAAAATGAATTTCAATTCCTACCAGAATTCATCTTTGTGTTTAAATAGAAATTGTGATAAAAATTGTACATTTTTCTAGTTCTGCAAACTCCTTTGCATTATCTTTGTTCCAACTTGGATTTGTATCCCACAACTGTCTAATTGTCCAGCCTTCAATAAATTCTGCACAGAGAACAAATTACAGTCATCAGGGTTTTCTCCTCTTGTGCTAGCAAGAATTATGAGAATCTTTATGAATTGAAAACCCTAGCATGTATTTATATAAGCCCAAACGGGTTTGGCCGGACCCGATCCAATATTTAATTAATCCAATTAATTAATTCGGACCTATAAATAACCAACCTAATTAATTAATTATCTAATGATTGTTAAATTAATTAATTGATAAATTACAGTCTTCCAATTCTCTTTTGTGTACGACCAATCAGGTTCCTGATCACGATACATAACCTGTGAAATATTATTTGATCTAATCAAAATTGATAAATTAAAACACCATTTTAATTTATCACTAATTCACACTCGTTGTCCCATATTGACATCTAGAAATGTGTTAGGGTAATAGATGTGACGGGAAATGTTACGTGATATGACAAAGTCAAACTTGTTCGTTTACCATGAAATTATAATCCTTTTGTCAATATGATCCGATCAATTGCGAGATATGGAAATGTGTCAATCTCAATTATCGATCATATCTTTCATTCTACTATTAAGTCAATATGAGTCGAAAATTCATTTTCGACTTATGAGTATACCTTGGTCAAGGATTTCGTTATCTACTTAATTGAACGAAATACAGATCACAATCTCTTACTATTTAAGAGTGACGAATCCTCTATTGGTCATTCACAACTTTCATATAGTTTTTGACATACCCGAACGATGTCGTATTAGCGACCCTTGGTAGAGCAATATCAAACACCGTCAAAACATGACTATTCTCATATAAGGCACTATGACAACCTCAAGTCAAAGGACCAATTCCACTATCAAACGTTAGAGATTAACCATTGACACTCAAATAATTATCCATGTGGAATCTCTTAGTGGGTCTCAAATGTTTCATTCTATAACAAAACATCCACGCGTTTATTTAAGTGTCATCACACTTTATCTTATGAAATCAGCTACTTACTCTATAAGTGAGAAATGTCACACATGATGGTCTATCCGTAATAACGATATCCGTATCTTGTTATTACTTATGATAATGGATTATTCAAGATCCAATCATATGTAATTTGCATATCACAATCACAACTCCTTATGATTAACAAATTACTTAAACTTGAATCTTCAAACTCTATTATTTAATATTATTTATCAGAATATTAATTTAAATAAATAATAGATCTCCCCAAAAATAAATGCATTAAACATATTAAAAGTGTTTACAACCTAAATCGATTAGATCTAGGGCATAACATTTACATATTTGAATTTCTTGATTTTTTTTTTTTTTTGGAGTTTAATTCTGCTTTTTTATTTTTGAAGAGACTGCTTTTCTTTTTTTATATGCTTTTATCTTGGTCGTGTACAACCATTTTTAGTAGAGCAGTTTCAATGTGTGTGTATATATATATATATATATATAATATGAAGAAATTAAAATATACGTAGTCATAATACTAAACCGTTAAAATATTTGCACAGTTAACAAAAGAAGTGAAATTTTGATATTCTATACACATTGAAGCTGCTAATATAATACTACAAATGCAAGAGTTCACTATTTTCTACATATATTTTAATTTCTTCATATTATATATATATATATATATATACACACACACATTGAAGCTGCTACTATAAAAATGGTTGTACACGACCAAGATAAAAGCATCCAAAGATAGACAAACATTCTATCTATGAAATAGGAAAATTTGATTTTACTCAGAATTATGTTATCAAGACTTTTGAACAAACTATTTCAATTAATAGTTCAAATGCATTTATTAATTTATTTTCAAAAGAATCAATTGAATCGCATAGAAAAAGATTTAAATATCTTCGTGTTGGTTTAGTTCAAATTGCTGTTAAACCATTGTTTAGACTTGGTTTAGACATTCCAATACTTATTACTCTTAGAGATAAGAGACATCTAAACTTCAAAAACTCTTTACTTTCACTTCTTGAATCAAATCTTGAAAGTGGTCCAGTTTTTTCAAACTGTTATCCAAATTTCTCAATAAAGCTTTCAGATGGAGCAGTTTTAAACGCTTTAAATCTTCATATTCAAACTCGAAATCTTGAGTTTGATAATCGATCAAATGCTTTTGCTGTAATATACAGGATATATTACAAACTCATGAATACTCAACTCAATATTGGCGCTCTCAGATCCTCTCCAAAAGAAGAAAGTCTTTTGGTTGAAGTCAACCCTTTTCATTCAAGTGTCGAAATTCCTAAAAGAATTCCTTGGAATCTTCAATCCAGAAATTTAGAATGGAATTTTGATAATATTCAAGCTCCAATTCCAGCTCAAACAAATTCAACTCCAAATGAAATTTTAACTTTTTCTGATGGAAAAGCTAAGGTTATTTTTCAAGGATCTTCATCTAGAATTCCTAGATCTAACCCTTTTAGATCAAATAGATCTGAAGAAAGAACTAAGAATTCTTTTCAACCCTCGAGAAATTCTACTTCAACATCTTTTAAAGGAGTAGATTTTACTCCTAATATTCCAAACCCTTTTTATCAACCTAAAGAAAAAGAAGAAGAAACTGAGCAACCAGGGTTTCCTACTCTTTCTGATATGGTTCCTCCTTCAAATTCTGATTTTGATCATCAATGTAATGTTATTTCTTCTGAAATTGATAGAAGAAAAGAATTTAAAAATGATCAAAATATTCAAATAAAAAATTTTCGAAAAATTTTTAGACATCAATTTTCTTCAAAAGAAAAAGAACAATTTTGGGAAGATTATTTTGAATCTTCTACAGAATTAAGCTTTTATAATTGGATTCAAATCAAAGTTTTTGGAAAACAACTTGAAAAACCTCAAATTTTTACTACAAAAAATACTTCAAAATCATGGAAAACTCCTGACGGAAATACTTTCCAATCTATTCATCCTCCTTTACAAGACATTTCATATACCCATGGTAAAACTGAAATTCTTGCATCTCCACTCAAAAGAGTTTCAAATTCTAAAGAACGACTTGATGAATCTCAAGTTGTTGCTAAGGATATAAAAAATATTCAAGCTCAGAACAATTTTACAAATATTGTTCTTCAATCTGTTTGTTCTCAACTTAATCGTATTGAATCAAACTCTGAATCTGAAACTTCTACTGTTCCAAAAGATTCTTTTAAAGAATATCGAGTCAGTAAAAGCAAAGACAAAAACATTTCAAAACCGTCTTCATCATCTCCGATTTTCAAAAATGATGATATTCTTCCTACTTTTGAAAAATCTACACAATCTCTTTCAACAGAAAATGAAGTTCTTTCTAAACTTGTTAATCAATTAAAAAAATTTCATGTTTCAAAAAATATTAATACTATCGATTTTGATGAAATCGAAAATCAATTTACTGATGAAAAATTTGATCAGATTAACAAACTCAGAAAATCTGATTATCAAAATATTCCAAAATTTTATCCTCGTCCTTCATTTCCAGATCAACTTTTTGAAGAAAAATTGCCTCCTCAAAGATCATACGATGGTTCTTCCGGTGTGGAATGGAACATAGATGGTCTTACTGAACATCAAATTATCAATCTTTTAGGACAAATGACCATTTGTTACAAAACCTTTTTGGCAAAAGGAGCCACAAGGCTTCAAGCCATTAACAATATTGTTCTTGGATTCACTGGACAGCTTGGTCAATGGTGGGAAAATTATCTCTCATCTACTTCAAAAGAACAGTTAGTCAGATTTCATAGTGGAGTCTGGTCTGGACCTCAAATCAACTATTCAACTATCAAAAAAGAGATTCTTTCAATAGTTCTCTGTATTTCCAAATTTCAAGATGATTTGATCAATAAAAAATTTATTTTAAAAACTGATTGCAAAGTTTCAAAAGATGTTTTACAAAAAGATGTAAAAAATCTTGTTTCCAAACAAATCTTTGCAAGGTGGCAGGCAATTTTGTCCTGTTTTGATTTCGAAATTCTATTTATTCAAGGAAAATCAAACTTCTTGGCAGATTTCCTCACAAGAGAGTTTATTCAAAAGAGTGAGAAAAATGAGTTGGGCAAAGAAAGTTGAAGAAGAAGAGGATTCTCAAAATCCTTTTCAAACAAAAACCTCAAGAAAGAAGAAAAGTTCAATTCCTTTCTTCGAAGATCCCCCAAAGGATCAAAAGGAAGCTTCATCTTCCTCAAATACTCTTTCAACCTTCGTCAAAAAACTCGATCAAAAATAGGAGAAGAAGAAATTATTCAAAATATCATTGATAGGATTGATAATCCTAAACTTAAAGAAAGATTTTCATCTTTAACTTCTTCCTCTACATCAAAAGAAAATTTTGATGATATTAATCTTACAAATATTCTTCGTCGTGCTCAAAAGAAATTTTCAAAAGTTTCTAAACCTTCAATTCCTGACCTTCAAGGTGAAGTTAAGGAAATGAAATCTCAAATTTCAAAACTTGAAAAATATGTTCAAGATATTCGTATGGAAGTAGTTTGCCTTAAAGCAAAAGACTTAACCAATGAACATTATTCTCAAAATAAAGGAAAATCCAAAGTTTCCTCAAAAACTCCTTCATATCATTCTCATCATTCTGAATCATCTTCATCTGATTTTTCATCTACTTCAAAATTCCCTCAAACTGAAGAAGAAAAGATTAATGTTATTAATCGAATTCAACTTCAGAAATGGTACTGCAATATGACTATTGTAGTTAATAAAGAATTCAAATTCACTACTCGTGTTTTGATTGATTCGGGTGCTGATCAAAATTGTATCAAAGAAGGACTTATCCCTACAAAATATTTTGAAAAAACTACTGAACGCCTATATGGTGCTAGTGGTAAAAAACTCAATATTAATTACAAAATTTCAAAAGCTCATGTTTGTAATTCAAATATTTGTTTCAAAAATATTTTTTATTTGGTAAAAGATCTGGATCAAGATGTAATTCTTGGTACTCCTTTTATTGTTCAAATTTATCCTTTTAAAGCTGATTATAAAGGATTAACTACAAAAATTTTTGGAAAGAAAATTCATTTTGAATTTTCAAATCCTCCTTCTTATAAAGATGTTAATTCTTTAAAAGAAGCTGCAATTTCAAAAATAATTCATAATATCAATTTAAAAAGAAATCATGTTAAATTTCTTAAAGAAGAAATTTCTTTTCAAAAAACTGAAAAAAGATTAGAAGAGGATTCTTCTATCAAAAATCTTATTTTAAATTTACAAAAGAAGATTGAACAAGAGATTTGTTCAACTATTCCAAATGCTTTCTGGGATAGAAAGAAGCATATTGTTTCTCTTCCTTACAATTCTGATTTTCATGAATCAAATATTCCTACAAAATCTCGTCCTATTCAAATGAAAAAAGAATTACTTGATTTTTGTATCAAGGAAATCAACGATTTACTTGAAAAGAAATTAATTCGTCCAAGTAAATCTCCATGGAGTTGTTCTGCATTTTATGTTAACAATTCTGCTGAAATTGAACGAGTTGTTCCACGCCTTGTTATCAATTATAAACCACTCAATAGTGCTCTTCAATGGATTCGTTATCCTATTCCTCAGAAGAAAGATCTTCTGAATCGTCTTTCAAAAGCTATCATCTTCTCAAAATTTGACATGAAGTCAGGATTCTGGCAAGTTCAAATTAAGGAAGAAGATAGATACAAAACTGCATTTAATATTCCCTTCGGATCTTTAAGTTTAGGATTATCAATCCTATCAATGATATTTTGAATAATTTCTTCTTCTCCTGTTAAGACATTTATAGTTTTGCAACCACAAATTTCTTTATCATTTGAAGAAGTACAAGAATCAGAATTTTGAGTAGATTCATAATCAGAATCTTCTTGATTAATAAAAACTTGTTCTAATTCAGAGTTAGATTCATTATCAGAACTAGACTGAATAAGATTGAGAAGTTGAATTTTAGTATCTTCATCAATTTGAAGCGTACTGATTTTTTCTTTGAGAGGGCATCTATTGGAATAATGACCAGTTTTGTTACATTTCCAGCATGTAACTTTTGAACTTTTCTTTTGAAAGTCTTTTGTAAATTTTCTTTTGGAAAATTGTTTTCTTTTTGAAAATTTCTTTTTGTGAAAATTTTCTTCAGGAAAATATTTTCTTTTTGAGAATTTTTTCTTATGAAGGATTTTTCTTGATTTTGAGGAAGGCGGTAAGATTTTCTCAAATCCATATTGTTCACAGAAAGATCCTAACTCATTTTGAGTTTGAGCCTTTTCTGCTTTCAATTTAGATTTAAGTTTTAAATCATTACATAAATTGAGAGCTTCCTTATTAATGAAATTGATAATTTCACCATAAGTAATATGTTGAAGGTCATTATTTTCTTCTAAAATTGAATTTTTCACTTTCTCAGCGAAAAGCTTTGGAAGTCCTGAAATGAATTTTTCTTTCCAAAAAGATTGTTGACAATCTTCTCTTTGCATGATACGTGTTAAAAACATATCTTTATACCATCTAAAATCTTGAAGTTTTGGACATCTTAAATTCATAAGAATATCATTTTGAAATTGAATATAATTTTCTGGAGTACCAATAAAATGTTTGATAATAGCTAGTCCAAGAACGGAATAACTGTCATTAATATCTTCTCCTTGTTCATTTTTGATAATATTATTATTTTCATCACGTTTAACAGCAGAGAAAATAATATTTTTTGAAGTAGATGAGAGAGTCCTCAACTCCTTCAAACTTCAAAAAAGCTGTTCAAAATTCTGGCAAACTTCCTCAAATTAATCCTCCAAACTCTTTCAAATACTTTACTAAGAATCTTTCTGATTGTGTTCTTACAATGGAAAGTTCTTGGATCAATCGTTATGGCGGTCTTGATGATTGCCTTGAATCAATTCTTCCAGAAAACTTTTGGTTCATGCCATCAAATATCCAAAAAACTAGAGATTACTACGAAACCATTCTTTCTTTGACTGGTTCTGCATTAATCTTTTATACTCCTGAACCAAGAGATAAATCAAATATTATGTTTTCAAAAATTTCAATTCTAAGAGTTCTGTCTTATGAAGACTGGGGACAGAATCCTTAGGAAGAAAAAAGATTAAATCTCTCAAAAACATTTTTCACTTGTCAAGATACTTTCAATTATTTTGATTATCAGAATGCTTGGTATAAAGCTCTTCTTTTTAGGCCTGTTACCCATTCTTGGTTTATCAATTTTAATCAAAATTGTAACCCTCATTTTCCGAGTTGGTTTCAAACTTGGTTTCAGTATCATGGACTTGAAGAACAAATTTTGCCCAGTCTAGTTCTTCAAGGATATGAATACTTCAAAAGAGAGGCAAAACCTTTTCTCAAGCCTCAAGAAAATCTTTTGTTTCAATTTGCTTTCAATATGAAAGTTTCATGGATTTTCTGTTGGGACTTCTTCCATTATGAAAATCTTCAAGATATGTTCTCAACCCACAAAATTACAAGAAGATTCAAGATCAAATGGTGGGCAAAGTTCAAAGAAACAAATTGTTGTCCAAAAGCAGTTCAATCATGGATACAAGAACAAAGAAATTTGGGTGTACCTAAATTTTCAAAGAAAGAACAAGAAGATCAAGCTGATTTTTTGACTGAAAAACAAAGAATCATTGCAATGTTATCAAAATGTAAAGATCCCAAAGAATTATTAGAAATTTATGATCAAATTTCTAAACAAGGATCTTCAAAAACAAATGAATCTGATCAAGAAGAGGAATCTCAATATTCTCAAGAAACTGATAATGGTGATGACCTAGTTGATCTAGGTGACTATAAGGAGTTTCTTGCTCAAGAGAAAGCTGCTAAAGCTCAAAAGAAGGCTTCAAAGAAAACTTCAAAATGACTACATGGACCCAGTTTTCTTGATGAATTGAGAAATTCAAGGGTCTATCAAGCAAGAGAAATTCTTCTCAATCTCTGTCCAATTCAAAATCGGTGGTGCCACATTTGTCAAGATTCCTATCAACTTTGTGTCAGACATCAATATCTACTTTAATAAAGAAAAAGATTATCTTTATTAAAGAAAGTCAAAAAATTGGAAACTTTTGACTAAAGTTGATACTGCTTTCCAAGATGCTCCATTATGATGTCGTCCACTTTTCTTTTCAAGATTCTTTCCCCAAAACGAAAGAAATTTCAAGTCCGGACTTCATTATAAAAAGAGTTCAAGATTTCATTTCAAGGGAGAGCGAATTCAGCAAGAAGAAGTTTTACTTTTCTTTGTAATTTGTTCTCTCAAATATCTTTCAATCATCTCTGTAATATTTAAATCTTCTCCAATTATCAATAAAAGTATCAATTTTCATAAATTACTGTTCTTCTATTTCATCTCCTATCCTCTGGGTCTTTATATATTTTTTTTAATTTTTTATTATTATTTTTTTTTTTGTGAAATCATTTTTGTTAGTTGTGGTTTGTTATAAATAAATATAATGCACGCACTCATCCACAAAAGCCATGCATTTGATCATGTGAATGGTTTAATTTTTATACAAAGGGACAAGTAGTATGATATTGATGAAGTTTTTATATTGCTTTTTTGTGGATTCATTTTATTAGTTAGATGGATAATTGTTTTGATTGTACATAATCAAATACACGATTATTTCCTTGTGTAAATCTGATCGAGATTGAACCAAATGGAAAGATATGATCTAAGCAATAACTAAAAAAGGTTTTCATTTTTTAATCTATGAACATTCTTCTTAACTTTGATAAACTCATGTGCAACGCATGTTTATCACACTAGTTTTTTAGATAAATTCAAGGGATTGAACAATCAACTTTTGAGGAACTCGAGTTTGGGGTTGAGTAAGCTGACATTTGACTTAAAGTATTTGTTGGTTTGAACACGATCACATAATAACTTAGAAACTTAGGGTGAGTTTGATCGATAGTATGAAATTTACATAGAAAGAAAATATATATTCTAGACAATTGAATTGTTTAAAAATTATTTGTATGAAAATTGTCAATTAAATGTGTTTGAACGATTTTATTTTCAACCTAGAAAATGTTATATTTGTCCATTTTTTATTAGTAGGTAAATGTGGGAGAGATGTGATAGATGAGAGAGAAAGAAATAGTAAATTACTCAGAAAATAAAAATCCACTCATTTTAGAGAATATTTTCCATATTTTCATGTGACCAAAGGTAGAATAATATTTTCTATCAAAAAAATATCAATCAAACAGTGCAAAAGTAGGAATTTGAATGAAAAATGATATTTTCATGAAAAATATTGACAATCAAACACATTATATTGGTACTTTGTGACATTAAGAACCTATTTGATTCTCATTAATCAGGAAAAAAATGAGCATTGAGTGGTATTTTTAGGAGAATGTTTGGTTAAAATAGGGAAAAGTTTTTCGAACATTTTTTCCCCCAAAGTGGCGGAAGCATTTCTTTTGGCTTTCTTCTATCAAGTTTTGGTACGAACTTTTTGAAATTTAATTTTTTTTTCAAATTTATTTTTAAAAACACATTGTCCATTTAAATGATTTTGTTTGTGGACTAATGACTTTTTCCTATTTTTTTAACCACAAATTCTTTTTTCTATTTTTTAACTACAAATTTTCCAAAAAAATATAATTTTTCATAAAATCTATCATAAAATGTTTTACAACAGACGGACCCATATTCTTACTTCTCTGCATTTGCAGTGCAAAGTTGAGGGCTAGAAGTTGCATTTTGGACGAATTGATCTCAGGCAAAGCTGATAGAGTGTCTTATGCCTTACAGTATGGGCTTGTCTTCACGTACAGGGCAGAGGTAGACACCAGGGGTGAGGCCGGCACAAATTTTTATTAATGCAAGTTGGTCCCACCGACCCGCCCTTACAGTTACGGGCTTTTAAGGCCCCTGTATGAATAGTGCCATGTACTTATGGCATTATTCCTTACAGTATACCTTGAAAATGTAGGTTAAGTTTTGAGAGTTTCACTATAATTTTCTACTGTTACTACCGCCCCATTTGAGCCGTATTCTTTTCAAAAATACATTATTAAGTAGTAATTTGACATTTCAACCACATATTCTTTAATAAAATAATATTACATGCAAATCTAAAATTTTTCCTAATTTTTTAAACATACATTCTCCATCAATTTACTATTTTAAAATACATTATTTCAAAATAATATGGCCCAAACACACTACATCTTGTTGCTTTATTTTCCTTTTCTTTATTTAGCGCATGTCTGGGCGTAATTGTTGTTAAAAAAAAAAAAAAAAAAGTTGATCTTTCAATCACCTCACTAGTCCCCCGCCTATTTGAAATACAGCCAAAGTTCTGCTAATTTTTGGAAAGCATAGTGTTTTAACATAAACCAAAAGTCCATCATGCCCTTTTCGTCTTTTTATAATTTGACAGCAATATTTGATTGGCCCTACAAAGTGAATCGATTTTGAGGACAAATTTGGAATATGAGCAAATAGTAAGTACAACATATAGGCCTCGTTTGTTTTCCATTTTTGAAAGAATGAGAATGAAAAATATAGTCATTACGAGCCCCACACAAGAAATAAAAATTCAAATTTGATGATTTGATGTGATAGATAACAGTCATATTTTTTATTTTAATGAGAAAAGAATGAAAAACAAACAGAGACATAATCAGAAAAGTAGTCAGATATTTGTGGAATAAAATAGTGATATATTGGCCCCAACTGTCCTTTTTTTAAAAAAAAAATTGGCACTTAATCCGCCCTAACAAGGGCTTAAAGACAAGGCAAATACATCATTTTACATAACTTTAATTACCAAAACGGCTGGAAAGCAAAATTAACTAATTATTGAAAGATCGAGGATGAAATGTGCTAGTAAAATTGGTCGAGGGATATTTGTTACTAATCTTAATAGTTGGGGGATAAAACATGCAATAAGTCATTTTATATAATAATGAAATTTTTGGAAAGTGCTAACAAACACTTGCATTAGCCGGACACGGTGTAAGTAATGAAATTATGCCATGTTTGAGCCTTATTTTTTCAAAAATGTATTTTTTCAAATATCATTTTCAATCATACATTCTTCCATAAAATAATTATACACGTATTTTAAAATCTTTTTCCTATTTTTTAACCTTACATTCTCCATAAACTCATCTTCCATACTTCCATACCTGAATTAGACTACTCCTATTAAGTTAGTCTTGCAAAGTGGAACCTAGTTCCTAATAAGTTATATCCCCGGTTAAGTTCCGAACTTAATCACTTGGACTCTTAAGACGAATCCCCTTTTACAGTAGAAAGAAGGTGTGGACCAATTAATTCTGATGGTCAAAAAACTCCATTGTTGGCTTTCAAAGGTGATTTTGATCATTTAAGGCCAGAAATTGATGCAATTGGAAGAATGTTTATATTATCATTTAAGAAGGGCATGAATATAATGTGGTATTAGGGATGATAAAAGATTGTAGTATCATTTCATCACACATTGCCTTGTCTCTGGTTCACAAAATAAGTAAATGTGAATATTTTAATCTTCTTATTGTCACTCTCAAATGTTGTCAATTTCGATATGTAGACCAAATAATACAGCCCAAGCAAAAATTCTTAAATTTATAGAGATCCATATGTGATATTTCATCGAGGTCAAATTGTTAAGAAAGTATAATGAGCAAGAACACTGTTGACCCCGCCAAGAATTTCCCCATCCCATTCCGTCCCCATCTCCACTTAAGTGGGGGGCGAGATGGACGAGGTCAGTCCCAATACTCGTTTTATTTATAAATATGATATATTGTTTGAAATTTTTTTCTCAATTTTTTTTTTTCACTTAAAAAAAAAAAGAAAAAGAAAAATTTAAATGGATCTGGGACTATGATCCCCTGCTCCTGATATAGAACTGGTTTATTAGCCCCATCCTTGCCCCATTCGGGTAGATCCCTGTAGGAATTGAGGATTCCTCATCTCATTGCCTTCTCCAATACAACTCATTCATTAGCTAGGCATGAATAAATAATAAATGATGATCGTTTTTCTTACCAATGAATTTAACAAATAATCACAAAATTTTAATTCAAGTTAATTTTACAATCTAGATCCATTTACACAAATTTTTATACTCACTTCTAAAGATACCAAATAATGACGATTAATAGTACTCAATTGTTATATTGGTTTAAATTAAGCCCTGTTTTGATGGTCATTATTTGAAAAAAAAAAAAAAATTGTTTTGAACAATGAATTTTAGAAAAATGTACAGTTAAAAAATAGAATATAAAATTGAGTTTAAAGTATTTTATTGTGTGAATATGTTGTTGAAAATAAGTATTGCAAAAAAAAAAAAAATAGTTTTCAAATAATAATTGTCAAAAAGGGGTTAAAACTGTTATTAATTGTCAAATACGTTGATAGGAGACATACGAAAGAGCCGAGCCATTCCATGGTTTTAAATTATTTCAATATTTTCATATCTCTGGAACTATATTGTGATTAGAGTTACATAACAAAATTTAACTCAACGTTATTTTATTATTTACGTTATACCAAAAAAGTAATGCCATTCGCATCTAATGACAAATAAAATGAATTCACTTTTTGTTGTAAATTAAAAGGATAATAATTGGATTTTATTCGGATCCAGGCTAATCCAACCCGGTTCAACATAACAAACCCAACATGTCTTTTCACTTAATGGATCGGCCCATATATAAATATAGAGCTAGGGTTTATTATTTCTCCACAGCTTTAAAGAAGAGTTGCGCACCGAGATAGAGAGAGGGAGAGGGGAAGAGAGAGACGCCGCCTGGTAGATTGTTGCCACCACCAGCAAAATGGTCAGCTATCCTCATATACCTATATGATTTATCTTTATTAGTACGGATATAGACTTGTTATTGTATGTTAAAGAGCTTGAATGCAATAAGCTGAACGAGTACGAACTTAATTGATTTGGATTCAGATGTGTATTTGTTTGTTTGTTTTTTCCCATGGACAATTTTGTATTTCCAATTTTTATTTAAGTTTTAAGTCGGCATTCAACGAAATATTACTGGATTTGGATGACAGTTTAGATGGGTTTTGCACTGAGGGATTGAGATATTTTGGAAAACTGTGCCTGAATGTGTTGTATAATTGTCACCCGCACTTCTTGTTTTAAAGTAATACTTAAAATGCTTATCACTTACTGCAATTATATCCTTGCCTGTTCAGATGAATAGATGATAGGTTGCCCCAATTTGTACCACCACATAATAATTACCAAAAGATTCATATAGGGGTGGCAAAAGACCGATTAATTGCTTGGCTCGTTAAAGCTCGGCCAAATGGACGGCTCAGGCTCGTTTTGGGACTAGCCAAAGCCCGAGCCGAGCAGGAGGTTCGCCAAGGCTCAGCTCGTCGAGCTCGCGAACAGCTCATGGGCTCGTAAAAAGTTCGAACAAAAAAGTCAAGAAAATTTTAAAAAATCTTGAGCTCGTGGGCTGCCCTCGAGCACCAGCTTGTGATGAGCCAAGCTCGTGGGTAGATGGGCTGAGATGGCTCGGCCAGCCCATTGCCACCACTATTCATAGTGAACTTTTTCCGGCCATATGTCTAAATAATATCCTTTTCTTTATTTTTTTAAATACCTCTTGACATAATACGTGGAACCTCTTATGAGCTGCATGACGAATCCTGGAAAAAAGAGAGAGGAGTTGAAACCTCTCAATGACAATTGTTTACTCTTGCCATTTTTGTTCGCCCCATATATCGTTTACTTCTGCTTTTATTATCATGACATTTCTTGTGCTTTTGTATTGGTGTGGAATTACAGGCGAGAGGTTTGAAGAAACACTTGAAGAGGCTCAATGCCCCAAAACATTGGATGTTGGACAAACTTGGTGGTGCTTTTGTAAGTTAATCGTTCTGATCTAGTTTTTGGTTTCTGTGGCTTAATGCTTTTTTTTTTTTTTTTTTTTTTTGCTTTTTTTTTTTTTTTTTTTTTTATTTTTTTTTTGTCTTTTTGCT
>NC_036248.1:18303262-18307572 GCF_002742605.1 Olea europaea var. sylvestris | reverse complement strand
GGGGGGTGGGGGGGGGGGGCAGCGCTGTAGATCCGCCCACGCTACCATTGCACGTGACTTGTGCGGCTGAATTTGCATGGTTAGGACATGTTTTGTGTAGATATAAAGACGCTCTTGTTCATAAAAGTGATTTCACTTGAACATGATGAAAATTAACATAGCCCATTATGGTTGTTAACAATCTTGCTCATTTATGGCTTTCAATAGACGTAGCAATGACACGAAAAAAGATTCAGTTAATAAATCCCAAACATATTGAGAATAAGATTTTGATTTGTTTTTGATTACTTCAAATCCAAGTATTTCTTATCAAAAATACTTGTTCCTTAGCTTTTTGTACATTGAACTTCATCGAACATTGATTAAGTTAATTGCACTTTATATCTTACGGAATATCATTTTGGTTTCATAGCTACGCATCTATTACCATGTGCAACAAATACATGGAGGTTGTGCAAATTGTAAACAAAATCAAGATAGAAAAGAAGCATAAAGTTTACCTGCTCCTGCAAAAATTCAGTCTCTATGAAATATGTCATCTGGGGATCATTGTTACTATCAGCAACCTGCCATGTCAAGGATAAAAATCATGTTATTAACTGCGACAAAGTTCTACGCTCATTATCAGCCTGCCGCAACCTTCCTTTATCTGAGCTTGGACTGAATTTAAATGGAAAACGGTGTAAATTTATCCGAGGAATTGGAAAATGACAGCATAGAGAGGTCAGAGAAGGCTTACACTGTGAAGGTTCAGAAGTTTCTCATTTGTTAACTTCTCCAAGGACAACGCTAGTTCCATTGCTGAAACAAGAGACAAAAACAGGAACAATCAGAACTAATCATAGGACAGTATGGAAAGCTTACTTGTTTATTTATTTTTTTCTGATGAAAATCGCTTTTTTACACTGTCTTGTATGGTTTGTAGAGTGTAACAAACTTACCATACAACGCATCACCCTTCTCTACATGTTCAAACTCTGCAGGGGGATTTAGTATAGAATGCAACTTCACTCTCCCTCCTCGGATATTCTATTATTTGTTGAAATCAAAAGAACAACATATTATATTTGCATCCAAAACAAAATAAACGAGATAAATCTAATTCTTTTTTCACTTTATGATGCTTCAAAATTTATTCGCCTCCCTATTGATTGGGTGTAAACCTTTCTGTTCTGCGATGCTCGTGAGTTACCTGATATTCCATTAGCTTTTGAGCGTGGTCTCTTTCTTCTTCACTTGAATCCTTGAAAAATCTGACCACCATATATTCATTTAAATCAGGAAAAGGGCAAAAAGAAAAAAAAAAAAAAGAAAAAAAAAAAAAAAAAAAAAAAAAAAAAAAAAAAAAAAGTGAGATTTTTTGAATTTATTTGGATAAAACAAGACACTGAGAATTGTTGTAGTTACTTGGCAAGGCCTTTCAAAGCAATATTGTCCCTATCAAAGTATGCATACATGGAGTGGTATACATAAGACACATTGTACTCCACGCTGAGAAAAACCACAAGAAAAATATATTAGCAGCGATCGATAAAAAACTTAGATAACAAGAACTCACTTGATCTGCTAGTACAACAACAAACCAAGTCTTTCTTGACTATAACTCATACTAATGGATACAATTTTTCATCAGAGGAGGTATTTGAAAGTATGTTTACTAACCCTCTATTCCAACAACAGAGTAAATCGACTAAGTGAATTCTTATGATCACTTTGATCTTTTTTATATCAACGTTTAAAAGCTTAACCTTTTAAAGAGTGACTGCTTTCGACTATATTTCATCTTTAACATGCCCTTGTAACAAGCAAATGGAATTCATTTTTTGGTAAACGGCCTGATACATGATTTTTTCATAAATAGGCGACTTTGAGACTCCAACTCAAGAACTTTGTTTCCATGCCATATTAAATCATATCATCTAAAGATTGAATGAACTTATTTACTAACAATATACCTTCAAAAAATAAGAATTATTTTTAAAAAATAATTGGTCAAGAACTCACTTGATCTGCTCATTAATTGCAGCCTCAGACTCTTCTGAGAACCTCTGGCGAGCGAGTGAAACTTGGGGAACTATTGGGACAATATAATCATCTTTCTTAACCTCTTCAAATGGCTGAAACACCACACCAGTAAGAGGCATACTATTTGTTTCAGACAAGGCATAACCCGTGAATCCATTATCGCGCTTTCTTGACAAAGCAAGACTTGAAAAAGAGGAAGAACGGGACAATAAACTCAAGTTACAAGATGATGGAGTTGAAAAGGAATTGGCACTAGCTGAATTTAGCAGGAGCCCAAGATTAGAACCCTGCAGAGAAATAGCTGAAGTTGCTTCAAGAAACATTTTCTCAAAAAGGGCTCAAGGTTGGATTAAAAAATTTGATTCAGTAATTTGGTATGGAAATCTTGAGGTGCAGATGGTTGAATTATATAGGGGAGTTAAAGAACGTGGAGTTGATTTGAAGCCGTTGAACAAGTGACACGTGTAGGGTGAAATCGGGTCCATGTGGACAGGGCGTGTGTTAAACTCGTGGCCTTATCCAGAATCCAAGGTAATATACCAAATGCATCACTGTCGGGAAAGGTCTTCTGATCTATACTTAGTGCTTGAGGATATGTCTTTTGTGTTTTTATGGGCCATAGTGTTTTCCCAGAAAATTGCAGTTACTTGTAAGAATGTGACTCTACACTGTTGACATGTGAATGTTGAAATGTGGATCAATCATAGACGGATCAGGTTATTTTTCCTTTTTATATTCTAGCACAAGACCTTTATCTTTTATTGAAATGTGGCGCTTGATAATAGGATTTCATAGTAACATTATTGGTACATAATGAAATACAGATTGATGATGTGATTAATATTAATTGACTTTATTTCATTCTTTTTCTTCCACATCATCAATAAGTTAACCAATATGTATATAATTTGGAAGAAGCTATTTGTACAGCATCAAAAGATGTTGTACATGCACAGCCCCTCGTTGTACTGTGGGGTCCGTGCTATTTTTAATGGTGCCACCCCAACGATGTGAGGGGCTATAAGCTGTGCTGTGTGTCGAGTTGTGCACGCACCACGGCTCATATAATTTTGTTCATGTTTGTTCATCATTATTGAATACAAGAATGACTTTTTTAACCTTTCTTTTCCAATAAATGGGCCCCATTGTGAGTTAGAAAGTCAACAAAATCGGCCGCTACCCTTGCAACAATCCTAAAAGTCATTAAAATGAGGCAAAAAAGGGGAAACGGAAAGGGGCTGTATACGGGGACTGGTGGCATACCCTGTTTGTAACTTCTATTTATTTTCACATTAAAGAAGCGTCAAGCACCAGTGGTCTAGTGGTAGAATAGTACCCTGCCACGGTACAGACCCGGGTTCGATTCCCGGCTGGTGCATTACTTTTTTCTAATAAAATCTTACAGCTTTTTCTAAAAGAAATGACAAAAAATATTGATAATTTAAAGAGTTTATAAACACTTCCCTAGCATAGACTTGAGTATTGAATTATTTGCGCTAGGGTGATCCAACCATGGTTCTAACTCCAAGGACTTCAGGCTTCTGAACTCTTAAACATATACCTTCATTGAATCTTAAGCACAATATAAGGAAGGAAATGGCAATGGGGACTCTAAATCATTGCACGTAGTTTGTACTTGCTATGTTTGAATTAGTTTCTTATGGAAAAACCCATTTTTTATTGGTTTTTTTTAGGATTTTTATCACCAGAGAATCTGAGGGAGAGAGCCATCAGAAGATTAGAATAATAATTTAGTAGAATAAGTTCCATTAGACGTGACTTGCATAAAATTATTTCACATTGCTGTTTTCCATTGATATCGGAATCAGAAGGCCAAGCAACTCGAGGCAATCTACTCAAGGGAGGGATTTGGCACCGGCTTCTATCTGCTTATTAAAATAAGAAAGGAGCATAGACTTGACCTCCGATATAAAGATAAAAATGGCACTAGGCTTACTAGAGATGGATAAAATGTAATGTTAATGTATGTGCTCTAAATCTACTTCGAGGAATTTATTTCACATAGTTCATGCTATGTGATATTTAAGTTTTTCTAACAAACAATGAGGTGTTCTTTTTGGATTTTTTAAGAAATGACTGTCTTACTGAATAATTCAAAATCATGCGAGAATAACAGCTAATTTCCATGTTTATGCACCCCTAATAAAAATAAAATAAAATTTAATAGTCACACATTCAAATTCTTTGCTCCTTGATGATTTAGCTCTCTCTGGATGATGCACAAGTTTTTTTTTTTTTTTTTTTTTTTTTTTTTTTTTTTTTTA
>NC_036248.1:18287262-18303098 GCF_002742605.1 Olea europaea var. sylvestris | reverse complement strand
AAACTGTGTAGGGTAAACTTTTTAAAGTGACTGGCCCCACCGCACTGCGGCCCCATACTCCAGAAACCCCACCTCCGGCCTGGCCCTACGGGTTAGTATACACCGCTTGGCCCTACACGTATGGAGGGATTTTTTTGGAGAGGCACAGTACCACCATGCTGGTAAGAGGACTCGAACACGGAACCTCAGCCAGCAATGCCAATGTCCTTCCCACTAGAGCAAATAGACATTGGCAAAACTGTGTAGGGTAAACTTTTTAAAGTGACTGGCCCCACCGCACTGCGGCCCCATACTCCAGAAACCCCACCTCCGGCCTGGCCCTACGGGTTAGTATACACCGCTTGGCCCTACACGTATGGAGGGATTTTTTTGGAGAGGCACAGTACCACCATGCTGGTAAGAGGACTCGAACACGGAACCTCAGCCAGCAATGCCAATGTCCTTCCCACTAGAGCAAATAGACATTGGCAGGATGATGCACAAGTTAGTTGAATGAAGTTGGAGCAAATGACAAGCAAGTGGAAATTAGTTCTCAAAACATAGAAAATTAGATACAGCTTTCATTTCGTTGCAGGAATCCTCCTCTTAGATTTTGTGATTGCTGTTCTTTATCTAACTGGGGAGAGTCGACATTTCCTGGATCAGTTGACGATGCCTAATGGTTCTATTTCGCGCTGTGATTTGTTTTCAGGCAAATGGGTTTATGATAACATATCTTTACCCCTGTACAATGGCCAATGGGGAACAATGTTCTTATTTGGAGGGCGCCTTTGTGTGTGAGAAGTATGGTAGAAAGGACTTGAAATATCAGAAATGGCGATGGCAGCCTCATGATTGTGACATTCCAAGGTTCTTCCCTAACCTCTCATTCAAACACACACGCACGCGATGTTAATGAATAATGATTGATTATGCAGTTTATACTTGGCATTTAATGGTTTTTCTGTGATGTCAAGGTTCAATGCTACTACATTGAAGAAGCTTTTGTATGTACGGGATTCCTTGAATCAAAGCCAATTCAATTCAATGCTGTGCATAATTGAGTCGTCGATCCCTTCACCTACATTTAAAAAACTGATCTGGAAAGGCAACTCCATCCTCTTTAAGGCCATTGTAAGACAATTTTCTCCGTTTCTTGAAATTCAGAACCAGGCCGTTACTAATATTTACAGTTTTTCTCAACTGATTTTATTATATTCATATCATTTACAATGATCATGTTTTTCTTGTTAAATCCAATAAGGAATACAATACCACGATCGAATTCTATTGCTCCTTTGTTGGTTGAATCTAATTGCGATGGCTTTTTGAACCATCGGCTGGAAACTCAAATAATTAGAGTTAGGGAAATTGAAAAGCATGTTAGGTAATGGACAGATGTAGATATACTCGTATTTGATTCTTTTATGTGGTGGTTGAAGCCAAAAATGAAACTTCTGTGAGTACTGTTAGGTTTTATATTGTAATTGGCGTTTCTATGAACAAAAGGGACTTAATTGAACATTGTTGTAAAAATCAAGGACGTAGGTTGCAATTATGTATAGATGATTTAGGTTAGGGTTTGAGTTTGGAATAAGGTAGAAGACTCGCCGGATTTTCACTATCTACTCGCCAAGCTATTGCTTGAGCGGTTGAAATAGAACCATCGTCGCTCACTTGTCTCCCCTATGTTGCTTGAGCGAAAAAGCTGTCGCCTACTTTTTGATAGAGTGTTGCTCGAGCGATAGTGTCACATGGCGAAACACTAGGTCGCGATTTGAAGAATTTTAAACAACCTAAGACACCTACTTGCCCCCAAGTATAAATACAAGAGTTGGGGACGTGTAATTAAAGGTTGCTACATTGTACTTCTTCTTCATGACATCTTCACAACATATTTTAAGAGATCCAAGGAGTGCTTCAAACATTTATCCATTTATATTAATCTTGTGGTCTGACAACTGAGTTTTGGGAAAATATCAAGGTTCGTGATTACAAAACATTGTGATTTCTTAATTCATTGAGGAAGGGACTCAAGCACAGTGAAAGCACAAGAATAGACGGTTCTTAGCATTCCACTTGGGAGATACATTTAGTGTAAGACCTGGAGGCTGGTAATAAACAGCAAAATGGGCTGTAGAAGATAGATCATGAGGTCTAGCAGGAGGCTAGACTTATCTACGATAGTAGGAGGCTACAGGAGGTAGACCAGGAGGTATCTACAACTATAGATCGTAAGATTGGAATTGAGACAACGGGTCTTAGTTGGTAAAGGAATTACAGAGTTAGAACAAGTGAAGTTGCTAGGTTGAAAATGCTGTGTATTCCCTGAATTATCTATAGTGGAGGTAGTTGGTTCCGGAGTTTTTCCCACGTTGGGTTTCTCCGTCAACAAATTGTGTGTTATTTATTGTTTTACAATTTATACAAACTGTGGCATTCAAACTTAGGTTAATTGGATTGTATGATTAATCATTTAGAAACTAATTAAAAGTGATGTGTTTATTTAATTAGTCAATTCCGCACGTAAGGTCGAACTTATAAATCAACTAGAATGTAAATTATGTAACACTTAAATTTGAATTGATATTGTAGCTAGCTAGCCGATCTTTCAAGTGTTTAAAAATATTCAAAGCTCCTAGATACTTTTACGAGCCACGTTTAAGACTGTGTTCATGTACTTGTTACTTATATGAACAACCTTAAGTATGGGACTTGTAACATGCTTGATTGGAGTCAAGTTTTGGAAAATTCTTAATGATAATGTGTTTGAGGCATTTGGTAAAGTCAATCCATGATACAAAGTAAAGTTTTCATTTTGAGTAATCCTTTTCTTCTCTATATCATTCTGGTTATTCTATTTTGAAAATAATGATTGGCTAAAAAGTTACAGTTTTATTATGAGCATATGAGAAGAAAATCAGATATCAATGGATAAAAACTGAGGGATCATTTGAAATGATTAGTGCAACACTAATAAGCTAAAAACACTGCACTACATATTGTTGCCCATAATCCTATCTTTACTTCTCAACAGTTGAAATTCTTCGGCAACCCATTATTTACGGACGAATATCCATGTCCAAGGCTATATAAAGGGTTTTGAGTTGACTGTTTTATACCTCAGTTTCATTGCAGCCATTCTCTGTTAGGAGAATGACTCAAATATGAGTCTTTTGAAGAGGCGTATTCGATTTGAACTAGGAAAATATTAACTTAGGGCTTAAGGAAAGTAAGTTAAATAAGGAAACAAAATCCTATTGAAATTGTGTCTCCTGATTGTAATATAAATTCTTACCTTTTATGACTCTTTTAGGGTTAGTCTATAAATACGAGGCTCCTCTGATCAGTTTGTAGAGAGAGTAACATAAAAACAGTATTGCTAGTCTGTCTTGTACTCTCTATACCGTTGAATTAATAAACATCGTTCCTCTACGTTTACCCTTTGTGTTTTTTCTTTACAAATTCAATCTTGTGTTTTCGTAGTGTGATCTAGTATACTTCAATATTATCATTAAATCTCGTTCTTTATAGTCTGATTTGGAATCAACGTGTGTTATTGGAGCTTCCGCGCCCCAACAAGTGCTATCAGAGTTTGGTTCCTTTCGTAGATTGGTTGAGATATTTTCAGGATGATTGGGTTAAAGTATGATATTTTGCAACTAGATTGCAATACAAGATTTTCTTTGTGACAAGTAAAAATGAGGCCTGTTCGGCACAGTTGGATTTAGACAATGCGTTGCTAGGTTTTGAAAAGATGCCAACTGATTGGACAATGGAGGAGAAACAACGAAAGGATCGGAAGGTTATGTCGTTGATTCATCTTCATTTATCCAATAATATTCTGTAGGATGCCTTGAAGGAGAAGACGACTGTTATTTTGTGGTTGAGACTAGAGCAGTTATATATTACTAAAAGACTTACTAGTAAATTGGCTCTTAAGCATAAGCTGTATTCCCATCGCATGGCGGAAGAAGGATTGTTGGAAGATCACATTGTCGTGTTCAAAGAAATAGTTGCAGATTTGGAGACGTTGGAGTTTAAGTACGATGAAGAGGATCTTGCCTTGATCCTATTGTGTTCGCTACCTGAGTCTTATGCGTCGTTTCGGGATACTATCTTGTATGATCGAGATACATTGAATATAGAAGATGTCTATGATACTTTACACCCAAAGGAGAAAATAAAGCATTTTGTTGGAGCTACATCAAGGGATAGGGAAACTTTTGTATCTCAAGGTAGTCGACGAAGAGGCAGATCGAGAGTTAGATTTAGCAATGTGACTTGTTACTACTGCAAAAGGAAGGGACATATTTGGAAGGATTGCGAGATGTTGTAGGTTAAAGGTGATTTAGCTGCAAATATTGAGGTGCAACCTTTGAATTCAGACGAAATAATGTAGTTGAGAATCGTTCAAATAGCGAAGAGGTGATGTTGACTATGGTATCTGACGTGAAGTCTAGGCTTGATGAGGAGTGAATTTTTGATTCAGCATGTTCGCATTATATGTGTTCCGATAGGAATTTATTTCAGACATATAAGGCTGTTCAGCAAGGTCGAGTTGTAATGGAAAACAACCAATCTTGTCGCATTACTGGGATTGGTCGAGTCAGATTGAGGTTGCGGGATGAAACATTTAGAATAATTGATCAGATTCGACATGTTTCTGACCTGAAAATGAATCTCATTTCACTAAGTATCCTGGATGCTAAAAGGGTGTAAATTCTTTGGAAGATGTGGAGTCTTGAAGGTACGAAAGGGAGTTCGAGTTGTACTGAAGGGACAGAAAAGATCCCAGTTGTACATTTTGCAAAGGAGTGCACAACCAGTTAAGAGGAGACATTTAGACAAGTTTACTACTATGGTGGAAGTTCAGTTTAGTATAGTACCTCTTATGTTGGGCTCTGAGTCGATTCAGAACACTGATAGTGAGGTCGTTGGTGATTCCACTTTGCCACCAATTTCAGCTAGTACACCGTGTTCAGTTGCAGGGATATTACTCATCAAGTGTAGATACCGTGGTGTCAACAATGTCTGGAATGCTTCTGGGGATGTTGAAGGCGATAGATCCAGCAAGGGGCCTTTTGATCAAGCATCTGGTTTGGTTCTTGCTACAGGGTGTGCTTCGACCCCGTGTGATCTACATTAATTCCTTGGTGGAATTGGGAACCCTTGGGATTGAGTTCGGGTGTCGGTTGTGGACGCTGGGTAGAGGACAAGTGTTTGGTTTATATAGAGTGGTTATTGTGTTGAGGAGATTCGGCCAATTAATTTCGATGCAGATGAATTTGAAATCAAGGAGTTTCGTTTGTAGCACCGGAATTTGAGTCAAGGTGGAGATTGTTAGGAGTATGACACAATTATGAGTCTTTTCAAGAGGCGTATTCGACTTGGACTAGGAGAATATTAATCTAGGGTTTAAGGAAACTAAGTTGAATAAGGAAACAAAATCCTGTTGAAATTAAGTCTCCTAATTGTAATACATTTTCTTGCCTTTTAGGACTCTTTTAGGGTTGACCTATAAATACACGGCTCCTCTGGTCAGTTTGTAGAGAGAGTAATATAGAAGCAGTATTGCTAGTCTGTCTTGTATTTTCCATACTGTTGAATTAATAGATATCGTTCATCCGCGTTTACCCTTTGTGTTCTTTCTTTACAAATTCAATTTGTATTTTCATAGTGTGATCTATTATAATTCAATATTGTCATTAAATCTCGTTCTTTATAATCCGGTTTGGAATCAACATGTGTTATTGAGACTTCCGCGTCCCTACATTTTCCTCATAGAATTTGTAGTTGCAGCTCTTTATCTAACAGGGAAAAATCGACTCTTCATGGAACAGGAGAGGATGGCTACAGATTCTGTTAAGCATTGTTATTTGTTTTCGGGCAAATGGATTTGTCATAACATATCTTATCATTTGTACAAGGAGAAACAATGTTATTTTGTGGTGGATACCTTAATGATCCCTTCCAAGATAACTTAGTGTTTATGTATCCTGTCGATATGTACTATATATCATTTTGCTATGCATGAATAAATTAAAGGTTCATCATGATTGTTTAATGCCCATAAATGAATGAAATGACTTCACTATAGGTGGTTGGAGTCTCGAATTTGAATTCAACTCCATGGTTTAATTCAATCTAATAATTGGATGATTGAAAATGGTAAACTTTCTTTAGTGAGGCAACGTCATTTTATTCACTGATGATGTTAATATTAATAAGATATGGAGATGATGTCAATGAATTAGATTGGTTGAACAACTGTTTCCTCATTTGTACTTTTTGAACTATTGGATTCATATCTTCTGAAAAAAATCTTAGAGTGAAAGCCTTTATAAAGGTTGAACCCCCAACCTTAGGGGCCCCACCGACACTGCCCTGGGCCATCGTGGAGGAGGTAAATCGCAGGATGTGCCTCCCAGGAGTCAGGGTAGAGAGTATATGGATAGGCCAAGGCTGTTAACCCATATGGTAACTCCCGCTTGCAACATAGCCAATTTCACCTTGCGGTGAATCGAACTCTGCACACTGCCGCGCTGAGCCCTATCCGCCCTCCCCTTTGCCACTGGGAGATATGCCCTAGGGGGAGAGAGAAAGCCTTTATAAGATTGCATCAAGAGTGGATTCCATTAATATAATATTCCTTTTAGTATTTCTGCTTAGAGATTTACTTACAAATTACTTTACCATTCCATCTGTGATATTTTCTTCCTTTTGTTAATGCCCCACTTGTTTTAATAAATGCTTCAAAGATGTTAACTCGCATAACAACTACCACTTCCACATAGAAACAAAAAGCGAAGGTCGAGCAAATTGAGGCAAAAAGAGGCAAACTACTAGTTGGTTGCTCCTAAATTTAAAACCAACATTTGCTTCAGGTTCCTACCTGTTTATAAAAATAAGAAAAAGGCGTAAAAAAAAGTTTGAGGGGACGTAGACTCTTCCTCTAATACGATGTTTAAACAAACCTTCAATACTAGACAATAGACAAAATGCAATCCTAATGTTCACAAGATCTACTTGTAGCTGAAAGAAAATCGTGGCACAAAATTGTTCTTAATTGATTTGGCCCTAGTTCATACTCGTTGATATCAACGTTCCAACAACAATGTGTTGTTCTTCTGATTTTCAAGAAAATGATTGACTATCTTACTTAGTAATTCAACAATGAGACATCAACCGCTAGGCACCATTTTAATGATGTTTCTTTGCTTCTTTTTTGATTAAGCTTGCTGGATGGGATGATGCACAACAGGGAAGTTGAATGAAGTAAAGGAAAATGGCTAGCACACAAAAATTAGTTCTTGGAGCATTGAATGTTAGTTACAACTTTCATTTTGCAGGTCTCCTTCTCATAACCTTTGTGATTGCTTCTGTTTGTGGTAAACAGTACTTCCAGGGACTGCTGATGATACCTTATGGTTTTGTCCAGCACTGTGATTTGTTTTCAGGCAGATGGGTTTATGATAACGTATCATACCCTCTATACAAGGGGAAACAATGTTCTTTCATGGACGACGACTTTGCCTGTGAGAAGTTTGGTAGCAAGGACTTGGATTATCAGAAATGGCGATGGCAGCCACATGATTGTGACCTTCCAAGGTTCTATCTTCCCTCCTTTTTATTTATACAATTACTGATTATTAAGTTCGTATTTGACAGTGTTTGTTAATTAAACTGATGGTTTTTCTGTTATATCAAGGTTCAATGCTTTTGCATTGTTGAAGAAGTTAAGAGGGAAGAAGCTTGTGTTTGTAGGGGATACCTTGAATCGTAACCAATTCATGTCAATGCTGTGTCAAATTGAATCCTCGATCCCTCAATCATCGTCTAAACTGTCACATGTCCGGAAAGGCAACTCCATCATCTTTAAAGCCACCGTAAGATAATTATTTAAGTTGTAATTTTTTCTATTTTTCGTTGTTCACTTACTGATATATAGTCATCTCATCTATATTGATCGACAATTTTCTTGTTAAACCAATAAAGGAATACAATGCCACAATCGAATTCTATTGGGCTCCTTTGCTGGTTGAATCTAATTGCGATGACATGGAAATTCATCATGTACAAGATTGCATAGTCAGAATTAAGGCAATTGAAAAGCATGCCAGGTACTGGACGGATGCAGATATACTCGTATTTGATTCCTTTGCTCGGTGGTTGGGGTCGAAAATGACACTTCTGTGAGTATACGATGCAAACTCTTGCTTCGTTTTTCAGTTTTTCCTATGTACTTCGGTTCTAAGACTGTACTGGTGTTCAGATGGGGATCATTTGGAAGCTCTGATGCAATCTATAAAGAAGTCGAGATGAGGCTGCGTGTGTATGAGATGGCTTTGAACACATGGTCAGACTGGTTAGAAAACCACATTAAAAGAACTAAAACAAAGTTATTCTTCATGAGCCTCTCACCTTATCACAAGAAGTAAGTCAAGTAGTTCTCTTTGGTTACATAAGATATAACTAGTCTTTCACTACAGAAAAAAGGTGAAAATGCTGGTTGACTAACATTTCATTAACACTGCAGTGGTGAAGATTGGGGCATGGATACTGGAGGAAATTGCTACAATGAAACCGAGCCAATTTTGAGTGAGGGGCATTGGGGAAGTTTAACAGATCGTGGAACAATGCAGATAGTAGAGTCAGCTATACAAAAGCTCAAAACAAGAGGTTTAAAGGTACATTACCTCAATATAACACAATTGTCGGATTACAAGAAAGATGCTCACCCTTCTATTTATAAGAAATTTTGGATGAATCTAACTGAAGAACAATTAGCAAACCCCATGAGCCACTCAGATTGTGACAATTGGTGTCTTTCAGGAGTGCCTGATGTTTGGAATACAATCCTCTATTCCTACATTATGCATTTACGAAGTTCATATGTTGCACGAGATACAAAATATTTATACAGTGATGGATAAGCTTTTCAGATTTGAATCCTTTTTCAGATTTGAATCCTGAAGAGTGGAGATTATTTATTTTAAGCAAATTCATTAAATTCCTTTGCCATAATTTTGTTATTTAACTTCTTTCATTATTACAATCACAATTACATGAACTCGTTATTTTCTTTTTCCTTGCCGTTGCCGACGCAACAAAATATTTATATGGCATAGTTCAAAAAATCAAGAGCATTCCCCTCGGAAAAACAGGGCCTATGTGGCCCTGTTTTGAGAAGCTTTATTCAAAAATCAATGCCAAGTATGACTTAAAATTAATGAACATTTTTCGTACACTATCAGTTGAGAATATTTATGGATGATTCCATCCTTATTATAATTCAATTATTTTAATAATACTTTACTTTTCGTTTTCATTTGAATCATTTAAACAATATTATCATTAATTATTTTGTCAACTGTTTAGTTATGGTGGATTACATTTGACACATTCACTACCTTACTTTTCGTTTTTTAATATGCGTTTAATTTATTTAACCATATTTGATAGATTCATTACATTTTCGTTTTTCAATATGTATTTGGTTTATTTAATCATTTGAACAATATTATCATGAATATTTTGTCAAATATTTAGTTATGATCATAGCTTGATTGGATGGTAAATTAAATTCATTAACATTTTTTGTTTCAAAAAATGAATATTTTAGAGTTTTTTTCGTCATTTATTTAGTGAATGTTAAGATACAGAGAACGTAAATGGAAAAACATAATGCGTACCTATAACCAATAATTTCAATTGATATAATTGATACACATTAAGCGAATACGAAAAAAGGATGGTATTCGCTGAATGTTGAGTTCATATCAGAAGGGAAAATAGAAGGGACTATTCTAATTGACTTCCTCAACTATTTAAACTATTTTCACAAACTGATTTTTGTTTCATTTGAATCAAAAGTTCATTCCCCATAAATAATTTGTATATTTATATCATCACATCTTACAATATTATTTTTATAGCACATATAAAGTATTTCAAAATAACGTGTAATACACGTTCAACTATGAATAGTTCTTTCAAATATCAGGTGTATCCCAAAATAGTGGTAGCCACACCATTGCCTCTGACTGTACATCTTTCCTCCACTGCTATAGAGCTACACACTTTCTCTAAATGCATGCTGCTATTTCGCATCGATTCCTTCCCTTTAAACCTCACAAAACTTGTTAAGTTCTTGAATTGAAATGCTGAAAAATTGAATAATGGATAATTCTAACATGGAGCAGCTAATATTAGAAGAAAAACAGAGAAGATAGAAGAAGAAGAATTCTGAGTTTATTCAGTGATGGTAGTTGTTGTATAAGGCATGGGATTAGATGATTGAGAGGGAGATGTTTGCTGAGCTTTAGCAAAAGCTAAGAATTGTTGATAAAGATCTTGACTGAATGAAACATTTGGTTTCTCATCATCTGTGTGTTGGTCCAAAATCACAGCATGAGCACTAGATATACCAGCTAGAGTTCTTGGACCTTTGGGACCCTTCCAACCAGGATGATAGCTTATGAGCTGAAAGCACGTATCCGCAGTGTGATTGAGATAGCCACGGTGAGTACATTTAGGCATCTTCTTGTCCTTCCAAGGAGGAGGTTTGTTTAATGCTTTAGTAGGCTGTCTTACTGCCATTGCTGCTGATTCTGAAAGTGAATGATTCTGTAAGTCCCTTTGGCTTTCTTCTTGAAGAAGTAGAGAATATTCCCGAGCAAGCGATGGGAGTGGAGAAGTAAGTAGCAATTGACTTCTTAGTACAGAGTAAGATTCATTAAGGCCAATGAGGAACTTCATGACAGCATATGGCTGTAGTGTTGGATATGGTGCGCAGTATGTCACAAGTGCAGCTTGAAAGTTTTCCACAACTGCATTTTGGCAATGGCCTATAGCTGATATACTCATCCCAAGTGGCCTTGAATGAATTGTAATACATTGTGAGGGTTTGTGAGCCTTGATAAATGGAGCTGAGAGTCTTTTCCAAGTGATATACTCTAGGACCGTCACTACGAATATATCTAGTTTTGAGCTCTTTCCAGACTTCATGTGCAGATGTAATATACAACAGACTTTGGTGAATTTCTTCGTCGATGGAATTCGATAACCAAGATAACACTAGGTTATTTGCACAAACCCAGCAGTTGTATGTAATACCAGAGGGTGGATGTGGGGCTTGTAAAGAACCATCAATGAATGCCAATTTGTTCTTTACACTCAGTGCCATAGAGATTGAGCAGCTCCAAGAAGTGTAATTATCATTGAAGATTTCAGAGACAATTACAGCACCTCGGTTGTCACTAGGATGCAAGAAATAGTAACTAGTTGGATCATCAGCAGGATTGAAAAGGGAGCTTGCCATGATTTGAAGCGATTCAGGAACGAGATGAATCAGCAAAGAAACCTACCCTTTTGCTTTGATACCATGTTAAGTTCTTGAATTGAAATGCTGAAAAATTGAATAATGGATAATTCTGACATGGAGCAGCTAATATTAGAAGAAAAACAGAGAAGATAGAAGAAGAAGAATTCTGAGTTTATTGAGCAATTACAGATTACATCTTTGACTATTTATAGACCAACCAATTCACATAAAAACAGGATTAACTGCTTAACAGTTTCTTAACTACTCCTAACCATGTCTTGGCTGGTCCTAGCTATATCTAACTAATCTTCCATGTCAGCATAACTGTTTTAACTATCTTCTATCAGCTGTAACTGAATTTGTGTCATAAGAAAACCCTTCACCACACGGCTGGCTGATCTCCGTCACCCCCACCCCATACCCACTCATGCCACCGTTAATGTTTAGTCATTGTTGTTGGTTGAAGTAGTGGTGGTGATGATTCACGTCGCTGTGAGGAAAATCGATTACTTTTGCTTCAATCCAATGGCTGCCATATGTTCTTTTAGATATCCTAGCAGCGTTTCTTTTTTATTTGAATTTGTTCTTCTTTTTCTTCCATTGTAGCTTTGGCTAATTATTATCATTCAATATTATTAATGATTGCTTGTTTATTTTGGACATTTTCTTAATTTGTTGTAAAGACGAATACTGTATGAATTCAATGGAAAATAATTGTTTGGCTCTATTCAATTTTTTCAGGTGATGCTTGTGGTATGAGAATCTGAACATATAGGTGGTTTATTGTAGCCTGATGGCAGTGGTGTAGGTGTGATTGGTTGGAGGTGGGGACGATGGTGATGGTGGTGGTGGTAGTTGGTGCGACGGTAATGGTAGTGGTGGTGGTAAGGTGACAATGGTGTTTGGTAGAGCTGTTGGTGGTGGAGTGGTGTGGTATGGGATGAAGAGTGTTTGTAACCAATTATTTGAATAATAGTGACCAATAAAATGGATAATTTTTTTATCGATAAATAAATTTTGACCTAAACTAATATAATATGTATTTAAATTTGTAATTGTGACTCACCTTTTGTGTTTTTGTAAATAAGCTTGTGTGATTTGTACCAATACATTATTGTGACCATAAATTGTTTAATTATGTATCAGGGGTCATTAAATGTGACTATCTAATTTTTGAAAAAATATATATATAAATTTATTATTTTTAAAAATGTATCTTGAAACTTTTTCTGAACTACTTGTCCAAAATATAAAGTGAGTAGTATCCAGTCAAACATGTATGTATTAAAAGTTGAACTAAACTCCATCTAGTAATATTGCCTTGGGCCTACTCAGCTACTAATTATAACTCTCTTTGAGCTTCATTTTCTAAAATTTACTTTTTTTACAAATATTTTCTAATCATATATTCTTTTAATAAAATAATTTTACGTGTAGGTCTATTTTTTTTTTTTTTTAAATTTTAACTACACATTTTTCAAAAAATTACTATTACAAAACTCGTTCAGTCCAAAAATGGGGATCAAAATATAGAATCCTACGGACCAAGTCATCCGACAAAGGTGAAAGATTGTGGCAAAGTTTGACCAGCCAATTGTTGTTTACTATGTCATTTTGCTTAACAAATAATTTTGCAGATGAAAGAATAAGAGAAACATTTCATTTTAGCAAACTGTCATTGATTTGGACTTGATCTTTCAACTAATGGATTTGAAGCAACTACGAGCTCCAAAGGCTTCCAAAAGTTTTAAAAATGAGCTATGCTATAGGTACAGAAAGTAATTGACAGATTTTCTACATAACAATACTTGATGAAAATTTATTGGTTTTAGATTGAATATGGATAGAAAATGCACCAATGTAGCACCTGTATGATCAGGGGTGGACCCGAAATTATTATTCAATGGGGGCGAGACCAAAAGAGAGAGAGAGAGAGAGAGAGAGAAAGCTAAAAACAAAACAAAAGAAGAATAATAAAAGGAGCATTTTGAGAATCAAACTCAAGAACTTCCTACAACCAACGCAAGAACCACACCACCAGACCCATTGCCAAATGTTTATCTTAGGTTTTTTTTTTCCTAAAGGTATTTGAAATTTCTAGACCCTTAATGGGTCCCCCCTATGTATGATTTCTATGGTTTCAAAAATTTAAAGTCTTGAAAAACTAGGTATTTATTGCTGATTTGATTCACATTATTTTCAAAATATATTTTTCCATCACTCCTTTTTAATCACACATTCTTTAATAAAATAATATTACATTTAAATTCAAAACTTTTCTTTATTTTTTAACAATATATTTTTTAGCAATCTACTATTTCAAAATACAATTTTAGTAAAAAAAAAAATGAGGCTCAAACACGCTCTTATCATGTTTGTCAACATTCAGAAATACATCATGATTAAAATCTATTGGAAATTGGTTTAAAATTGAAGGAAAATTGGTTAAGTATTAAAACCAAAAAAGCGGAAAAAGTAACTTTTGCGTTAACTTTAGCCAAATATTCGAACTTAATTCGATGGTCAAACTACAAACGTAAATAAACCAACTTGTTTTACTCTTCAAGTAGATTGTCGTGGTATATTTGAAGTTCAAAATCAATACCGGATGAATGAGAAATTGCAGAATTTTTGCCTAACTCCGTCGCACGCCTATCGCTTAATATTTTGACGCTAGCACTGAGCGAGAGGTCAGCGACAGATTAGCGACAGCAAAGGATGCTTCTGTTCATAAGGTTGCACAGTTTGATATGTAATACTTCACCCATAACTCCTCATCTTCTATAAATAAGACTCTATAAATGTCCTTAATGCATCCCATAGCGCTTTTGCATTGAGCATTACATAAAATCTCTTGCAAAAACTTTCCAAAAAGCATTTCGTATATTTTTCCTTGTAGAGAAGATAAATTCTGTTCAAGTTTGCTGGAACTTGTGATTTGAAGTTCTTCTACCACAAGTTGAATCCGTTGTATCTTGTGAGACAAGTGCCGTGAACCTTTAGCACCGTTGCGGGACAATTTTGCCTTAAGGAAAAGTGATATTTCACCTGCCTCGAATCGCTTTCCATTTCATTTATTCTTGTTTTCTATTTCCATAAAGTTTAATTACACTCCTGCAATTTAAACTTTCTAACTTCATCTTTATTTGTTCATTACTAAACAACCATTTTACCACCTTATTTTGGCACAACAATCTTAAGACAAAATTCTATCTGTAGTTATTTTGTGGATACAAACCTGTAATCTTCATTTTCGTTATAGGCTTTACGTGTTATTCCCTTCTTATTGTTGTTGCATTGAACTTCTGTTTGTATAACAGAAATGAATACCGTGGAGTGATATTTGACTTGCCTCGGATCATTTTCCATTTCATTTATTCTTCTTGTATTCTACTTCCATAAAATTTAATTACGCTCATGCGATTTAAACTTTCTAACTTTGTCTTTGTTTGTTCATTACTAAACAACCCTTTCACCACCTTATTCTGGTACAACAATATTAAGACAAATTTTTGTCTGTAGTTGTTTTGTGGATACAAACTGATGACTTTATTTTCGAAATAGGCTTTACGTGCTATTCCCTTCTTATTGTTGCTGCGTTGAACTTTTGTTTGTGTAACAGAAATGAATACCGTGGAGACGACTTCAAGTGAAACAACCAATGGTATGAATGATGTGGTTTCGCCATTGGCTATGCCGCTTCAAAATACCGTGATTTCACATGGGAAAAAACCTGGAACCGGGTACAAAATCGGGTCAATTATGCTTGGTTAACCGCTTATGACTAAATCACTTAAAAACTTACCGAACCGGCCGATTTAACCGTAAACCAGTGAATCGATTGCGATTTTGTGGTTTTTCCATTTTTTTTAAAGTTTAAAAAATTTCAACTTCATGAATAGGCCTCGTAAATAACAATTCAAAGGCCCATGAAGAAATAATAGGTGACATACTTCTTTTATAAATGCACCTCTCTCATTTCATAAACTTTCAATGTGGGATAATGTATTTTATAAATGCACTTCTCTCCAATTGTTTCATAAACTTCCAATGTAAGATAGTGACATAACAAAAATGTTAACAAATTATAGAATAATAAATCTAATTAAAAAATTATTAATATGAAAATTTTAAAACAAAAATTATTGTTTTCATAATATTTTATTATTTTTGTATGTATTTATTGCATTCAGTTTGATCCCGATTCAATCCCGATTGAATTTTTTGACCCTTGACCCTTGACCTTTTCCAAGTCGATGACCGGGTTGATTTTCAAAAGATTGAAAAAATCTGAAAAGTTTGGAGGTGTGGATTTCAAGATATGGCAACAAAAGATGGTTTATGTGACCATTTTAAACTTAGTTGAGTTTCTAAAAGTGACTACACCAACGGTACAAGAAGGTGAAAGTAATCATCAATCAATAATTACCTTAAATGCGTGGAAACATTCGGACTTCTTATGCAAGAACTATATACTAAATGGATTGGAAAATACATTGAATGAAGTATATAATTCAAAGGACACGGCCAA
>NC_036248.1:18285448-18287042 GCF_002742605.1 Olea europaea var. sylvestris | reverse complement strand
TCGGACTTCTTATGCAAGAACTATATACTAAATGGATTGGAAAATACATTGAATGAAGTATATAATTCAAAGGACACGGCCAAGGAAATATGAGACTTGTTGGAAAAGAAATATAAGACCAAGGATGTCGGAAGAAAAAATTCATATTGGCAGGTTTTTAGATTACAAAATGGTGGACTCTAAAATAGTGATAAGTCAAGTACAATAACTTCAAATTCTACTACATGACATAGATGTTGAAAAGATGGAATTGAATGAATCTTTCTAAGTTGTTGCCATCATTAAGAAAATTCCTCCTATGTGGAAAGATTTCAAAAACTATCTCAGGCACAAACACAAAGAAATGAACTTGGAGGAATTATAGTTCGCTTGAGGATCGAAGAAGACAATAAGGAAATCGAGATAAGATCTATTGTCCAACTTGGAGAAAAATTTGTTGAAACCGGTTTGAAGGTCATCAATAAGAAACATAAGATCTTCGGACATCGTTCAAGTGAATGCTGAAAGCCGAAGAAGAATACACAAGCAAACATGGTTGAAAAAGACACCCTGTCTAATGGGATACAAAAAATGAATCTATCTATGATTGCATTCGAATGTAACAATGTTGGTAACTCACTGGAGTGATGGGTTGATACTCGTTCTACCCGTCATGTGTGTGCAGACAAAACTATGTTCTCTAACTACGAAGAATTAAATGGAGAACAAGTTTTCATGGAAACTCTGCAAATTTTAAAGTTGAAGGACAAGGGTAAGTTACTTAGAAAATGACTTTCGGTAAAGAGCTCGTCTTCAACAATGTCCTACACGTGTCAGATATTTGTAAGAATCTTGTATCTAGATCTCTACTTAGCAAAAATGACTTTAAACTTGTATTTGTATCCGATAAATTTGTTCTCACTAAGAATGAGATGTATGTAGCAAAATGATATGTGTAATAGAATGTTAAAAATGAATGTTCTTACTAAGTTGTACTAAGGCAATACATTATGAATAAAAATTTGAATTTTGTTTATATGCTTGAGTTATCTTGTTTGTGGCATAATTGATTAGGACATATAAATTACAAATTCTTGCGCAAACTTATGAGTCAAAGTTTAATTACAGAGTTTAAGATTGTTCCTAATCATAAGTGTGAAGTGTGAGTTGAAGAACGGTTGGCTAAAACACCTTTTCACTCAGTTCAAAATAACATGACAACTTTAGAGCTAATATAATTGCGATATTTGTGATATGAAATCTGTTCAAGCTAAAGGTGGTAAGAAATATCTTGTTACTTTCACTGATGATTGTACAAAGTATTGTTATGTCTTTCTACTGCGAAGTAAAGATAAGGCCTTAGATGCATTTAAATGTTATAAGGCGAAAGTTGAAATTCAACTTGGTAAACGAATAATGAATATTTATAGTGATAGAGGATGTGGATATGGAATACCATTTGAAGAATTCTATTTCGAAATGGAATTATTCATCAAACAACGACATCTTATTCTCCTTAATTGAATAGTGTTGCTGAATGAAAAAATCGAACTCTTAAAGAGATGATGAGCGCAATGTTGTTGAGTTCAAGTTTAGCTAGGGATGGCAATTGGGC
>NC_036248.1:18269989-18278597 GCF_002742605.1 Olea europaea var. sylvestris | reverse complement strand
CAATTATCAGATTACAGAAAAGATGCTCACCCTTCTATTTATAGAAGGTTTTGGGTGCCTCTAACCAAAGAGCAAAAAGGAAACCCCAGGAGCTATTCAGACTGTGTGCATTGGTGTCTTCCAGGAGTACCAGATGTTTGGAACATTATCCTTTATACCTACATTATGCATTCATTGTAGTTCCTTTATTACACGAGCCCCAAAAAAAGGTATATTTTGTTGTATAGGCCTTTCAAAGCTACATATTAAGGTAATACCTCCATTACAAATAGTCGACGAAAACATCAATAAAGCTATAAATATAGAAGTCCTACTACCATTTGCAAAAAAGTAGCTATTAAGGAATTAGCACCACATGAGGCTTGTTTGCTTTCGGAAATAAGGAACTTGCATCTTATCAAGTCTTTTGAGACCCCGAACCGTACCTTGCATGTCCCAATGTTCAAATATTTAAGCAGTCTTCGCCTTCATATCCATTCCCTTCTCTCTAAGTATGTGAATCACCACACCACTTGTGTAGTTTTTTTGAACTCCCTCTAAAGCTCCAAGTCTTCTGAGATTCAACACTAAAGCGGTTGTCTTTATGCTGCTAGTATTAATTTTTGTTCCCCCTAACGTTTGTATGATTCAAGAAATTCTCAACTCCTTCTAGAAGTTAAATAAATGCGAGGATTAAATTTTGAATAATGCTATCTACCTCATCACTATGTTTACTTGACAATAAATGATAGATTCAATAAAACTTGCAACATAGACGGTAGACCAATGATCATTAGTGATGGTGATATTGAAAAGTGTAGTTTTAACCAGCGTTCTAAAAAATGCATCTGGGCAGCTCATAAGCACAAGGCGCTGGCAAAGCATCACGCCTTACCAATAAACGCGAAATTAAGCTGTCAGCTATTAGTTGACAGCTTAATGCATGCTTTTCACGTGTTTTATTAATTAATTTTATTTTTTTCCCTTTTTAAAAATATTTTTATTTAACTTTGATTTCAGGTTATTCCTTTAAAAATTGTATAAATAATTAACTGTACGAATTATTAAGTATAGTATTTTATAATTTTAGATGTTTGGAGTCAAAAAAAGCTAAATTAGAGAGGTTTGGGAGCAATTGGAGCAACTGAAAAGGCGGAGGACACAATTGGGAGATAGAGAAAGATCAAGGACTAACTTAAAAATGAAAAGAAGTTCGGAACCGAAAGTGAAAATTCGGCCTCAATTATTTTGGGCTTTTGCTCGTGGGAGCCCTCTCCACTTTTGGGTCTTGGTCTATGATGTCTAATTCGGACTTCATTTATTCAAAAACAAAGGAGCTTTATGGAAAATTTTGGCACAAATTTTTGTGGGATTGGAACTACAAATAAATTTATGAGAAAATTACACCGGACCCTGTTTTTAAAGATCACAATTCAAAAAATATGTGTAAATTTAATTTAATCAAAAATTGGGTAATATTCGATTAATAACAATATTATAAAATTAAATTAATTTATATACTCCATCCTACCCCCTTCACCCTCGGGGTACTTTTAAGAAGCACCCAGTCAAAATACCAATTTTCACATTGACCAATTTTTTTTGCCATTCACCAAAAGAGCTTTTTGAAGAGTAAATGTCATTTTTGCCCTTCTTATGTGTTGTAATTACAAAAACATATCATTTGCTCAAAAGACAATAATACCCTCTTTAAAAAATTAATAAATCCAAACAATCCCACTTAAATTTCAAAACGAAATCACTTTACTTATCAGATTCTCCAACACAGTTAAAAAAAAATTTCCTCTTCCATCTGCTTGAACATTGAAATCTTAAAAAATTATCAAAGGCTCAACAAAAAAAAAATATTACTCACAGTCGGCACTTGAAATTGGTATGTTTAATTTTATTTTAGTTAAATTAGTACATTTTTTGAATATTTAAATCTTATTTCAACATATGATTTTAGAAAAATGAAATATTACAGTCTTAAACGGATGTATAATTTTTTTTTTAGCAAAAACGAAGAAAAAAATTCATCTGTTCAAATGCAAAATGTAAATATGGGATCAGCTGCTGTCCCGATTTGTTACTTTGGTGAATTTGAAAATAATGAAAATGATCGATGGGTGTGGAAATGAACGAGTGAAAGACATGATTGTACTGCAATTGTAATAACATCAAATACATCATATACAGAAATGTACAATGAGATGCAAAACTTGCTGAAAGTCGATCCCTCTGAGTACATCATGGAATTGAGATTTCTAATGAGCGAGCATACATCCATTTCAATTCCACCTATAATTGTTACTTCTAAAGTTGAAATAAAGATTTTAATTGAAATGAACCAGAAACGTACGATTCCTATTTGCATAACTTTGATGAAGAATATCCCCGAGAGTGAACACAAAGATTTCGATGGAGGAGATCGTAATGTGAATGAGTTTTGGGACACAATGAAAATATTGCGTGATGATGTTGTAGCTGTTCTAGAGACAGTTGGTCCTCACCATGATCTCACTATTACACACAGAATTTGCTCGGTAGTTCAAGACAACGAAAGAGATAATGACTTTACAAATGAGAATTTGATTGCTTTATCCCATTTGAGACATGAGTCAAGTGGGAGCTCACAGACTGGACCGAGTGCACGGTCCTCTAATTGTTCGTGTATAGTCCCCGATGATGAAGATTTGTACGTCGAGCAATTGTTTGACATGAAGAAAGATTTGCAGGAAGTTGTTCACCGGATTGCTTTAAAACACAATTTTGAGTTTAAAGTGAAGAAATCAAACAAGTCGACTTATACAATTGTCTGCGTTGACGACAGTTGCCTTTGATGTTTGCGAGCAACGGAAATGGACGCGAATGAGTTCTTTGTGGTTCTTAAGTATGCGCGGGAACATACTTGCAAAATGGGTATTCGTCGAAATGATCACAGGCAAGCCCGATCATGGTTCATTGGTCGAGAAGTAATGCACAAGTTTCAGGACCCACGAACAATCTACAGATCTTCGGACATTATTAATGACGTTCGTCGAGAGTACGGGGTGGTCATGAGCTATCAGAATGCTTGGAAGGCCAAAGAATGAGCGTTGGAGGACTTAATGGGTTCGACCGAGAAGAGTTATGCTAAATTGGTCAGATATTTCTTTGTTTAGATGTTTATTTAATAATTATCTAATTAATTCAATTGTTTATTTAATTATTTATCAATTATTTATCTAATGTGTAATTAATTATTTAATTCAATTGTTAATTTTTCAGTTTTTTAATATTGTTTATTTAATTATTTAAATTATGATTATTGTTTATTTAATTGGTCAGATTTTGCTATAACATGGGAAGAATTAATATTGGATCAACATTTTTTATTGAGGAGGATGACGAGAATCGCTTCAAGTATTTCTTTATGGCCCTTGGACAATGCGTTCGAGGATTTCGAAACACAATGCGACCCTTAATCCTAGTCGACGGTCCAACACTCAAGGTGAGATACGGGGACAAGTTGATTATTGCAACATATCAAGATGCTAACATCCAAATTTACCCTCTTGCATTCGGCATAGTTGACGGAGAAAATGATTTGACAATGTGTTGATTTTTCACGAAGTTGAGGGAAGTAATTGGGGATGTCGAGAACCTTGCATTCGTAACTGACCGAGGGTAGTCAATAATTAATGGTATCGTCGAAATCTTCCCCGATGCACATCATGGTTATTTTTTGTACCATATACAAGGAAATCTGAAGACCAAGCATCGAGGCAAGGGCATCCTTACGTTGTTTAGGAGAGCTACAGAAGCTTACAATTTTCAAGAGTTTGAAAAGTTTATGGTTGAAATAGAAAGTAAATCCTATTATGCATGGGAGTATCTGACAGAGATGGGGATCGAACATTGGGCACAATCACATTTTCCAGGGCGTCGATACAACATGATGACGTCGAACAATGCGGAGTCGCTCAATGCCTTATTTAAGAAGGATCGAGAGTTACCAATTCTCGCAATACTTGAGAACATTCGTGACAAGCTGCAACAGTGGTTTCATGATCCTCGTGAGGAATCACAGAGTTGCACAAGTGTGCTAACCCAGTTCAGGAAGATAAACTTTTCAAGACTTTAAGGGTGGCAAGGAAGGTATATGTAGAACCACTAGATCAGTTTCGCTTCTCCGCGAGATGTGCACATAATTTCGGATACATTGTCGACTTGAATGATAACACGTGCACGTGTAGACAGTTTCAGTTAGAGAGTTTTCCATGTACACATGCAGTGGCGATGGCTATGTATAGAGGAATTCCACCACACACCTTATGCAGTGCTTATTACACGACTGGTTCTTAGAGAGCAGCATATGCCGAAACCATATTTCCTGTATCGAATGAAGCCAAGTGGAAAGTTCCCGATCACATTCTCTCATTGAATAACTTGTTGCCACCAGCAGTCGGCCCACGTACTCCTGAACGTGTACGTACGTCTAGAATACCATCGATCGGAGAATTTCTCCGACCTTATAAGTGCGGCAAGTACGGTGCAACAGGACATACTAGAAGATTTTGTACAAGTCAGATCCCTCTGCATGACAACGTAACAGATGTATAATTAAAGTTTATGTAACATTATTTATAACATTGATATTAATTATTTATGCATATCCTTAATGTTAATTATTTATGTTAATTATTAAATTTAGTTTTTTTATTTTAATATTTCATTAATTAGTTTCATAATATTTGAAGTTTTTTTTTAAAACTCAGTGCATTCTTTACAATATACTCAAATATTATAAATACGTCATGAAACATTTAAATAAATACATAAACTAAAAAATAAAAATTAAATATTAAATATTTAAAAAAAATATATGTTTAACAATTATTTCGTAATTACAAATGAATGAATGAAATATACATTGTTAAATTTTACAATATGTACAATTATTTTAAAGAAACACGGCTCAATATTTACAGATCACCATTAAATTCAAATAAATTACAAGCTAATTTATTTCTCCAATTTTGTATCCACACCTGGTTGATTGTACCAACCTTCTGTACTACACTAAAAAATTCTATGTACTTAATAGCAAATATGTCGCAATCACCTCTACAATTACAAAATATTGTATTAGCACATCACAGTCTAACTAGAACGTAAGTTGTAAATTACAAAAATAAAATAATAAACACTTACGATATTTGCTGTCTCGCCGTCGTCGTGTCCCGCACGGTGACCAGTCTGTCTTGCACAGTAATGTTCGATCGTCTAGCCAACATGGGGACGAACAATCACAGACACCGACTCCAGATTTTGCTCTAGCTGACCTTATGTCAGGAATGAATGATCGGGGTCATACACATACATAGTCAAGTCAGCGAATACAATCTCTACTACAATGTAGTGAAGATTGACACACACCGAAATGTACAGATGTGTACAACCCTCCCGTGGTTTTCCCCCGACACTTTGCCACATCCCTACAACCCACTCCATCATGTATGTAGGCATCGTGTACTCGCTACCCATAGTTTGGAAAGTGTAGTACTCAATATCAACAGCACGTATGAACTTAGTGTTCAATATGAGTCTGCCAGAAATGTTGAACGATCTTGGATGTTGTTCAGCTTGATCTCGTAGAAATCCATGGCGAAATCAATGTGCTGCACCAGGAAGCACCAATTAAAAAAGGAGTTATTTAATTTCATAAATTCAAAACTCAAAAATACGTACACGTAATAAATAACAATATTACTACTTCACTTACATCATCAACGAGCCAAGCCTCCGAAGTGGTGATGTCGTGAAACCACTTGTAAGCGTCCGAGATCGTCTTATGAGCAATCCTGCGACTGACTCTGAAAAATAAGAAAAAAAATTGTTAAATAAAAATATAGATGTGTTAGCATTTGCGTAATGCACTAATCCTTAACGAATAATACAATACTTACTCGGGCATAATTGCTCTCCACTCCGCCTCGAACACTTTCCACTTGGCATGGTCCACCTCCCTGAATAGATTCGGGTGCGTGCCGTCGACAAACCTTCTCCTTTTCGCCTCTGCGATAAACAGAGAAACAACGTACTATGATGGTGCCCTCGGCCTCTTGTCGACCACCAGCTCCGTCACGTTAACAGTACGCGACACCCTCCCAATATCCGACACTTCCTCACCTACCATCAAGACCACCTCTTTCGTCCCTTCCGACACAAAAACTACGTCCGGCGAGCCTGGCGTCTGATATGGTACCCTCTCTGCCTCGGATACCCCCTCCTCCTCTGGTACCCTCACGACCTCCTCCTCCGGCACCTCGGGTACCCCCTTTTGCTTCGACACCCTGACGACCTTCGCCTTGGGTACCCCCTCCTCCTCCGACACCCTGACGACCTTCGCTTTCGGTACCCCCTCCTCCTCCAGCATCCTCTCGACCTCTGCCTTCGGCACCCCCTCCTCCTCCAACACCCTCACGACCTCCTCCGGCATCCTCCCCACCCCCTCCTCCTCCAACACCCTGACGAACTCTGCCTCCGGCACCCTTCCAACCTCCGCCTCCGGTACCCCCTCCTCCTCCGACACCCTCCCGACCTCCTCCTCCGGTACCCTCCCGACCTCTTCCTCTATCTCCATCGAGGCCCGATCTTCCATCTCCATCTCCATCTCCATCTCCATATCTATTGGGCCACCGAGATATGAAACTAATGCATCATCCGATGTCCACAACGAGTCAACATACCCCGTCTGACCTCCTCGACCCCGATAACCACCGGCCCCTCCGTCCCAATAGCCACCTGTCCCTCCGTCACCCCCTCCGTCCTGATAGCCGCCTGTCCCTCCGCCACCCTTCCATCCCGATACTCGTCAGTCCTACGCAGGCCTACTATGTTGCTCCGTATCGCTACGCCTCAGCATAAAGATCTCCGAAACCGACCTGTACCATCCTGACATCACGTCGTAAGTCAGCTACTTCGCCTCATAAGTCAGCTACGTCGCCTCTAATCTCCATCATAAGTCGGAACATATCATCAATGGAAACACTCTGACTAGGTGCAGCTAATACACGTGGGAGGTGTTCGGACGCAGGAGACGGTGATCTCATGCAGGGAGGTGACACTCTTGGCGAAGATGATCGCATGTAGGGAGGTGACACCCTCGACAGAGGTGATAGTCGACGGCGCTCCTAAAAAAAGAAACATATTATAACGACAATCAACATATTATATTCAATTAACATATCGTGTCCCGATCGACGATGGACTCAGGCCTCTCTCAAGCAGCACGATCTGTCAACAATTCATGGATATAAGTCTAATTCTCCTCCTCGATCGATGGTGTCAGCTCAGTGAGGACTTCAAGCTGACATATTGACATTTCATCGAATTACTGACCACGTATCCAGTTTTGAAAATGACATTCAATAGAAAGTGCAAATATATAATACGTACCTCAGGATCGTCTAGGATAGCTGATAACTGTTTTGCAAGGAACTTGTCTTGTGCTCGCCAGTGGTGTATCCGAGGGATACATGTATCCCCTCTCCTCGCATACCGACCAGCGAGGATGGGAACAATCTCGTAGGCCCATATCTACAATAACTACGATTATTATATGTACAATTTAATAAAAAAATGGATAACTCATTATGTTAAACATTTACCTGCAAAGCTAAACGGCAGGCCATAAATAACGTACTTACGCTCAGACCTATCTCCCCTATGCATCGAATGCCCCCTCCTGAAGACGCGTAAAGTATCGACAAAGTATTTCTCCCCCCACGGATAGCTGTTGAACGTATCGATATCATCAACAACTTACAAATGAAAAACGTCAATCGACGTCTTCCTGTGATGACACCTCAGTACGCTCTCCAGTATAAACATCATCCCCAACTTCAACTTGTCGGACATTTGGTTGCATCCCCTGAATGCATCTCCTAACTGTGCCAGTGTCACTGTCGTGTGCCCATTAAAATAATCATTCAGCAGCCTCTTGTCTGTCGAAATACTGGCTCTCGTTACCTCTTCGCCTGTACATCTAATCCAGTTATGAGGGCAAACTTGAGTATAGAAAATGTAGCATGAGTATAGAAAATGTAGCAACTTTGCCCCCAAGATCGAAGTGGAGGGCATCTCCATCTACTGGCTTAAGCAGCCGATACAGTAATGAATTGATCAACTGTCCAGAGAACTGTACAGATCGCATTGAATACAGGTGCCATAGGCAGAATCGTCGTAATATCTCTGTGTGCTCTTCGTCTAGTGAATCCAACACTGCTGTGAACTGGCAAAGTTATAGTTCGATGTAACTTTGTCAGGAACTGTCTCAAGGCTGCGTCCAAATGGTAATCCATCATGCAAAATTTCAAATGTTAGAACATTTGAAACATAATATCACAAAATTCAACCAACCGAACTGTAAGTAATATACGCACGAAATAACAGATAATAAAGAAAATAAGTTAAAAATTAAACAACTTATAAAAAAAGGGGAAAAACTAATTTTTGTAAAATTATTTATCTCATTGTTTATTGGAATCCAAGTTAGAAATTTATTTAAATTCTTTATTTAATTAAATTTGATTTTTTATATTTAATTACATATTTAAATAAATTATTTTGAAAATTTATATTT
>NC_036248.1:18266291-18269790 GCF_002742605.1 Olea europaea var. sylvestris | reverse complement strand
TATTTGTTTCAATTGTTCATTTAAATTATTTGATTTAATTACTTATATGGATAGATTATTTAAATTATTTATTGAACAAGCAAACGTAAATATTTAATTATTTAATTCAAATGTTAGAAATTTGTATCAATTAAATTTTAATTGCGTATTTTGATTATTAACATTTATTCATTTATCATTTAAATAATCATTTAATTGTTATTTAAATGATCATTATTTATTTTTGTGAGTTTCAATTAATTATTTATTCCAATTATTTTTCATCTATTTGTTTCAATTGTTCATTTAAATTATTTGATTTAATTACTTATATGGATAGATTATTTAAATTATTTATTGAACAAGCAAACGTAAATATTTAATTATTTAATTCAAATGTTAGAAATTTGTATCAATTAAATTTTAATTGCGTATTTTGGTTATTAACATTTATTTATTTATCATTTAAATAATTATTTAATTATTATTTGAATGTTCATTATTTATTTTTGTGAGTTTCAATTAATTATTTATTCCAATGGTTTTTCATTTATTTGTTTCAATTGTTCATTTAAATTATTTGATTTAATTATTTATATAGATCGATTATTTATGTTATTTATAACACAAGTAAACGTAAATATTTAATTATTTATTTCAAATGTTAGAAATTTCTTTCAATTAAACTGTAATTAAATTTTAATTGCGTATTTTGATAATTAACATTTATTAATTCTTTACATTTTTCATTTATCATTTAAATAATAATTTAACAACATTTCAATTATTTTAATTCTCATAGAAAAAAATAAAAAATTAATACTCGATACAGACGGCCTGGGCCGTCCCAGCTTGGTCGTCTGTTAACAGACGACACAGCCTGTCTTGCAGAGGCCGTCTGTCTCTGCCCGGAGATCGCCATTTCTGGCGATCTTCGGCCACCAAAATCTAAGAAAACTTATTTTCTAGTAATTTTACATAATCTACAATGATTTCTACCACTATTTCCAACAAAATAAACCTTTAACATTCAGGTTCAAAGATTAACGGGGGGAAAATAAGCAAAACTTACTTTCTTCGCCTCTAATGGTGGCCAGTCGGTTCCTCCCAAGAAAAAGGCATCGGTTTCCATGCTATTTCTTCCCCTTCTTTCTTCAGACGTTGGTTTGAGAGTGAAATGTCAGGGACAATTTTGGGGTTTTAATGTTTTTAAGGTTTTTACAAATTTTTTAATTTTTTTTTAAACATTGGTCAACGACCACTTTGGAAAATTGTCTATTTTTGGTGGCTATCTGCCACCATTTCCTCCTTCACCCTCGCCAAATTTCTCAAACCCTAATCACTTCCCCACTCCATTCTCTCTTATATCACTTTCCACTAACTATAATCTCTCTCTTTACCACACCACCACAACCCTTTGTTGGCGGCGCTAACCACGACCATTTAGCGGCGACACCGCCGTTACTCCGTCGCAACGGCAACGCCACCACGCACTACATAGGAGGCATCGAATAAACTAGCACACACCACCATTGAATAAACCACCAGAGTGATGATCAACCACTCACAACACTGTAGGTGCTGCGTTGTAGTAGTCGCTCACAACGCTTCGTCACAAGTGGCGCTCTGAGATCGATGTTGCTCGACGTAGCTACAGTAGGTGGTGAACTACCTCCACTCCCAACAGTCGCTTTTTTCTGATGTTTGTGGCTGAGCATTGACGGAGTTTGTGATTTTGTATGTAGTTTGTGGGTTGTGACTTGAGGTGGCGGTGGTAGTGTCAATGATGGATTTGGATATTTTTTTTTGTAAGAAATTAAGGCAGTTGCAGTGGTTTTGTTGGATCTACTAGTGGCTATGATTTTTGTTGGTGGCAGGGACGGTGGTGGTGGATCAGACAGTTGGGTTGGTTTTTGTTGAATCTAGTGGTAGATCTAGTAGTGGAAATCTGAGGGTGGCAATGGTGGTTTGTAGTGGAAAATGGTGTTTGTTGTTGGTTGTGGTGGTGAGGTAGTAATGGTTTTGAAGTTAAAAATAAAAGTTTGTTGGAGACGGTGATGATTGGGGTAAGGTAGCGTTGCCACTGCACCAATTCACCGTCGAAAGTAAAATAGAGTGAAATGGTCGACGGTGGTGCTAGTGCTGGTGGTGGGTTGTTGAGTCTGTCTCTGTGTTGTTGGCGGTGAGGTAGTGTTGGTAATGGTGGGGCTATCAAGCTGTGATGGTGGTGGTCGTCGTAAGTGGCTGTGGTGGTATCGGTATTTGACCAATTGTTCGATGATTTGTTACTAAATATTTAATTGTGACCTAAAAATACAATAATTTGTGGCCAACTAATTTGAAAACTGTGATCTATAAATTTTTTAATTTGTGACCTATCGAAATTTTTTATTGTTACCATGAAATAATCTTTGATCAATTAGTTTGATAATATTTGATCAATAAATAAATTATGACCTATAACTACTCACATGTGATCATTAATTGTGTAATGGTGACCTTAATATATTTAATTATTTATTTATCACATGAATTTTGAATTTTGAATTTTGAAACTTAAAACCTGAAATTTGAATTGACCCATAGTTAATACCCGAGTTTTGAATTTTTCCCTAAATTGATTACGAAAGCGGGCAATTTACACAATTTTCTAGACATTCTTGCAGATTAAATTGGGAGAAAAATACGAGGCAAGGAACTAAAGTTTGGAGACTGCAAACTTGGTATATGATTGCTTTCCACATTTTTTCCCCTTCATAAACTCGATGATATATTTCAATTCCCATTTTGTCTTTCTCGTACAATTATGATGAACTAATTTATTAGTTAGGGTGAACAATTTGGTCTTAATTTGACAGTCATGAGTTTTTATTGTTAAGGACTTGATTTTGTTGATATTGTGTATTTTTTTTAATTATTGTGATGATTAATTACCTTATCAATATTTAATTGATTTGTAAACAATTACAAGTCGAGATGAGAGTTATTTGTTTAAGCACCCATTTTGTACCCATTTTTGTAAAAATGAATATGAAAAATATAGCCGTTGTACAATCCACACAAAAGATAGAAAGTCAAATATAGTGGCTTGATGTGATGAATAATGATCATATTTTTCATTTTTGTGACCAAAAAATGAGAATCAAACGGGGGTTAAATAAGATATTAGAATTAGTATTTTAGTTAGGAGATAATAATATACTTTAAAAATTATTGCAGTGGTTAAATGAATTTTGGATGAATTAATGATTTAATTAGGTTGAGTTTCACATAGAGATATATGAATAATGATATTCATAGTGAAATCTACTGGGGAGCTTTTACGTGACATACACATGTTAGTTTGTTATTTGACGCTCCATGTAAGGTGACTATTGATAATCTTCACTATAAATAATATTATTCGAGATATATTTCATCTGTCCTATAAAAATAGTCTTACTTTCATTTTTCGTAATTATAGACAATTTCCTTATTGAGAATATAGTTGATTTTTTAGTTTTCTAATATGCCATATTAG
>NC_036248.1:18262569-18264837 GCF_002742605.1 Olea europaea var. sylvestris | reverse complement strand
TCCATTTCCAAAACGTACTTATGGGCCCAAAACGGACATCGTGTGCAAAAGTTACGCTCAGTTCTTCGTCCGTCGACTCTCCAGGCATTCTAAATATGTAAGTGCTCATTCTTTCGAGAAATGGCCAAAATCCCTCATACGCCATGACAAAGTGGTGAGTTCAATCCAAAACGGTCGCTACATTTCCAAATATGTACTTATGGGCCCAGAATGGACACCGTGTGCAAAAGTTACGCTCAATTCTTCGTCCACCGACTCTCCAAGCGTTCTAAATATGCAAGTGCTCATTCTTTCGAAAAATGGCCAAAATCCCTCGTACGTCACGACGAAGTGGTGAGTTCAATCCAAAATGGTCGCTACATTTCCAAAAAGTACTTATGGGCCCAAAACGGAGACCGTGTGCAAAAGTTACGCTCAATTCTTCGAACGCGAACAATCCAAGCGATCCAAATATGCAAGTGCTCATTCTTTCGAAAAATGGCCAAAATACCTCGTACGTCACGACGAAGTGGTGAGTTAAATCCAAAATGGTCTCTGCATTTCCAAAACGTACTTATGGGCCCAAAACGGACATCGTGTGCAAAAGTTACGCTCAGTTCTTCGTGCGCCGACTCTCCAAGCATTCTAAATATGGAAGTGCTCATTCTTTCGAGAAATGGCCAAAATCCCTCATACGCCATGATGAAGTGGTGAGTTCAATCCAAAACGATCGCTACATTTCCAAAAAGTACTTATGGGCCCAGAATGGACACCGTGTGCAAAAGTTACGCTCAATTCTTCGTCCGCCGACTCTCCAAGCGTTCTAAATATGCAAGTGCTCATTCTTTCGAAAAATGGCCAAAATCCCTCGTACATCACGACGAAGTTGTGAGTTCAAACCAAAACGGTCACTACATTTCAAAAAAGTACTTATGGACCCAAAACGGACACCGTGTGTAAAAGTTACGCTCAATTTTTCGTACGCCGACTCTCCAAGCGTTCCAAAAATGCAAGTGCTCATTCTTTTGAAAAATGGCCAAAATACCTCGTACGTCATGACGAAGTGGTGAGTTCAATCCAAAAAGGTCGCTCCATTTCCAAAACGTACTTATGGGCCCAAAACGGACATCGTGTGCAAAAGTTACGCTCAGTTCTTCGTCCGTCGACTCTCCAAGCGTTCTAAATATGCAAGTGCTCATTCTTTCGAAAAATGGCCAAAATCCCTCGTACATTACGACGAAGTTGTGAGTTCAAACCAAAACGGTCACTACATTTCAAAAAAGTACTTATGGACCCAAAACGGACACCGCGTGTAAAAGTTACGCTCAATTTTTCGTACGCCGACTCTCCAGGCATTCCAAAAATGCAAGGGTTCATTCTTTCGAAAAATGGCCAAAATACCTCGTACGTCACGACGAAGTGGTGAGTTCAATCCAAAATGGTCTCTGCATTTCCAAAACGTACTTATGGGCCCAAAACGGACATCGTGTGCAAAAGTTACGCTCAGTACTTCGTCCGCTGACTCTCCAAGCATTCTAAATATGTAAGTGCTCATTCTTTCGAGAAATGGCCAAAATCCCTCATACGCCATGACGAAGTGGTGAGTTCAATCCAAAACGGTCGCTACATTTCCAAAAAGTACTTATGGGCCCAGAATGGACACCGTGTCCAAAAGTTACGCTCAATTCTTCGTCCGCCGACTCTCCAAGCGTTCTAAATATGCAAGTGCTCATTCTTTCGAAAAATGGCCAAAATCCCTCGTACATTACGACGAAGTTGTGAGTTCAAACCAAAACGGTCACTACATTTCAAAAAAGTACTTATGGACCCAAAACGGACACCGCGTGTAAAAGTTACGCTCAATTTTTCGTACGCCGACTCTCCAAGCATTCCAAAAATGCAAGTGCTCATTCTTTCGAAAAGTGGCCAAAATACCTCGTACGTCACGACTAAGTGGTGAGTTCAATCCGAAATGGTCTCTGCATTTCCAAACCGTACTTATGGGCCCAAAATGGACATCGTGTGCAAAAGTTACGCTCAGTTCTTCGTTCGCCGACTCTCCAAGCATTCTAAATATGTAAGTGCTCATTCTTTCTAGAAATGGCCGAAATCCCTCGTACGCCACGACGAAGTCATGACTTCAATCCAAAACGGTCGCTACATTTCCAAAAAGTACTTTTGGGCCCAAAGCGGACACCGTGTGCAAAAGTTACGCTAAATTCTTCGTACGCCGTCTTTCCAAGCGTTTCAAATATACAAGTGCTCATTCTTTCGAAAAATGGCCAAAAT
>NC_036248.1:18237474-18262176 GCF_002742605.1 Olea europaea var. sylvestris | reverse complement strand
AATTTTTTTTTTTTTTTTTTTTTTTTTTTTTTTTTTTTTTTTTTTTTTTTTTTTTTTTTTTTTTTTTTTTTTTTTTTTTTTTTTTTTTTTTTTTTTTTTTTTTTTTTTTTACAATTGACGATAAAAGTGATGAATGCTGTAGGTTTGGTAAATTCAATGACTAGTTAGAGACGTTTCAAAATTCAGTAATTGATGGTAAACATCGTGGAAAGTATAGGGTTGGTTTGAGCCCCATTATTTAGAAGAATATGTTTTAGAATAGTGATTTTTTGGGAATTATATGATTAAAAAGTGATTTTTTTCTTTGGGGATTTACGTTTAAATTTTTTTAATGAAAAAGTGTTATTAAAAATGATTTTTTTTAATTATTTTTTTATTTTTAGAATGAGGGCTCAAACATGCACATAGTGCTCAATGGTACATTTAACCCCAAAACCCCGAGGACTATGAAGGTTAAAAAATAATACTTAACTTAAGCATTTAATTGAACAAGAGATGATAAAGTAAAGTCAAAAGTGTGTCGAATATTTGATATTTGCTTCCAGTCTTCAATCGCCAAAAGATAATAGAAGCACAATATTCTTACTGATTGGTTGTTCCTACGTCGTACTCAGAGTTGTTGACCATCATGTTCCAACATAGAATGAGCTGTCTTCTGTTTTCCAAAGAAATGACTGACTGTCTTATAAGTGAATAATCCAAAAACCATGTGAGATTAACAGCTAAAGTATACCACATTTAAGCAAGTTATTTAGGCACTGTCCAAATTCGTTTTTCAATGATGATTAAGCTTTCTGGATAACGCAATACCAGGTTGAGAAAATGGCAGTCACCCAAAAATTAGTTCTTGGAACATGGAAAATTAGATACAAATTTCATTCAATTGCGGTCCTCCTTCTCATAGCCCTTGTGATTGTTGTTGTTCGTTTAAAAGGGGATAGTGAAGGCTTCCTTGAACAACAGAAGAGACCTGATGACTCTATTCCACATTGTAATTTTTTTTCAGGCAAATGGGTTTATGATAACATATCTTACCCTCTGTACAAAGAGAATCAATGTTCTTTTATGGAGCTTGACTTTGCGTGTCAGAAGTTTGGTCGGAAAGACTTGAATTATCAGAAATGGCGATGGCAGCCTCATGATTGTGAACTTCCGAGGTTCTTTTTACCTCCCATTTACACACAACATTAAAAATTAATGATTATTTTAAAGTTTGCACTTGGCAGTTTTAGTCAATTAAATTGATAGTATTTTTATTTTTATTTTCTCTTTTTTTGTTTTGTTCAAGGTTCAATTCTACTGCATTATTGGAGAACTTAAGAGGGAAAAAGCTTGTATTTGTAGGTGATTCCTTGAATAGAAACCAGTGGACATCAATGTTGTGCCTCATTGAGTCGTCGATCCCTTCATCATCACCATCATCATCTAAATCACTGATCTGGAAAGGCAACTCCATCCTCTTTAAGGCCACTGTAAGATTATATTCTGTGTTTCTTGAGCTATTTCCCTTCAGTCAAGATTTATAATTTTAGGCCAGGGTAATGAGGGACTCCCAGTATTGAAAATTCTTGTGAAAACGAAATTCTCCACGAGCCTTTGAATATTGATAATTATAACCTTCCATTTTAGTTTCTGATAGTCAACTCATCCACAAATAGTCATGAATTTTTTGTTAAATCCATGAAGGACTACAATGCAACCATCCAATTCTATTGGTCCCCTTTTCTGGTTGAATCCAACTGCGATGAGATTAAAGACCATAGGGGACGAGTTCGTATAATAAGACCTAATGCAATTGAAAAGCATGCTAGGCAATGGACAGATGCAGATATACTAGTATTTGATTCCTTTGTGTGGTGGGAGGAGCCAAAACTCACAGTACTGTAAGTACATTCCAAGAATTTCGTGTGCACTTTGGCTTTATTTTTCGATTTCTTTCCCCATTTCTGATGCTGAACTGGTAATCAAATCAGATGGGGATCGTTTGAAAGCTCTGATGCAATCTACAAAGAAGTTGGAAGGAGTTACCGTCACTATGAAATGGCTTTGAATACATGGTCAGACTGGCTGGAAATTAACATTAACAGAAGTAGAACGAAGCTGTTCTTCATGAGCCTCTCACCTCATCACAGGGTGTATGTTAATTAGTCCTCTTTGTATACATAGAAAAATGGCAAAAATGTTAGCTCAATAACACAATTCATTAAAAATGCAGGGGAGAAGATTGGGGCAGGGATAAAGGTCGAAATTGCTATAGTGAAACCCAGCCTGTTTTGAAAGAGCGATATCAAGGAAGTACCACTGATAGTATAATGATGCAGATTGTAGAATCAACAATACACAAGCTCGAAACAAGAGGTGTAAAGGTAAAGTTCTTGAACATAACGCAGTTGACAGATTACAGGAAAGATGCTCACCCTTCTGTCTATAAGAAGTTTTGGATGAATCTAGCTGAAGAACAATTAGCAAAGCCTGAGAGCTATTCAGATTGTGTGCATTGGTGTCTTCCAGGAGTACCTGATGTCTGGAATGTTATCCTTTTTTCCTACATAATGCATTCATGATAATTCACTTGTTACAAGGGCACTGGAAAAATAGCATAATCATGTACATAAATTATCCAAATTGAGGGTTATTTTATTTTTATTTTTTAATGAATAAAGTTGTTTTCTGTTATATAATATCCTCTTCCTTCCTTTTTTCAAAGATATTGCCTTTCAAAATTGTAGTTTGAACCAAGGGCCATACAACTAACAGCATTTGCTTGCCATGTCAATAACTTGCTTGTTATGTCATTAAAATCGTTAATTTTTCAAGCGGAAGCAAACAGAGTGATAAACAGGATAACATTTTTTAGTTTCCATTTTTGATTATTTTCAAAGGAGAAGATTATTCTCTTTACCAAACATATACGGATCCAATCACAATCCTATAATAAGAACAAGAGATCTTTTTCGATCAATTCCTTAGTGAGTGGTGACTATTTGAAAATTTCTAAAGCTACAGTGACCGATGGAAAGTAACTATTGAAGTCCAACTGTTTAGACAATCAATCCAAAATTGTTGGCCACTTTAAGAGTGATGTTTCATTTTATTAATTTTTTGACATATTACGTGTTCAGCGGCATCATAGTTATTGACACAACAGGTTTCAATCGGCAGCTAACCATATTATTCCACATCATATTCTAAATATCTAGGGTAACATATTCAAGCAAAGAATAAATAATAATAATAATAATAATAATAATAATAATAATAATAATAATAATGAATTACAAGTACACGTGTTTCTTCTAACTCGTGATACTTCATATAATTGTTCGGTCAAATTAAGAATCAATTTGTGTGTAAGATGGAAATTTGCACAAATTCTAAAGTTCTAGAAATGAAAATAATGAAGCAGTGAGAAAATGAATATCAGAAAGCAAGAACTAAGAAAAGAAACAGGACAACGATACCATGTTTAGCCACGAAGAACGCTCCGAAACTGATTAGGCATCTCGCATCTGGTAAATGATTTAGCAATTTATACGATTGCAGCGCTTTAGATTCCATCTTCTCCGGGCCTCACAATAAATGCCCCATTACCAAGCCTGGATGAGATATTGTTCTTGTCAGACCAGAAAACATGACTACCAGAATTACCTTTCCCTGTAAAGAATGGTGTATGTAAAGAATTGGGCTGCTAAAATTCTTGAGCCCGTTGATAATCTGCAATGTAATGTGTGATCCGGCCCAATGGTTTGAACACCCTTTAACTGAAGGTTCCCGATTTAACAAAGTCGTGTTTTTTGGAAATACAATTTTAACTCAAAACGCGTCCTATATTGGATCTCTTACACCTAGCATAACCGTGACCGTTGGATTGGTCTCTAGGACACGCCTCATATAATTAGGGTTTGAGAGACCTTTTGTCTAACCCTAATCTCTCTTTCAACCGCCGTTTTCTTTTTCGTTTTCTTCATCTACTGGATGAGTTTCTTTGTGATTTCTGAGTGAAATCTTGTAATAGAAAATAGAAGTGATGAGATTGATTTCTTAGTGAGATTCGTGTATAATTTCTGAGGGCCTCTTGTGATTCAAAAATCGGCAGAACACTCTCATATTTTGTAACTTGTTTTTGCCCATTTCGGGAAGTGTGATAGTGGATTCGAGCTTAATTCGTATGGATGCTCAACGGGGATGTAGGCGTTAGTTGGTCGCCGAACCTCAGGGCCTTTGGCCGAAAATTCCTTCACGTTCCTTTATTTTCTGCACTTTTATATTTTGTATTTTACTGTAAAATACTAGATTCATAAAGGGGTTTGTAACACTAGAAACTACAGTATATATCCTTTCAACCCCAACTAAAGTACTGGGAATAGGGCCTCCAGTACCCTTTATGCATCTAAATACTAATGGAACACTGTTATTTCTACCTATGGACAAGAGAAGCCAACTAGCCAAGGCCTGAGGCAGAAGAAACAAATATGCAGCAGAACGATGTTATGGCATATACGCAGCAATGCTTTATAGTATGGCAAGAACTTACAGAATCCTAAACGTTCAGCCCAATGACATCTGTATGTGCCATTTATATGCTATAATATACTAGTTGTTTGTGATCGTCACTAACAGATTCTTGAGCTATGGAATCTTCTGGTTCTTCTTTTGGGAGATGTTGATCGAAGATTTCCCACCAGAAAATGTTTCCGGGATCGACAAGTATCTGCCAAGTTGATTTTTTCTGTACTTGTAGCAAACTGTTCCGTTGAATAACTCTATAGGTATGGGGAATTATTGGCAGAAATGATACAGGTGTTGTGTTGATAGCATCTGTATGGTGCAATTTTCGTGTTTGTTGTGTCAAGAACCAATAAAAATCTGCCTAGTATTTCTCTGTAAAAATTTTATCCATTTTTCTGTACTTGTAGCAAAACTGTATTCCATGAGGGTTTTGCGTTTTGGAGGGTTATGTTTGAAGGACCCTGCTACATTTAAATGGGGCGACAGGTGGCACAACCCTATAGGTGGGTGGTTTGTTCGTAAACCCTACTCAAATAGAATAATCCAAGTTTGAAATTAGCTAAGAAATGGATTGGGAAACTATTTGAAACTAGCCTGTCTGTTGAGATTTTCTATTTAAAATTGATTGTCCAACCAGTGATTCAATGACACGTCATTTAAAATTAACGTATTCAATTTTTCTCTTATCGTCACTTGTGTTTAAAAATAAATTTAAAATAATGTATCAATAAATTATTGATGTACAGCAAGTTGGACAATCAATTTTGAATAACAGATCTCAACTCAGCTAGTGTATTGTCACAACTACTACTTTTTCTTTTGGGCTTTGAGGCCCAACTAACATTACTTTCATGGAAATTTGATGGAAATAGCACTAGATGAGGCCGTACTTTAACTTGTAGAACTGTTTTTTATATTTTATGCCACGCCTTGTGTCTATAGAAGAAAAAAATCAGTTCATTCGAAATTTATTTAACTTACGCAGCATTACTTACCGTAAGACGTAGATTGTGCCTACGCAAGTCCTTAAAAGAAGTGAGGAAGAAGTCAAATTAGATCTTACAAAAAGTCATCGAGAGGTGCTTCCGTGATTGACGTCCAGGGTCCATGTGGTCCTGGACGGACAGGGATGGCCTGGACGTGTATCTTTTTTCATAGTTATTTTTGGGATATCTGTACACAAAAATATATTTAACGTCCATAAGAAAGAAATACAATCTATGTAAGCTCGCAATGACTAATATAATGAAATGGTCGTTGTATTAGCAATTGAAGCAAAAGTCTCGAACTCCTTGATTTTTAGTAATAATTAAGCTTTATAAAGATTCAATTATCTTTTAAGTTTTTAGTCAACAGTAACTGAATAAGAAATATATACCTAGTTTATGAATAAGATTGTACCCCCAATACTTCGATTATTATAAGTCACCTAGTCCAAGCACCTTACATAGATGTATTTGCTGGAAAATTTAGCATAAATTATAATTTAACAACTAATAATTTACGTGCATAAAATTGGACAGAATTTTAATTTATGATGAGAAAACGAGAAATGCAAGAACATGAATTCGATCATCGACTAATGGATCCGATTAAATAAAGCATTAAAAATTGGTCAAAATATACTTTCTATACCAAATTTCAACAGAATTCATCTCAGTGGGCAAAATAACACACAATGTTTGGACTCCATTTTAATTTTAATACATTTTTTCTTTTCTTCTTTTCAACTGTATATTTCTTAATAAAATAATATCACACATGAATCCAAATTTTTTTCCTTTTTCAGCTACGCATTTTTTGAAATACTATTTCAAAATATATGTTCTCCAAAATCTCATTAAAATGGAGTCCAAACAAGGGCATATTATCTTAAGAGTCCAAACCCTCATTCACCATGAATCAAACTTTGACTTTTGATGAGATTTGGTGAGTAGGGACAGCCCTAAGTAAGTGAATTGAAGCTTTTACGTAGCCCCCAGTACGTGTACCGTGCAGTTATGCTCTTTAGACCAGCTTCAAGAAAATGAAAGGGGGCCCGAGGGCCGATCCGAATAAGCCGTTACATGCACGCCACGGGCTCAACATAAAAATTGAACATGTTTTTTACCGTAAAAATTATGAATAAATTCATTTAGGATTCCAAACACAAAAAAAAAAAAAAAAAAAGAAGAAGAAGAAGAAGAGTGAGGATTACTAATTACTCAAACAAGATTCTATACCGTTTTCTACTTTTATTCATATGGCTTGTCAGTGGCGGGGCCACATGGTGTCTTGTGGCGTCCATTGACCCTACAAAATTTTTATTTATTATTATTATTTTTTTGAGTTTTTCCCAAAATTTAAAATTTTAATCCTCTCCTTTTTTGAGTGTTGTGCAAAGATTTTTCCTTATAGGGCCAAATTTGAAACCACTAGTTAATTTCTCTTTCTTAGTCTCGGCTTTGTTAATTCTATCAAAATCTAACATCTTTCGTTGTTCAACTTGTTGATGATGACGACAACCACAAATGTAAAGCCACCTCTCTTCTCACCATTCATTATCATCTCACTCTTACGTTGTTTTAAAAAATAATAATAATAATACAACTTGCTTTTCGATCCTGTAATGAAAATAATCTAGCTCTTTCATTGTACCTTATATGAAATGTTTGTTTCATCTGCTGAATGTTGCTATGCAGATAGAGAGAACTAGGCACATGTACTACTGACATTTTGATTTGTTGAAATCTCATCATTCATCAAAATTTTAAAAAATACATTATACAAGCTTCCTTAAAATTCAAACAATGAAAATATTGAAAAAAAAATTGAAAATATGAAACCCATATCATAAATCCAATATAATTAAACTTAAAAAATTGTTAAGACTGCACACTTATTGATGTGACAAGAAAACTTTACTTACAATTCTCTTCAAATGTAAGAACCATGAGTAAAATTCTTTTCAAAATGGGCACTACAAGATTTTCGACCACAGATAGTATAGCACAAGTGATTAAACTTATTAATAATGAGAACACACTTTATCTAATTTTAGAAAACTAGGATTCCTGAATAATTTTCTTGCAGGTCTATCAAGTTGTCATTTCTCTTGACGAGACATCTTCACTGAATGGTTTTAATGCACATGCAAGCTCATCAAGCTTGTCCTGCTTAATTAAACGTGCACATACTTCGAAAAAAGTTTCTAAAACATCAAGTCTCTTTTGGCTCAAAATTTTTCACTCGTCCATTATCTCATCCCTACATGGATTTTTTTTTTTTGTCAAGTAGGTGAATGGAATTGGGATGGCTATAGATGAGTAAAAGTGATTGAATGATTAATAACTTTATAAATTTTGAATGAGCATGTAACCAAAAATAAATATTTATGATTATTCATTTAATTAAGTCTAAAGTTTTAACACAATTTATTACCACCTATGATTATCTTCCTCCACATGGACTTTTTTGTTCAGAAGACTGAACAAAATTTAGATGGATGATGGATAGGTAAAGTTGTTAAAGAGTGAGAAAGCAACCAATAATCCACTATCGCTCATCTAATGCTCGAGCGGAAAAAATAGTAACCTTGTTGTCGCCCATCTATTGCTCAAGCTACACACTGGTCGCTGGCCTGTTGTTGACCTGTGCTCGAGCGATGATGTTACGCATAAAATCATAGTTCATATTTTTCAAAAGTTTTATTCGGTGCATACTATCTATTTACCTTTTAATATATACACTTTAGCATAACAACAAATTTGTCTGGTTGTTCATTACATTCTTTCTCCATAATATCTTTTCTAGATTCAAGAACACATTCAAACCTTTAATTAATCTTTTGATTCTTTAGTTCATTCAATCACAACTTTAGAAAAAACATCAAGTTCACATGATCCAAAACATCCACTTCCTATACACAAATAGGAAGATACTTTCTCAATATCTTTCAAAGGTTGCTGAAGATTGAGGGGAATTGGACCAAAGCACAAGAAGAGTACAAGAACAAGGTGTTCTTGGTGATCTATAGGAAATAACAATTCAAAATGATTGGTAATAGGTGTGAGTGAAGTACATTTCAGCAAGTATTGGAGATTGCAGGAATTAGATCATCGAGTCTAGTGGATTTTCTAGGTCGGATCGTATTGTAAGTTTATTATTATCTATAAAGAAGTTATTGGTTCGGTCCCAAAGTTTTTGCCTAGTTGAGTTTCTATGTCAACAATTCTTGTATTTTTTTACTGCTTTCATATTACAAATTGTGGCAATTCCATGTGGGGTAGATTGACTTGATTGACTAAATATTTAGAATAATAAATAAGTGACTTGTTGCTTTTAATTGTATAATTCTGCAAGTTAGGTAAAAATTAATTGGCTACATACAACTGTCAATTGTCTTATTATAATTCTCCATTTTCTAAGCACCATGGTCTAAGCCACTTGATCTGATAGTTTAGTTTTGAAGACACCATAAAACCCTTTGGTTTTTCTTTGGAGGCACCTGCAACTCCTTTCTTTAATTTCGTCCTCTCAATAATATTGTTCCGTGTCTTATCCACATTATTTTCTGGTGCAATTCTGATCTAACAGGTTTCTGTTAAATTTGTAGAGGGAGAAATTGTGGAGTTAGGCGGTTATGGAAGTGGAAGAAGGTGACGGTGGGTTTACTCATTTTCTTTATTTACTGTATTTAAGTTTAAATTAAGGTGAAATTGTTATTTTATTTAAAAATTTTGACATTTCCCTATTGCATTAGTTTGAAAAGTTTGAGACTTGGATTTCATCATCACAGCTTTGAGGTACAATTGACCTCAAAAATATTAATTTAAGGATCGTGAAATCGTGAAATTCTCCACTAATGTCGACCCCAAATGTTATAGTAAAAAGTTGTTTTGACTTTAATTGATGTTTAAATGTTAGAGCTTGTTTGAGCCACATTATTTAAAAAAAAATATATATATTTTTCAACAATAATTTGACATTATTTCAATCACATTTTTTAATAAAATAATACTACGCGCAAATCTAAAATATTTCTTTATTTTTTAATCACACATTTCTCATTGATTTGACATGAATAATGCATTTTTTTTTTAGAACGTGGCTCAAATATGAACTTAATTTTAGTATGACATTTATGGTTTTATCAATTTCGAAATTTATATAGCTCGAAAATTAATATTAATGTTCGCGAACATAACTATTGACAATAGTCTGTCACCTTAATTTATTATACTGACTTGTAATGTTAACAAACTTTTCATAGTTGGGTTTAGTTAATTGACGATTTTACGAATAATAAGAAATTCACTGTGGACACACATGAAGATTTCTTAACTAAGAAGCAATAAAAATTTAAAAGGACAAAGACTGCAGTACTCTAGCTCATTTAGGTTTTCTATTAAGGGTACGAGTGGAAGAGCCCAAGAAGAAAGAACTCTTCTAAAATTAAGAATTAAATGAGACATAGAATTGATAATGATAAGAACGTGTTACCATTTTCGATTTAAGGTTTAAAATTAAATTAGATGAGTTTACGTAGTTGTGCTTTTACATGTTTTCCATAAAAGCAATACTCAACTGATGGCAAAAAAAAAAAAATAATAATAATAATAATAATAAAATTAAAAAAATAGCAAAATGGTTTGCTGCAAACGATAAAGTAGGTCACATTTGGAATTAGGGTTTTGACAAAGTTTTTGATGATATTTGACAAAATTTATGATTGAAAAGTTGATAAAAGGCGTTGATCTATGAAATTCCTCGTTAAAATTATTGATCAGTTGACAATTTGATAAACTTTTCGCAAAAGTTTATCAAATAATCAAAATTTAGCCCATGTTGGGTAGATATTATTGAGAATAGATTTTGTGAAAAGTATTTCAAAAAAAAAAAAAATTAGTTTAAAAGTATGGAAGAATTATGAATTTACCTGTAAAATTATTTTTTTGAAAGGATGTATAATTAAAAATGAGTTATATTCAATAAATAAGGACCAAATATGACCTTTGTTTTTTTACTTTTCATTCAACGCATGTTTAGCAAAATTTAAATTTTATGGTAAAATTGCGTTCATTTATTATTCAAACATCGCAATACATAAGCATTTAAAAATTTAAACTTTGATAATCATGCACTCCTTGTTTGACCATATTTTTTTAATTTTTATATTTTAATCATATATTTCATATAACTCATATCTTTGATTGATTTTTTAATTATATATTTCAATATTTTTTTTTAAAATTTATTAAAAATTTAATTTTTATCCAAATCAATTTGAGACTAATAAGTCAAAATACACTGGAGAAAGGCCAGTGGTGAGCCTCGTTGGATGTGTAGGGGTCTGGAATTGAGCAGCTAAATCTGGGATTCTCAAACTTTCTTTAGAGTCAGAGAAATCAGAATTGTTACAATTTCCAAAGCGTCCCTCCAAGTCAGTGAATGGGTGACAAGAATGAGGGATTTCCCACAATTGTTGACTCATTCTACCCACGATTTCACTACTTAATATCGAAATTGCCACTCAGCTAAAAATTTCATCAATGAGAATGATAATGGAAAATCAATTGGAGATCTCTGAATTGACCCTTTTTTTTTTTTTAATTATATGTTTACAATGAATTTTGAAATAATAGATTGATGAAAAGTGTGTAGTTAAAAAAAAAAAAATTTAATTTGTATACAATATTATTTTATTGAAAAATATGTTATTGAAAATAAAAAAAATATATTTTTTGAAAATAATGGGAATCAAATAAGGGCTTGATAAAATTAAACGTTGTTTGATCGTCATTATATTTAGGAAAAATAATGTTTTGAATGTTGATTTTTAGGAGAATATGTAATTAAAAAGTAGGAAAAATTTTGAGTTTACGTGCAGAATATTTTATTATGTAAATGTATTATTAAAAATGAATATGTAGAAAAAAAGAATTTTTAAATAATGATTATCAAACCGGGCTAAAGTTAAATGTTCGAGGTTGATGTTTTTTACACTGCAAAACTATAGATTTACATTCTATCATTTATTGTTACTCGCTAAATAATTAAAATTCAAGTTTTACACAAATTTAAATTATTAAAAAAAGAATTATTTTAGTTACATTAACCTCTAATAATCATTTCTTCAATTTCTTGCGGTTTAGAAAAACAATCCTTTCGCCCAAGATCCACTATTATAACAAATTTATTCGACTCAAGTATTACAAATAATATTATTGTTACCTTCTAGAAAAATGATAACAATTACTTAAACAATTTATAATTCAAACATTTATTTGTAATTAACCAACAAATCAAACGTGTGGGGCCCCATTTAAGCACATGGGTACACCAACTTGGGAAATATTAAAGGAGAAATTAGGGCAGCAAGTAATAAATGTACAATTTCTTCACCACTCACTTCAGACAATTTTTACCACATTTTATTTTGAGTTAAGCCAAATACACGAGGATAACCTTACGGGTGATCGCGCCCTCACATGCTCAGCGTGGATCCTCCATAAATAAAATAATTTCGACCCTATGTTGTGTGTATTGTGTTAACTCCATGATCATCTATGCGGGCACTGTAGCTCGATCTTTTTATTTTTCCACACAAGTTGTATTAAAAGAGGCCTAAACCAGCTATTTAGCATTAGTCAAATCTTAGACTTACATATAGAGTACAAGACCCTCAAGATTGTCTAGTCTTTTTCACACGCACGATCAAAATTAAATGGTTAAAGATTAGGTCAATGAATTCAACCTTTACCACAAATAATTGGGAATTGATCAAAAGTCTCTCTAGCATAATAAGACTAGATAGATTTATTGAGATGAATCGTGTCATGTCAGTACCCGATAAAGAAAATGGCCAAGACAATCCATTTTTATTTTTTTATTTTATTATTATTATTATTATTTTTTTATATTCAGGTATCCCATCTTACACTAAACTAAATCCTGAACCCCCAAGACCCTTGTCTCTAGAACCTTGGAGGGGATAAATCGCGGGTTATGCCTCAACTGGATCACAGGTTTCTCCCATTGCCTGTACACTTCTGCACACAAGAGACCCTCCTTCACAGTAATTGCTCCATACCAAATATTTGACCGCAGGTTCCCATCAGGAATCGAACTCTCCACCCTGTCGCTGGAAGCAAGACAATATTGATTGACCAGTTGAGCTGTACCCCGGGAGGCCAAGACAATCCATTTTTAGCTAGAGTTGTGTCAAGTGGTCACGATTGCTAAACTCTAATTTTTTAATAGTAGTTATTTCAAAATTATTTTCTAAAGAAAATATTGAAAAGACCAGTGGGTCAACATATTGGACCGAACACCTCTACTTCAAGCCTCCACCATACATATAAGTGCTACAATTAAATCTAATTTTGATTTTTTTGCCCTTGAACAGTTAATTAGTGTATGCTAATGATGATTTAATTTGGAAAAGATTGAATAAACGTTCCTTAATTGTATTCAATAGGGTAAGGTAATCAGTTACTCATTTGATGAGGAAATAAAATTAAATCTATTTTCTATCAAATGAAAATTGACTACTTGATAATTCTATTTAACCTAATGTTACCTTAAAATAATTACTATTACTAAAAATTTATCTTTCTTAGTTTTAATAAATTTAGGCTTATTATGTGATTTTTTTTCTTTTTGGTGAATTCAATTTGTTTCAATACCATTAAGAGCCTGTTTGGGAGTAATTTTGAGAATTGATTTTTTGATCGTTAGGAGAAAATGGGAGTCCACTTGTAAGAGAAGAAGTCAAATATGATGGTCGGAATAGTGAAATAACGGTAAAAAATCAATTTTTTGGGAGGAAAAAATCAATTTTTTGGGGAAAAAAATCACTCCCAAACAGGCTCTAAATTATGAGAAGAATCATTGTGAGATCGATTCTTTATCTAATGTACTATTCATTAAAATACTATCTAATTCTTCATTTCTCGTTAATTATCGAACTTAAATATGATATTTTATAGAGAAATTAAGGGCCCGTTTGGTAGAGATTTTGAGAATTGATTTTTTGACCGTTAGAAGAAAAGTGGGGTCCACATATGAGAAAAGAAGTCAAAAATTACGGCTTGAATAGTAAAATAATGATCAAAAAATCAATTTTTTGGGGCAAAAAATCCCCACCAAACGGGATCTAAACAGTGGTTTCTATTCAATACTGTATCATAGGCTGTTAATGCATTATCTCAGTGGCACATTTTTCTAGCATGCCAGCTACATTTTGGAGATGAAATAGCCAATCTTATATATGTTTCAAACACATAATTAAGTAGAAGATTAATAATAAGAGATGTAATGATTAAGCAAAAGAAGAAAATTTGCACACAGCTGTAATAATGAAGAAAAATGGAGCATTTTATATACCCACAATGTGTATTTCAATTTTCAAGAGAGGAAGAAAAGTAACGTAGTCGGCAAGGGACATTTAAATGAATATAAAATTAGCAAAATAAATTACCACATACATTAAAATAGAATATTAAAAACTTTAGTCAAAGATTTTTTATGGGAGGAAATTTAGAGAGAATTTATGATGTTTGTCTCCTATTCCCTACTTTCTTTTCTGCTATAAATCCACCCCCTAACCCTTCAACACTCCCCAACCGATCATCCACGATCCATTTCTCTCTCTCTCTCTCTACATACACCGAGCAAAGACAATCCAGTTTTGCAGTTTTAACTTAAATTTATGAAAAGGGTTGTGATAAAAGTATGGAGAATCTGTAAAGCTCAGGAGGGATAGCGCCATTGATAAACGATCATATATAACTCTCGGCCAGCCACCGTCTTTGGTGGTGGTGCTGGTGGACAAGGGTTGTGATCGTGAAGGTAGATCTATAACGCTATCCATCCTGAGTTTCATGGTTTCTTTGTACTGCGTACCTCTCGTACAAATGATGTTAAGGCTTCCATGTTTGCAGAGGTAGAAATGATGACTCCAAATGGGTACGGCCTTGCTTAATTAATGCATGTTAATTTTTACACAATTACTACTCGTGCATGTATTTTAAAGTAATTTATGAAATTTTTATGTTGTTATTGCCACATATTTGGACATTATATCTGACAAAATGATATTTTCTTGATTTAATCGATGTTAAAAAGTTAGCATTTAACCATATTTTTCTCGATTTAAAGACTAATTTTTCTTCAAGAGATCAAGAACTTGGTTACTAAAGCAGTACTTGTAGAAAACATTATGAAAACCAGGGCCAGTTTATGCAATGTTGAGATTGGAATTGGTGGTGCAGATTACGTTGAGTGAAGAGATTTATTTTTGTGAATATTATTGTATAATTTAATGTTGGGAGGCAAGAAATCTTGCTACTTGTACAGATTTTTTGTAAATGGCAGAATTTAATTGGTTAGTTTAACTTTGATTTTTATTCAAGATTTAATGAAATCTTGTCAGTGGACATTCAATCAATCTGTAGACCTTAACACGTAGCATTTCTCATCTGCATTATTATTTGGAAAAGAAGACTGATTACAAAAATTGACTGATAACCATTTTTATTCAGGCCCTGGCTTGATCGGGCTTTTCCTGAAGTTTCTATATTTATTGCTAAACTTAGATTTCTGCAGTTCCTGCCCAGATGTACAGGGTTCAAATGTTCAATCATATTTCTCATACAACAAAGCTGTTTGTATTTATATATTATTGTTACATGTTGTATAGATTATGTAAATAGAACAAAAAAACATTTTTATCCCAACCGATCATTCTCTATATACAATCTCTCTTTATACGGGGAGATTAATCTATGTAAGATAAAGATGTATACGCGAAGGATTTTGACAAACAACCTGCAATAGGACTTATCAAAAGAAAAAAAAATTAACCTCAAAATTTGGAGGGTCACTTGACCTTGCATGATTCCCATTGTCGAGGTGGGTCCCATCAGAATTTAAAAATCAACCCGTCTGTATTGTCTGTGTGCGGTCATGTTCGTGGGCACTGTAGCCGATTCCATATGCAAATATGGATGTGTACATATTACAATTGAGGGGAGATATTTTCGCCAGAAGGTGGAGATGCTCTGTGGTGCCATTGCTTGGTGTTACTAATCATTTGTTAATTCCAGAGTTAAAATTGAATTTTCAAATTTACACAAACTTTAATGTCTACATTTTTTCCCCCAATTATTTATACATTTCATTGATTTTTTTTTTTGGTATATTTTTTAATGTTGTCCACTTTGGCTCAATCAAATTATTACATTAGAGACAACACCAAAAAAATTGAGAGAATCTAAAAATATATATATATTTTATTCTTAAAACATAATTCATAATGTCAAAAAGCAAATAAAATTAGAAATTTTTTAATATCATCTCATTATATTTTGTAAGCATTTTTTAAATAATCTCGCTACAGATATTTATAAGTAGAAATTGTGCTAATTACTTAGGTTTGTTTTAAAATTTTATTTTTACTTATAAATCAATAAATTACTGAAAAAGTGAGCTCCTAAAAGTATCGGGCAATATCTTAATTAGCAATTTTACCATATGCTAAGGTCAAAATACGTGACGATAAACTACTAAACAACAATATCGTAGTGGCAAGTTAAAAATGATCGATCAACACAAGGTTAAAATTCGTAACCGGTGAGTGTGAAAGCGAACGTTCCCAATACTAACAGCCACCACGATATCGCCGTTTCATGCTTTTGCGATACAAATTGCCCACGACATACTTTGAGCAGCCATTTCTAACTTGCCACTACGATATAGTTAGTTGGCTTTTATGAGCGCAGGGGCGAACTCAGACCTTTAGTATTGTGGGGTCAAAATTTTAAAAATAATTTTTTTAATAAACAACATAATATCAATGAAAATAAGTTAATATATATTTTGACACTTTGAAAACGTCGTATAATTATATCATTATTAATATTATTAAATAAATTTTGCTACTTGTATAATTTTGTTTATCATTTCGTTGACAAATGCTGAGCTAACATTGAGTAAATTAAATTGAATATAGAAACTAAATGAATTGAAATAAAATTCAAGTTTAGTTCAGAAAGTAAATGAAATTCAAATTTAAAGCAAACATAATTCGAAAGTAATTCAAATTGCATTTAATCTGTAACGATCCTAAAAAATTTATGTCATATTTCATGTAAAACTTCCGAATGAAATGATCTAAATTATATTGAAAATTTTATCGTGCAAAAATAAATTAATTGAATTTTTAAAAAAAATGAGTTAGACGTCTTTTTTGAGGCAAACGTTTGATACATATTTAACTATTTTCGATATCCGTTTGGACCATTCAATATGAAAACGATGTAATTTTCGAAACAAACTTTTACATGACATAGATGATTTGTGAATTCAGATAGCACATGATTGCAAACGAATGTTTAAAGTTAGGATATTATTGAAATTCTCAAAATATTAGTTTCAAATGACCTACTATAGTTGACCACTTCGCATACCATTAATGAGTGAAAAACTAGGCCATGAACACTTCAAAATGGTATTAAGAATGTAATATTTTGACTTCATTTGACATCCTGACGAATACATCAAAGTAGATTGTAAAAAACAATACAAAAAAACAAAAAACCAAAAAAAAAAGAGGGGCAAAATTTTGTGAGGCCATTTGACCCCACATGACCCCATGTGGGTCCGCCCCTGTATGAGCATGAGAGTGAACATGAACATGAACACGAACACTTGATTTTTAATCATATTCGTAGAATGCGAAGTCAAGATGATTTGTTATAGCAAGTAATGGCCCTCCATCTGTCGATTTAATTTTGAAAATGCAGAATCTTCTCTCTCCTCGTAAAATAGCTGTGTTTGAGTTGGGCATTTTTGAAATGGAGCAATACTCCTATTCTCGTGACGTGCTCGTTCGCCCATCATAGTTTTCGCAATGTCTGACGTTGTGCTGCTTCGTAAGGTTCAATCCTTGCACAACAGTCATATCTTCCACCTTGGAATGTACAATACCAAAAATAAGGCTTTCAAGGTGAACATATACAGAGAAGAAAATAAGACCATAACACATTTTTCAGTTCCTTTCTCTTTGGTCCCAAAAGTCAAGATTCTTCATAGTATACAACAAAAGGAAGGGGTAATATGTACATAAGAGAACAAGGCCAGTACAAATAAATTACAATAACAGGCAGTTTACGTTGTTGAGGTCCAAGGAGAGTCGTCCGCCGCAAAATCATCTAAAATCCCAACAAGCAGCAAAAACAGTATCACTCTCTCTCTTTATCTTATCAAGTCATCGAGTTCACGCACCTTTCACGCTTCCAGGATCTACACAGTAACAGAAACTATACGTAAAATGAAAATTGTGGCCATAAATGACACAAGTTACATCCTTTTTCTCTACATAAACGAACCAATGAAAACTTAAGTTCAACAGAGTAAAGTCCCCCTCGAATGCACATGTCTACTGGTCATTGCCTTTCATGTCGTCTGGTCATTGTAAAAGGCAAAGGCAACAGGTCAGCGGCAATAAACTCATGATACTAGTCGAACAAGATTGGAGAAATCAACTATAAAAAAACATAGCTCAGCAGCTGAGAAGAAACTCGTAATGAATACAATTATCACCATCCAAAATGTCAAACAAGGAAACTCACTGTTCAATAGAATCTATCAAAGATGTTTATCGTTTTCGAACAAAAGAATAATACGTCTCAAATAAAAGTAGACTTAGCATTCAAACTCTCAAAGAACCTGGTTCAAAACACGATCGGAGACTGTAACTTGTACTAATAGTCGTAGCGTGGTATTTAATGTGCAGTCACATGTCCTACAGGTTTGAAAAACTGAAAATACTATAAATTATTAAGAAAAATTAGTAATCCAAGCCAAAAGTCCAATAACAAATTTTTTTATGTGTGGATATGCTATTGTATGTTATCCATGACAAGGAGAAAAAAAGGAGAGAGAAAGGAAGCAAGCAAAATGAATAACGATTTTTCAATATATAAAAAAGCCACTTTTTTTAATTCTCTGACTCATGATCGTAGAAGGCTCACTATATACTTTTGTTCTTGAAAATGTTTTTCACTTACTAACTGATTAATCAAAACATTATAGTTTACATTGGTTTCTTAGTAAAAAACTAGTCACAATATATAAAGTGCAGTAAGTCGTGTTGTAACATATTTGTTCTTACTAGTTATTACAAAAGGTTCTGTAATCTATGTCGATTACTGAAAACTCAAAAGTTTTCTAGTTAAATGTTTCTGTTTCAACATCCCATATATAGCTCAAAAGTCTTAACCCATTGACAAGAAGAATGCGGGGGAAAACAGAGCATATTTGAAGCAAAACATAGTACAATGACACTACTGAGGTGATGCATTTCATTTATCCCATGATAAAATTCTGTCACAAAACAGAACTTAAAAACATAACATTAGTAGAATAAATCATTCTACAAATTAGTATGTTCCAAAGCGCCCAAAAAGAGAGGGAGGATATGGGGTGGGCATACGCTGAATCCAGGTATAAGAGAAAATTGAACACAAAAATAAAGCCATGCTCAGTAGAGAATACTCCACGAATTGATGAAAGTCAAAGATCAAAAATAAAAAACAAGAAATATCCAGCCAACGTCGTTCTAATAAACAAGGAAACTTGATTCTACTGGTTGGTAACTTAAAATTAATTTAAGATACATTAAGCTTGAAAATAAAGATAAGAGTAAGCTCATAAATAGGTCATCTTCTCCCAAATTTTGTTGTCCATGAATGTCAATAGTATCGGCATGCAGTTTATGCGCCACCTTATGCACACAGAAATATAAGGATGAACAAGTACACAGACTTACCAAGGAAGTATGCAATCTTTTTATTTTGATCAGTTATTCTGAAAGGTAGCATATAATATGCCACAATGTTTCCAGGCCAGAATATTACCTAGAAATTGACAGATTCATACATTCTCAACAAGTCTACTCCTCAGATCTCCTCAAAATAAATATACCAGTGTTCCCATGCCAGAATTTTCACTAGAATTGACAGAATTGTACATACTCTACTAGTCTACTCCTCGGATCTCCTCATTGAAAATACCATCAGCATCCAGCTTAGAAAACAGAGCTATGATAGCCAACAAAACAACATTTACTAAATGATCCCAACATGGAGAAAGTATCCCAACCAGCGCCAAAGGCCAAACCCCTCAAATTGCTTCGAACACGTATTAAAAGAGAAACTCTACTTGTATATCAGGCCAAACAGTCCATGTGTTTTTAAGAAGTCGGATTGATGCCAGCAATCATCAATTCATGTTAGCACCATTAATCTATATAAAATTACACAAAGTCCTGAGCAACACCCATCATTTGAATCAAGATTTCTTAGAAAACTCAGATACATAAAAAGCGAAGTAGGAAATCCCAATTCTCATCCTTTGAAACCTTCCATCCGGTAAAAAGCCATGGCACAGTCACCAAGTCGCCACTAGAACCTACCACCATCATTGCAATGTAGAGTTCTGTTATTTCAATCAGACATAATGTGAGAAGCCCATAATAAAGGGTCTGATATTCTTTCATCAAGCTGGGATCTCCACCTTAGGGTTGGACATGATTCGGTTCAGTTCGGTTCAATTTTTTCCGAATTTTCGGGTATTTAGTAAGTGAAACCTCCGAGTCCAAATTTAATTATTGAACAATTCAAGTTCGATTCCAAGATTTCGTACAATAATTAAATTTTTTATATTAACAACAATGCTAAATTAATTCAGTTATGACATGTTCAATCTTAACTCTTATAAAATAACGTAGTCCAATCCCATGATACTTTTTGCTCATCCCTTTGTTTAGTTCTTCATAGATTTGATTGTTAAAATCACAAAAATAAAAAAATAGCGAACTCACAATAATGAAGAGAGGAGCAGCCAAGCTTCCAATTCAATTTCTCTATAACTGCAAAAATGGTAGAGTAAAAGATTTGGGTAAAACTTAGGTCAATTTGATTAAGTTGGGCTTAGATGAAAATTAGAAATAGGAAAATTATATTTTGGGCTTGAACTAATTAGTTAGCAAATTTATTTAAAAAACAAAATAATTTGACTTATTTAAGAGAAAAATAATTAGGGAGATTTGATTCTTATTCGATTATTCGATTTTTAGTTTAAAATCGAGAACCGAACCGAACTTGTCGGTTCACAATTCAAATATCAGTTCAAGGTTTTTTACTTGACAAGAATTGCTCAATTCGGTTTAGTTCAATTCAAGTCCGGTTAAATTCGGAAGTTTTGTCTTGTCCTATTCCTCATCACATCCAATTTTCATCAGCCAAATTTCATTTTATCAGTACTTTTTAAAAAAAATTTGGGTGATATCACCGAAGTCCCATACCTTCTTGGTTCTATCAAATAATTCAGTGATGGCCCAGCTGTCCATTTTTCTTTTGTAGTTGCACAATATCTAATTTCTGGAACCTTTTAAAAGGGATACCTCTGAATCAAATATGGCGAATAAAACTCAAATTTATAGGAATTGGGCTTCTTGTTGCATTCAAATATTGGCACTTGATGACCTGGTTTGTTTAATACATTAAAGGATGCTGCGACTTCATGTTCAGAGAAAAATGACGACTCTGGTTTGGAAATAAAATCTTTGCCTCACTAAATCAAAGGTGGGCGGAAAAACACGTACTATTTATCTTCACTGGTTCAACTCCAGACTGTGAGACTAAGAGTGGATGGGTTGCTTCACTAAATCAAAGATGTGAATCATAAAAAAGCAGGGATTGTGAGATTAAGAGGGGATAGGTTGCTTGGATGTTATGCCTACCTACCTACCTAGTAACTCCTATTTATCTTCACTAGTTCAACTCTGGCATCTTATTTTATTTTAGACGGTTGGGTTATGAGATGAAGGGACTGCGGTAGCGATAAGATGGTGGTGGAAACTATGGGTTGTGGAGATGGTAATCTTGTAGTGTCAGTGGAATTGTGTTGAGGGTGAGGCAGTGATGAGGTGTATGGTGTTGTTCGGAGAAGGCAGCAGATGGCTAAGAGGATGGAGCTATGTTCCTCAACCGTCACGTGAATAGAGAGAGTTTTCTCTCATTTCATATAACAGTCTGGGTGGATGGAAGATTATAACCTCATGTCTAGTTAATCAAAGTATGAATGCCAAGATCGCAATAGGCTACGGTTTAAAACAAGTGAGGGTCCTTCATCATGTCACCAATTTACGAAGGTTCATATACAATTTAAACGACATGAATAAACAAAAGAGAGTTAAGTTTTTCCTTGAAGTATGTTAACCGCATCTGATGAAGTACTAGAGAGGTGTGGACTCTATTGTAAAATGGAAGGCAAACATATAGCCATTACCAAAATATTGTTTGTTAGCAACTAATATCTACAAAAATAAAAAAATAACTCACAAAATATAAGCAACAAATTACCTCAAAAATCGGGAAAAAAACCATGGAATCATCAGCAAAATTAGTCTATGCCAGCAACCTTGTACCTCAATTTCATATTATGATTCTCCTGCCAAAAATGTTAAACCAAATTCAAATATGAAACAATTCAGCCAATGATTAAAAATGAAATTGCATCCAGCTTCAATCTAAAGATTGAACCTTTCTTCTCATTCCTACCTGACCAACAACCTTAGCAGAGGTCTGCTCCACCAATTTTGACAGTGCATCAATCTTGCAAAGCATTTTATCATACAAATCCTCCAACTCACCCATGTAATTTGCGGCCTCAGAGCCCACTAGTTTACTCATCCTCCCAATTTCAAACCCCTCTGCACACATATCCAACTTCTTCTGATTTTTCAAAGCCCTCCTTATGGCCTCCAAAGTCTCACACTCTTCATCCTCCACCATCGCATTAGAGCCTCTCAAGTCGCAGTTGATCAATGGGAACGGAACATTGGGGCTGAAAGAATCGTAATGGGATCGAAAAGATGGACCAATGTTAATAATATTCAAGCTCTTGGGCTCAAAGGTTTTGCTGGGAATGCAGTACTCATAGGTTTTATACTCATGGGTGTGGATTAACTTATCTTGAAGCGGTGTGGTTAAGAGAAGAAACAGAGATGGTGGGTGTAAGGCAGTGGAGTTGTGTGGAGTGAAGGTGAGAGAAGAGGAAGAGGAAGAGGAAAGAGAAAGGGTGGTTAAGGAGTCTCTGAGTGAGGGACGGAGAGGGGTTTTACGGCGGGAGGAGAACCAGCCGAGGAGGTTAGAAGAGGAGGATAGAGTGATCGGTAGCGGGAGGGGGAGGTGGGAGGGGAGGGAGATGAAAGAGGTGATGGTAGCGGTGAGAGATGGGCCGGTGGTGGCGGTGGCGTCGTCGTCGGAGAGGGGAGTGGAGTCGGAGAAGACAACATGGCCAAAGAGAAAGCCGTGAAGGTCGCCGGAGGAGGCGGATGAGCGGTGGAGTAGGGAGGCTAAAGTGACTCCCGATATTAGGATCTTCTCTATTGAAAAGTCGCCCATTACTCTAATGGATTGTGAGTTCAACAATTACATGGCTTCAACTGAAATTGCTTATTAATGCATTTAATTTACAATTCATTCCATTATTACTATTATTTTGCGGTTTTCTTGGAAACCAATCATAAGCTCTCATTGAGATTGACATCTGCAAATAAATATCATAATACAAAGAATCAACCGAGTTATTGAAATCAGTTTGCGAATCATGAACATAAAGTAAAAAGTATCACAACCAACTTCAAATGGTATTAACTTGCATTCAAAGATTTCACTTTTAGTCCTTGTAAGACTCCAAGAGCATTGCATTCAACTACCTCAATCTTGTAAGTGTAACATTGAGTCAAGTTTGCTCCCTCCTAGAGTGCAATTGCCTCAGTAGTCTTTGATTCGAAACAATGAAAAAATTTCTTGGCGACAGTGCCCAAATGGTCCAGTATAACAGTCCCAGTTGCCAGTTGCATACTTTCTTGGTCATCCGAACAGTGGCATCAGTGTTTTGTTTGAATTTTCCATTTGAGGGTGCCATCCATTTTACTAATGGACGAGATTCCACAGTGTTTATTAATGATCTCTGTCAAATGCAAGTGAGGCATGTTGTTACCTTGAAAGTCTTTTCCTGATGGTAAATACCAATTCTCAACCAAGCTTGTGATCGACAGAGAGGCACTAAAGATATCCCTGCTCTCCCGCTCGAGCTGTTTCCTTGTCACAGTTGCCCCTAGTTTTGACGAGGAGATAATTCTCAACAAGTGTTCACCACACAATTGCTGTTTGGTTCAAGCTCTTTCATGGAAGTAGGAGACAGATAGACAATCTTATGTTCGCTCCAAAATTTGCAGGCGTTGCCAATAAAAATCAGTTTTTCCCCAAGTTTGTGGATTTTGGTTTTGCAATAACGGTTGAAATCAGAAGCTTCGCACGTACAGTGCCGATATATTTCATCCACAATCCAGCTTTTTTTGATGTACCAAAGTCAAACCTTTAGCAACAAACAAAACTGATTACTAACATGGCAGCAGTTGAGAGTAGAAACACCAGCCATAAACGACAGATATTCCTTCAAAAGTTACAAAACCACAAAAAAGTACCAAGGTTGCCAAAATCCATTACAAAGGATGCATATAGTCAACATTAGTTTAGATGTCCCATATAGTATAGAAAATACAAATAAATCATCTGCTACACAAAGTTGCTCCAAGCATATGTTCAGTTCCAGATAAATTATATATTAGGACAGGTGAGAACGCCAGAAGTTGGAAACTTAGAAGGTCAATCCATTCCATCCCACGCTGTAAAAACAAATAACAAGAGTATAGTGCTCTTGAAAAGGATTATATACAAAGAAAGATATAAGTTTATTTAAGAATCCACTTATTTGAAAAGGCAGGCATTTTGTTGTAAAGTAAACCAGACATCTTAAAATGGAACAAAGTATATTGCAAATAAATGGCATTCAAAAGAAAATCTTATCGTCCATGTGAATAATCAATATCTTGAATCCAATAACTTTTCAAAGCTTTCTTCCGAAGGTTTCACTTCAAGGCAACGAATAAAACCAAGATGCATATAATTCCCATGAGCCCCCCTAGCAAGCTAAGTCGCATGGAATCTTTATTGCCCGAGTCGACCAAAGGCTCATGTCTAATCCTTTAGCTAGATTGTCGAAAAAAAAGTTTGTCCTCAAACTCAAACAAACAAAAATAATTATCCTCTAGAACCAACCCCCCCCCCCCCCCCCCAC
>NC_036248.1:18227326-18236807 GCF_002742605.1 Olea europaea var. sylvestris | reverse complement strand
ACCTTAACTAAAATTTCGAAAAAAAAATTTTTCCCCAAAACCAAAAAAAAAAAAAAAAATTTCCCCCAGAACCCCCCCCCCCCCCCCCCGGCACCCGCATGAAGTCCGATACTGAGAACGAGAGGCAAATGATCGTAGATCATCCCAACTCACAAATCTTGAGATATATTAGTTTGTGTATGAGTAAATCAGAACACAGTAGCACAAATCTAATAATAAAGTATCAGTGTGAATAAGAAGATAGTATTCATTATCTGCAACATTCATGCCTTTAGTTTTAATAGGAATCAAGTTGAAGACGAACAAGACTGCATTACAACTTAGCTTTGCTAAACACAACTTTCTATAGCATTCCCACGAGGCAATAATAATAATGCACATATCTATCCTTTTTATAAATTTTATGTTATTAATGTTTTGAACATTAGAGTGTCATTAAAATTTATTTTCTTTACAGGTAATGAAAAAGTTCAATCTCCAACCCCGATGAGTGAAATTGTTACCGATAACCAAGTTCAAAGGCCCGATCCGAAAATAACGTGGACCGTTGGAAGTAACTTAAGAAGCTAATGCTACTCACGACCCATATATATTTACCTATTGGATGACTTTTGAATCTTGGTCCATTTAGCCCTATTATTGATCCAAGTAAAGCTTAACATATTCCTATATATATATGTTGCTTTTTCCGTAGACGTTAGTGTGTGATTTATGTATGACATTAGAGAAAAAGTGGCTGCCTCTTCTTGCTAAAGACGGCTACCTTTATGGAAGAAAAATTGGTGACTTTTCTTTGCAGATTTTGGTCTCCCTTTGTGTCTTCTTCCATTGTCTTTTTCTTACCTTTGTGGCTTGTAAATCATCACCGTTATCTTGTCCTTTATGGGTGAGATTGAGAAACAACCAAGGTAAATATATTGGTTGTGGGTTGAATCTGTTTGGATTGGTTGTTTGGTAGAAAAATATATTGTGAAATTGAGCTCGAAAATTACCGATTTTAAGATCTTGGAATGAGCTTCCATGATAATTGGTATTAGAGCTTTAAGGTAGTGGATTTTGCTCAAAAATCAACATAATCGAGGCAGAAATTAGATAGAAAAGCTGTCCAAAAAATTTGCCCAAAAATCGAGGTTTTTTCCTTGATTTTCAACCAAACCAGAAGGACTTTGGTGAAACGGAGATCACTGGGGTGAAGTGCAGGTGGAGGCGATCCTGATATTCAGGGTGTGACTAGCAGTAACGGAGCGTGGCTACGCAGAAACTGTTGGCCTCTTCTGGCGGCGTGTGAGGAGGAATTCGGCAAGGTCTCTTCAGGCAATTTGTTCTTGACATTTTTTCTGACATTTTGGTGTTGCTATAGTTTTCTATTCCAATTCATACGGTAGAATATGAATAGATTTATCTTTCACGTGTTCGGAATTCGATTGTGGTTGGTTGATTTCTACAGTTGCTGGAGATTTTAAGATAAATAGTGATGACCCTAAAGTGGTACGGACTTAGATTGGTCTACTCTGATATATTTGCTTATCCCATTTAAATTTTAATATTAGCGAGTAATCGTATGAGGTGACATTAGGGTTGTGGTTACTGTGTGGGGTAATCATTACTTGTGCTAGAATTCAAGAATTATTTGCCATATTTGAAGTGTGGGTTTTGATTACAAGTTGATATTGCTTTGTGCTTTAATTGTTATTTAATCATTGTATGAGATTGCATTGAGTGAGTATTTAAATTTCGAAATTGAAATTTTCAATGGAAAAAGAAAATTTTCAATTTGGCAACAAAAGATTAAAGAATTTTTTATTCTACAAAAGTTTCAAAAGCCAAAAATGACAAATTTCCTACAAATTTGATAGAAGCACAAAAAGAAGAATATAATGAACTAGCTTACACTTCAGTTACTTTACACGTATCTAATACCATTTTGAGAAAAGATGAAAAACTTAATTCTACTGAAAAAACTTTGGAAAAAGTTGAAAGACTTATATTTGTTTAAATTTACTCCTAATAATTTGTATTTACTTGAAAGATTTTTCAATTTTAAAATAAATCCTTCAAAGGATCTTGATGACAATATGAATATTTTTAACAAACTTGTTTAAGACATTGTTAATTGTGATGGGAAAGTATCTGAAATATATGAGGCTATTATCTTACTTAATTCTATTTATGACTCGTAAAGGGATGTTAAGAATGCGATTAACTATGGTAAGGACATCCTAATACTTGAAATTGTCATTGATTCTTTTAAAAGTAAAGAGATGGAGATTGAGACTGAAAAGAGGATGAGAAGAGTGGTGAGTTATACTTGATGAAAAGTAGAATGAAGTTTAAGCAAAATGGGTAGAGCTCAAGACATAAGTGATTCTAGTGATGAAGGTAGTAAAAAGAATGGCAAGGGTTGGAACAAGTCTAGTGATAAGCGGTGTTACAGTTGTGGTAAGTCTGAACATTTTGTCAGAAACTATCCCAAGAAGAAGGATAAGATGAGAAGTGAGGTAAATTTGGTTTAAGGTATAGTGATGACCCTAGTGAGGCTTATTTAGTGCCTGTTTGGTCCCGCTTCAAAGCAGATTAAAATCAATTTTTGGATCATTGCTTTGTCTTCTACCGTTTAAAAAATTCAAAGTGCTGGCTCTTCTCAGACTTTCCGCAGACACATGTCAGGGGGGTTTTCTCATTTTTTCCCCTTCAAATGATTAGCACATTGCAAAAAGTGGGAGGCTTGTGAGGGCAAAATGGACAAAGATACATAATACTTTGCATTGAATGATCAAGTGGGCCCGGTGACTTGACAGGAAAATCAATTCTCCATTTTGCAAGAAGCACGCCCAGACAGGCTTTTTGATAAATATTGTTATTTTATGTACATCTATGTGTAATCCTTTCTGCATGTGAGTAATTAATTAATTCTGTTGCATGGTTATATATTGTATTTCAGTGTGTTTGATAAGTGCATTTGCATGAATTTGAAAGCAATTTGATTACTTTGTGTAATGTGTTTGCATGAATATTGAGTTGTAATGCATTCGTAATAAGCGTGTTGTCTATCTATTGGTGATGTGGGGAGTATAATACCTAGCGATACATTGGTGGTATACCGAAATGTGGAGTGTGACGTTTGGATCATAAGTAGAGATGTGATTAAATGATTGAATCTTTTATGTGTAAAGACCCTGATCAGGTGGGAGTATGATGGAGACACTTCTATCACTTCTGTTAGGTGAAGACCCATTATTCATTTAGGTTGAGAGAAGTGATGTAGTGAATAGTGATAGAGAATTATCATGTGGACTTAAGATCTATTATGGTTTAAATGAGCTGAATGATCAGACTAGTGAACATGGTGAGCAATAAAAGGCGATATGTGTTCTTGAGATGTGAGCAACACTGAATGGAATATGATAAGTATGGTGAAATTTTTTTGTAAAGTCATTTATGCATTTGTTGCATATGTGTTGGCCTTCTGTTGATTAACTTGGAATTAATCCGTTGTTCTGTGTGAACGTGGTTTGAAAAGATCAATGTATTATCATATCTTATATTTTAATCGCATGTTTATTTACTCTTGATTGTTTACTGTTTTATCTGCTTCTATTTGTTTGTTTGTTTTTTTTTTTTTTTCACCTTAGCCTTGGTAAGTACATGGAGCAGGTGCGGTATATGTTTCGAGTCCAAAACTCGAGATAAGGTCTGTGATACAAATTTAATTGACTGCCTTGATTATGCAAGTATGGACTTTGTGTTTGATTGCTTGCAAGTTGATTGGATATCAAGATGGAGATTTATTTGGTTTTGATACTTAGTATATCTTGGGCTATGATATAAATATCGGATTGAATTTATTGGGTTATCAAGGTGGAGATCTATTAGGTTTTGACACCCAATATATCTTGGGCTATGATATAAACGTCGGATTGAATTTCACAAGCATTGACCTATGAGTGAAATTGTTGTCAACAATCAAGTGCAAAGGCTCAACCTAATAACAACATGGACTGTGTGGAAGTAGCTTAAGAAATTAATACTACTCACGGTCCATATATATTTACTTATTGAATGGGTATCAGGGAGGAGATTTATTTGGTTTTGATACACAATATATCTTGGGCTATGATATAAATATCGGATTGAATTTATTGAGTTGTCAAGGTGGAGATCTATTGGTTTAAATACCCAATGTATCCTAGGCTATGATATAAATGTCGGATTGAATTTCATAGGCATTGACCTATGAGTGGGATTGTTGCCAACAACTAAGTCCAAAGGCTTTGGATCTTGACCCATTTAACCCTATTATTGGTCCAACTAAAATCTAACCTATTTCTATATGTTGTTTTTGCCCAAGTCGTTAGTGTGTGATTGGCATGACACTAGAGAAAACATGGATGTCTCTTCTTGCTGAAAAATGACTACCTTTGTGGAAGAAAAATCGGTGACTTTTCTTTATATATTTTGGTCGAATAATTCTTGGTGTACATTATGGACACCATCGGTGTACATTATGGACACACATGGCACAACCCATTTTGGTCTCCGTTTGTGTCTTCTTTCATTGTCTTTCTCGTGCCTTTGTGGCTTACAAATCATCACCATTATCTTCTTCTTTGTGAGTGAAATTGAGAAACAAGCGACATCCATAGTTGTTGGTTGATTCTATTTGTATTGGTTGTTTGATAGAGAAATTTAACGTGAAACTGAGCTCGAAAATTCTCGATTTGAAGATTTTGGAGCTAGCTTCCGCAATAATTTTGAGTGATATAGTCAGAAATAGAATGGCACGAAGAACCTGTCTCGTTGGGATGCAGTGCAGGATGGGGAAGGCTCCAAATTTCAATTAGACACACGTTTATTTTTATTTTATTTTTGAAATATGAATGTGAGATGCAATACATTTCCTTTTGAACTAAGTTGGAGGAGTCTATAGCTGGACAACCGAGAAAATAGATATAGCTTCGATCTGATGCAGAACTCTATATATCAATTGTAAGAAATTAGAATTATTAGAATTTCAAGGACATCGAGTTTGAGTAGATTTTCATATTTTCATAACTAGCATGGAATAATTGATGGCTTGGAGAAAGTCCAGGACAGGGAGTCGGGGACCATGGTCTCCATTCCTCAACTCGGGGCAAATCGCTTAGCCCCATCCCATGCTCGGACCCAATTAATCGGAAATTTTTCACCCAGTTTTCATCACTATCCATCTTAAAGAACTATAACTTTTGAGCAAAATAATGACTATCATATCCTACATCAATAAGTTGGAAATATACACTTTCAACGTGCTATCATCTCAAATAATAAAAACAACTTTATAATAAAATTGTAAAACTAGATTTAAACTTAAAATATATACTTGCAAATTTGGTTATAAAATTCGGGAAATGTTAAACGCAACTTGTGGTTCCAGCAAAATCAACATTGTAATTTATTTTGAGGCCAGGCCCAACCATGGCCCATGACAAATTAACTCACTCGGCTCGCTGCAACCCAGTAAGGAAAGGGAATATGAGTGAAACATAGGTGATAGAACTTTTGATATAAAATATTTAAAGAAGTTAAAATCATTTATAAACTTCATTATGTCAAGTTAATTTTAGTCTAGTTTTACTAATTAGTTAACTTTTATACATGAGAGCCCTTTAATTCTTGTGTTTCAATAATTTAAAACCTACTTTTCTTAATTATTCTTTTATTGGTATGATCGTCACAATAACATTTACACTCGTATCAAATAAAATGCAAATCTTGTACCAAGTAACGATTAGAATCGAAAGCTTTTGCCCGTTGACCATAAATGTTGCACTCTTCTTGACTACGTATTTCATGTGAGATGATTGACGATGGGCCTCAAACAAGGGCTTAGTATCAATTTGTACATATGGTTTAACATGCCAAAGAAGTTGTTTAAATGAAATAGTCAAAAACAACTATTATTGTCCTAAGCTTTTAATTTCTTGTTATTTGTATCAAGACACGATACATTTGATTGAATTTTCTTTAGAGGTTCATGTACTATTAGAAGTTACATGTCATATGATGGCCTACTTTTATTCTCAAGAGATCAAAACTTCGAGAATTTAATTTGAGCCTGTTAGAAACGGAATAAAATACTCGTGAAATATAATACATGTTAAACTTATGAAATTAAATTGCATCATATTTTTATGAGTCAAATTTCACGTCGGTCAAAGTTACAGGATCTTTTACATTTGGCTCAACTTCTCTCCTCTTCCCGCTTCTGTGTTCACCTTCAGTGGCTTAGTATCAATTTGTACATATGGTTTAACATGCCAAAGAAGTTGTTTAAATGAAATAGTCAAAAACAACTATTATTGTCCTGAGCTTTAATTTCTTGTTATTTGTATCAAGACACGATACATTTGATTGAATTTTCTTTAGAGGTTCATGTACTATTAGAAGTTACATGTCATATGATAGCCTACTTTTATTCTCAAGAGATTAAAACTTCGAGAATTTAATTTGAGCCTGTTAGAAACAGAATAAAATACTCGTGAAATATAATACATGTTAAACTTATGAAATTAAATTGCATCATATCATAGTGTTACAATTTTTATGAGTCAAATTTCACGTTGGTCAAAGTTACAGGATCTTTTACATTTGGCTCAACTTCTCTCCCCTTCCCGCTTCTGTGTTCACCTTTAGCCGCCTTCCCTCACGTTCGTATTCCCCCCAACGCCTCCCTCCTCCATTGCATACCCCTCACTCACATTCGCTCCCTTTACCCCTCTTTTATGCCTGCTTGTAGCTTGAGAATTAGGGGGTTTTGGAAAAGAACCCTTGAAGTAATTTTGGTTGAACGTTGAGGAACAAGTCAAAAATTTTAATAAAAACAATGATTTTAAATCAATTATTAAAAAGTAAGACTATCGTGTTAAACATAATCATTTCGAACTAACAGAGATTCCTCACTCCCATTTCTCCTTTTATTTTATTTCTCTAGTCATTATCTCATGCTTATGAGACCAAGAAACAGCAATCTTTTTGTTTTTATCGTGAGAGTGATATTTAAAGTGAAATTAAATTTAGCCCCTGTTTGTCATCTATTTTCTCTCATTATTTCTCATTATTTTTTCTACAGTACTCATTTAAACCATATATTCTTTATTAAAATAATATCACACGAAAATTAAAAAATTTTCCTTCGTTTTTAACTACACGTTTCAACATCAATCACTATTTCTTAATATATTCTTCCCGAATAATGGGTGACAAACACGCCCTTAAATTAATCCACAAGTCAAAAAGTGAAAAAAATTATTACGACTTCCCGTGCTTTGGACTCGTAAATTACGTGAACCTTTTCCTTTAATAAATGTCTGTCTTTTTCATTCTTCATGTAATTAATAAATATTCCTCGATTGAGGTTCCGAAAGACAATATTTTTGTGCCGTAAAAGAGAGAGATAAATATTTAAGGAACTTTGAAGGTTTAATTGTGTTTATTTATTTTAAGTTCAAAATATTAAATGTGCTTTTAATAGAAAAATAATAGTAAAGTAGGCAGCCCCCGGGGCATAACCCAACAGTGCAAAGAATAGGAGTGAGATAGTCTCATCTTTGCTGACAGTCGCAGTGTGAGGGATCGATTCTTGAGATATGAAATTGAACTTTTTGTGGGCACCAGTGTACGTGCAAGCTCTTGTTCCCTTACCTGTTGTGGCACATCTCTCGATTTACCTCCCTCACGATATTTCAAGGGCGAAACGGTGGAAATCCTCAAAATTGAAGTTCAACCTTTAATTAGCCTTTGATTGTGAGATGAGAAGCAACCATATTTTTGGTGTATGTTTGGCATGTCAAAATTGGATACAATAACGAACGAACATTTGATGTAGCTTTCCTTTTTAATTGTGCTCATTTGATATTTACAGCTTGTTTGAGCTCCATTATTTAGAAAAAAATACATTCTTCTATAATATTTTGACATCATTTTAACTCCATATTTTTCAATAAAATAATATTACACGTAATTATAAAAAAATTTCTTACTTTTTAACCATACATTTCTCATTAATACACTATTCAAAAATTCATTTTTTTCCTCCAAAATGGGGCTCAAACAAGGGATTAATTTATTCACATTCAGTCTAACATTATCGAATATGCCTTTTGATGGTTAAAATAAGTGAGCTTGAGCTTTGTTGAGCCTCATTCTCTAAGAGTTCTTTTTTTTTTTTTTTAAATAATAAATTTATTTTCCATCACACATTCTCCTAATAAAATAATTTTATATGTAAATTCAAACATTTTTCTTACTTTTTAATCGCAAATTCTCCAAAGAATATTACGACAAAACGTATTTTGCACTGAAAATGAAGTTCAAACAGGGCTTAAAGAAGCACACATCAAAACCTAGTTATTTTTTCGAGCACGAGGGAGAAGGGGAACATTCTTCATACCAACGGTTTTGACAAATAACCACAACGTGAATTGTGGAATTACCATAGCGATCTCTTGAGAGGAAGAAAGGAATGACTGGAGAGTGGGGGATTATAAAAATTGAATTTAAAATATTTGAATGTGGGTTTTATTAAAATTTATTGAAATCATTGGATTTATTAGTACATTCGAGTGTATAAGACAACGAACAAATAATTGAAGTACATCAAGAAACCAAGTACAAGAAGCTAGTCTAAATTGTTTTTAGTATTAAGTAATCAATCCCTAGAAATTCAAAAGGAGAGAAACATCTGTTTTGTTTTTAATAATGCACATCACTTTTCCTGCAAGTGGGTTACAAAAGTTGGTATGAATCATTACAGTAAATGCCAAAAGTTTCAAACTGTATTGTTAAGACATTTGGTGTTTATTATAAAGTTTGTTTAGGATTTTTTTTTCATTTTATAATGGAATGAAATTTCCTTTCCACTTGTAAGTTTGTACTTTGTGCTTCCGATGAGATGCGTCGGACGAGCTCTTGACCATTCTCACATCGATTGTTATCAAAATAATTTGTGAGTTCTTTAATTGCTTCGAATAGATGAATGTAACATAATTGGTAGAGGGCATTTTGTAGCAGTATGCAGAAAGGAGAAAAAGGGCTAAGAACTATTTTAGAAACAAATCAAGTAGATAACGATTGAAATTTCTAGTTACATTCATAACACTATTTAATGACGATAAAATTTGTATCTCAATCAATCTCAGACAATGAAGCAATGAACTATAAGGAACTAAGAGTCCATTTGATTGCAATGATGAAATTTGGGTGGAAAGAAAACGAATTTCAGATAATTGAATTACCTAAAACTTTTTTTTTTTTTGGGAATTGTCAATTAACGTATTTGATTGGTATAATTTTTCACCTGGAAAATGTTGAAATTTTTTATCTTTTAGTATTCGTTTGACTTTATTTTTTGTTGAAATTATCAATTAAAATGACAAAATTTGTTACAATTGGTGATATAATTTATTCTAATTGTCAAAAAAAAAAAAAATGAGGCTGTGAGAAT
>NC_036248.1:18178113-18227116 GCF_002742605.1 Olea europaea var. sylvestris | reverse complement strand
TTTTTTTTGGGATAGGTTTTTTTTGGTATCAATTGAAATCTAAATTTTAATATAAATCAAAGTTAACAATTAATTTTAATAATATATTTTATGGAATCCTTAACTTTCTAACTTTTATCAAAATATATTGAAAATTTAATTTTAACCTCCACCAACTAGGGGCAAAACTACAATAAATTTGAACTTTTTTCTCATTTCTCTTTTTTCTATCTTACGCTCACCCTCACATTTTTTATCAAAATCTTAACCCTTCTAATGTTTTTAAAATTTGTTCATAAATTTTCTTTATAAATTATCATATTTACTAAAAAAAATTCACTTTCCAATCAAATTCTCAATTAATTAGAACCTAAATTTGCATTTTCTTTATCTTAATTATATACATAGAATGTGACTGGATTGATTATATCCAATTTAACTTATATTTAACGAATTGTATTTATTTGATTGAATATTGATTATATATTTTTTCTTTTGATTACTTGAATTGATTGTTTGTATTAAATACATTATAAATCTTTTAAATATAAATATGTATTTTCTTATGATAAGCAAAATATTAATGAAGAAATTTTTTTTTAAATGTAAATCTGTATTTTCTCGATTAATTATAAATAATTCAAAAATCAAGAACAAAAAATTTGATTTGTAAATATTTTGATCGTGCCTCTAACTAAAAATCTCTGCGTCTGCCCCTGATGCCTATACCTTTCTTTAGATTGCACAATTGAAACTCATTATTTTTATTGAATCACACATTTGATGTCACGGTAAAACTTAAATTAATTAAAATCTATGGGTAGAGGACAAACTTTACTACATTTAATGAAGGAAAAATCAAATTACTGATCTCATGAAATATGTAATTAAAATTTATTGTTGACTTTAACTTAATTAAATCTAAATTTTACTCTTTATCAAAGATGAACAAAATATTTTGTGCTTAGTATTTTGGAGATGACCTTACAGGTAATTGGAACAAAACTCGTGACCATATCCTTTCATTTTGGCGATATACCCTTTACTGCCCAATTTCTTAGTTTACGCGTTAAAAAAGCAAAGATAGCCAATGATATAAGAGTAATTGTCACTATACCCCCATAACCTTTAGTTTTTTTTTGCCAAAATACCTCCTAACCTTCACTTTGGTGCAAAACTTTCTTAACCTTTCATTTTAGTGCAAAACTCTCCTAAATCATCCAAACTTGGTGAAATACAATATTTGCATCATTTTTCTCTATAAAACCTTGTAAAATGACACATTAGCCCTTCTTTTTCAATAGACAAAAAGAATAAGATTAAGAAAAAAATTGTAGGCAGAGTCCTAAATCTTTTCAAAACATGCAAATAAGTCCAACTAAAAAAAAAACATTTTTGTTTTTAAAAAGGAAAAAGTTTATCTTTTCCAATATTTTGAAAAGATGCAATTGTTTTCTTAATTTTTTTCTTTTTATTTATTTAAGGAAAGGGATAAACCCATCATTTTAAAAGGCTTTATAGAGAAAAATAACGAAGATATTGTATTCCTCAAAGTTTGGATGATTTAGGGAAAGTTTGCACCAAAATTAAAGGTTAGAGAGATGTGCAAAAATAAAAAGGTTAGAGGCTATCGCACCAATTATTCTTATATTATTGGCCATCTTTACTGCTTTTAATACCTAAACTAATGCAATTAGTCTTTCGCATGAAAAAGGTCATCTATGTAGTATTTTACTATAATGAAAGGATTTGAAATATTCGTCAACGGAGGCAAAAATCATATGGATTTTGTGCCAATTACCTTGATCTTATATATAGTGCTTGTTTGGTACAGATTTTGAGCCATTTAAAATCAATTTTTTCACCGTTATTTTATTATTTTATCTGTTATTTTTGAATTCTTCTCTTAGAAGTAGGATTCACTTTATTTCTAACGATTAAAAAATTAATTATTAAAATTCTTACCAAACAAGTACAGAGGCACTATAATCTGTGTAAGTGTATTACTGCATCTACATATCCATGTATGGCGAGTAGTCATGAATACAGACAAGATTCAGAGTTTCTTTTTGAAAAGAATTCCCCCCTGAAAAAGTAGGACCGGCCAAAGAATTTTGAACTCTTGGAAGCTTGTTGCAGGCGAACTGGGCCCACTTTCATTCTAGACACAAAAAAGTAAAAGGTAGGCCCAATCGCATAACACAACATCTCCGTATCCTATGGGCTAAAGTCCTACATGAAGCCCATAGCCCATTAAGCATCATCATCATTGATCCCAATTATTACCACCACGTCCTTGTCACGGGCCCACCAACCTCTGCAGTTGGCTCCAGCCGCTGCTCGTCTTCAGTGGAGCCGATGTCCGAGCCTATTTGTTTGATTTGTTTTAGGAACATAGCCCATTATTTTTCTAAAAATTCATTTTTTGAAAATTTATTTTTAACTATACATTTTTCAATAAAAAAAAAAATGAGGCTCAAACAAGGGCGTAAATTCAAAATTTTTCTTAATTTTTAACTAAATATTTTTCATCAATCTACTATTTTAAAATACATTCATTTCTAATAATAGGACTCAAACAAGGACTAAAGAGAATAAAGATTACGAAATATCGAGAGTTCGAAGGAAATTTAAGCACACGTTTAGTGTTTTTAAATATATTATTAACTCTACAAAATTTATAAATAATAAATAGAGAATAAATGATAAGTCCTACAATTTTGTGGATAAAAAAAATATTTAACCGGCTTCAATTCAAATTTAAGCTCAATCACGCACCAAATAAACCAATATTTCGAGCGAAGCTTAGTGGATACAAACAATGCAAAATGTAGTCCTATTCTAAGCAAAATTCTAGAATTAAGATAACAACAAAACTAAAGTTGAAATTTATGGCAATTAATTAAACAACGCCTTTTTAAGTGATAAAATGATAGCATTTGCCATAAATTAAGATATTTCAAAAATGTAATTCATTCACTTAAATTTTCTCGTTAATACAATATATCTATGTAGAGTATTATCACAATTTTATCTAGAAGTTATAATTTATACAACCAATACAATTAACCGTATATTACTTAGGATAAAGCTCGAAATTCACCTCAAGTCCAGTCCATTGGGTCCATCACAGTTTTAAGGATGCTCCTTTATTATTATCCATCCTCGTGAGAATCTTCTAGCATGTACTTGAACATAGAGACCGTCAACTTTGGTATAAACTAATATAGAGTGTTGTTTTCTAATTGAAATTGAGATATAATAGCTTGTAAATTGAATAATCGAGGATATAAGGAGAAGTAAAAGAAGATAATTGCAGTGCAAGAACGAGAAGGAAAAATTTGAAACATTTTTATGATAAATCGACTTGACATTTCTTAAAGATGAGAGAAGAAAGATATTAAGCTATGAATCCTATGATACATGTTAATCATATCCAACTAATCTTCGCTTTAAAGTTTAAAATTAGTTTTACTTTTGCAGGTGAAAAAATTCTCAAGAAAAGTAGCAAACCAAAACAGAAAACAAAAGAAAAATACACGGTTCTCTAGAAAAACCAGGTAAAAGAAAATAAAACAAACAAAAAGGAGTGGGGTGAGGTGTGCAGCGGCTGGGAGTCCCAACACAAGCTACAGAACTGGGTTCAGGAATGAAGCTGTTTAAAGCTGCTTTTCAAAGTTCACATTTCACATTCAAAATCTTCAAACTGCAACCGCTCTGCCCTGCTCAATCATGTCACCTCGACAACAATAATTTATACATCCAACCATTTTCATCCTTTTTCTCTCTGTTTTGTCCTTGATCACTTTCTCTAGTTCTTGTTCACACTACCAAACTGCATTTTTAAACAAAGATTTTCATTTGGGCTTTCATTTTTAGTCTCAAGAAATGGAAGCCACATCTCCTATTTCTGTGCAACAAAGTCTTAATCTTCTAGATCAGACTCCTGAGTTTTCCCCAAAGCCATCACCTTTGAAGAAAAATTTTGTTACTTCTTTAATGGAAGCAGCCACATTGAGAACCCCTTCTTTTAAAGAAGATACATACTTCATTTCCCACCTCAAAGCATCTGAAAAGAAGGCTCTCCAGGAGCTTAAGGATAAGCTCATGGCTGCCTCAAATGGGCCTGATTCTATGTGGGGCATTCCACTCTTGGGAGGTGATGAAAGGGCTGATGTTATTCTCTTGAAATTCCTTCGTGCAAGGGAATTTAAAGTTCAAGATTCACTTAGTATGTTGCAGAAGTGTCTTTCTTGGAGAAAAGATTTTGAGGCTGATGGCATTGTGGAAGAAGATTTGGGGTTTAAGGAGCTTGAAGGTGTTGTGGCTTATATGCACGCTTATGACAGAGAGGGACATCCAGTTTGCTACAATGCTTATGGGGTTTTCAAAGACAGAGAAATGTATGAGAGGGTTTTTGGGGATGATGATAAGCTTAAGAAATTCTTGAGATGGAGAGTTCAAGTTCTTGAAAGAGGTATTAAATTACTGCATTTTAAACCTGGTGGGATTAACTCCATTATTCAGGTAACTGATCTCAAAGACATGCCCAAAAGAGAGCTCAGAGTTGCCTCGAATCACATTTTATCTCTCTTTCAAGATAATTACCCTGAAATGGTAGCGCGCAAGGTAATTAATTTAGAATTGTGGATTTTTATGTTCTTGAATGCCATTGTTTGATTTTGTGGATTTTGTTCGTGTAGATCTTTATCAATGTGCCATGGTACTTTAGTCTGCTGTATTCAATGTTCAGTCCATTTCTCACTCAAAGAACAAAGAGCAAATTTGTGATATCCAAGGAAGGAAATGTTGCTGAGACACTTTACAAGTGAGTATCTTAAACTATTCTGAATTTATCTTGTTTAAATTATAACATTAAACTATTTTTTTCCCTTTTTCTTCACTGTATACAGATAATGATAACTAATAAATTATCTTATGTGATTTTTAATGCTGATTCTTTTTTGTATGCATCTGTATTTTCCATTCATGGAACACAAAAATGTGCCAATTTTTGTGTTGTTGCATATCACAGTCACTACAATGGAGAAGAGCATTTCATGCTTTTAATTATTGGTTTTCCAGAGTAGACACAACATTGGACAAGATTAAAATCAAGCATTATTGGTTTCATGTGGGTTCTTGTTTGAGTTTGCGTCTCTCTGTTGATTGTATTGAATTGAATTATATATCTTTTGATCAGGTTTATTAGGCCAGAGGATGTCCCTGTTCAATATGGTGGACTGAGTCGACCCAGTGATGTCCTTAATAGTCCACCAAAACCAGCATCCGAGTTCACTGTCAAAGGTGGAGAGAAAGTCAACATACAAATTGAGGGCATTGAGGTAATAATCTAGTACAAATTATCATAGATTCTGTTGAAGGTATCAAATAATAGATAGATTCTGTTTAAGATTTTAGACAAGTTTTTGGTTCATCAACTACTTTCGATGATTGTTTAAAGTATACTGAATTATTCTTAACGGATAACAATGCAGGCCGGTGCAACAATATCATGGGACATAGTAGTTGGTGGCTGGGAATTGGAATACAGTGCTGAATTTGTCCCCAATGCAGAAGGTAGCTACACCGTTGCTGTGGAGAAACAGAGAAGGATGGCAGCCAACGAAGACGCAATTCACAACTCGTTTACGGCCAGAGAAGCCGGAAAAATGGTTCTTTCCGTCGATAACACCGCCTCCCGCAAAAGAAAAGTTGCTGCTTATCGATATCTCGTCCGAAAGTCCACATCAATAGTGTAGAATCAAGAAAGAATTGTCTGTTTCTTTGTTCTTTTTGGGCTCTTTTGTTTGTGTCTTTTTCTTTTTAACCTGCTTCTCTTTTGTGGGGAGTTTAAATGCCCTGCATAATCTACGCCTAATAGTACTGTACTCTAAATGATCTCTTTATATTAATGGGGTTGTGACCTTCACAGTCTAGCCGGGCTCTTCAAATGATCTCAAACAACAAAAGATTAGATTGCTTGTCATGTGTACGAATGATTAGAGATTTGGATAGAAATGGCAATACATGTGGGTGGGTCAGCAGAGGAAGACTTCTGAGGCAAATGTGTCTGAGGAGAGGGTGGAAAAGAGGATCAAATCAAATCAGTTGCTTGTACTAATAGACGCATGCTTTTTTGGGGAAACGGGAAAAAAGAAAGCGTAATGGAGGGGAGAATTGACTAAACAGAATCTGGGCTTGTTATTGAATTTTTTTTCAAAAGAAAACAGTGGGTCTGTCTGCTTATCGCAGGGTTTTCTTTCTTCCATCCATGGTTCCCCCATACTCCTGCTTTATCCAAGAAACAATGCTTTTCAATTAGCATTATTATGTTTTATCACTAGCCTTAAGATGTTAATGATGGCCCTCGTATTTTACTTTCAAGATTGGAAATACAGATAATTGTTGGCAAACCCAACTAGGAAGAATAATTTGGGACACCAAAATCATTATCTATAATTAAGAATGTAATGTGGGATGGGGCAACAACAGGACCAGCACTATTCGTGTAGTTTTGATTAGAAATGACAAAATTGGAGCGGGATGAGGAATATGGTCTAGTCTTGAATTCTTCGAACCCACCTCAAATTTATTTATATATTTTTTCAAATTAAATTGTATTAAAAAAAATAAAACTAATATTAAAAATAAAATAAGTAGCTAAAATGTTGCGGTAAATGAGGATTTTATAATTTCGTCTGCTCGGTTTCCATTCCTAAATTTTGACATGACCCATGTTCAATGTGGTTGGCTTAATCAAAATTCAACAATAAATTAGAGGGGTTAGTATATAGTCCGATTCAAAATAGGTTTCTTAAGAATCAGATTTTTAGTTAAAATACCATGATATAATTCAAGATAAGTTCCAAGATACGACCTCTATATGATAGTGAGGCATCCATTCACCATGCAGATGTAGGAGATTGTGTTGAGTTTAACATCTTCTTTATTAAATTAATTATTGTAAAAAATCATAAATGTAATGATCCATCGATGTCGTGATATTTCGGCTATATTAGTGAATTGGATGAGGTCTCTTTTAAGTATTAAGGGATGAATTGAGAGTGTCTACATTAAGAAACAAGGTTAAATATTGAAAATAAAAGAATGAGGGAGTGTGGGCACAGTGCTCTTAATTGGAAACTAAAGGTTCTACTTTTGTGGGACTGTACTTCACTGCTTCTTCTGTCCAAAGCTACCTCTTTTTGTATCTTTTCTTAAACGTTCAGAAAAATTGGTACCATTTGTTTGGTTGTTCCAATCAGTGAAATTTCTGCTCTTTTTGCAGATTTTTCAAGAATCTCTCAATAAAGATTACCTCTTTATACAGATAACAGACTTTTCTAATTGGGCTACTTAAACAAGGAAATGGGCTATGGATAATGCTGTTATGATTATGCATTCATAATGGGCTGTGTGGACTTGATCACTGAGAGTTTCAAAATTCTTAACCAATGAAGAAAGCTCAGCAGAATCTGCTAGCAACAATGAAAGAGTTAATTGTTCCAATAATTACTGAAATTTGGTCCATATTTTTGATTGGTCACTGAAATTTAAAATGTCGAGTTTTGGTCACTGAACTTAGGTCAATGTCTTCGATTGCTCACTGAACTTAGGTCCATGTCTTAGATTGCTTATTGAAATTTAAAATGTCGAGTTTTGACAACTGAATTTCGAAATATGCCGTACGTTACTCATTAGCATAACTATTGAACTTTGAAAAATATCGAATTTATAGTAATTAATGTGCAGTATTTTTCAAAGTTCAATGAGTAATGTACAATATTTTTTCATAGTTCAGTAAATAATGTACAATATTTTTCAAAATTTAGTGGCAAAAATTCGACATTTTAAATTTCAATGAACAATTGGAAACATGGACCTAAGTTCAGTGAGCAATCGAAAACATTTTAAACTTCAATGACCAATTAAAGACATAGATCTAAGTTGAGTGACCATTGGAACAATTAACTCACAATGAAAATTATGCCAAACTATGAAAAAATGTTTGTATGGACTATCAGGCACAACCAAACTCCAGTTTGTCCCAGGGACAATCAAAGACCGACACGGTTGATTACAGTACTAGACAATACTGTACACACTTATAATTTTTTTTTCCTTCCCTTTCTTAATCATGTTGATTAGTGCCTAAATAAGCATATCAAGAATTCAAACATTCAAAGAGAAATATGAAATTTTTAAGTTTTCAGAGACGTAAAATTGCTGCACTCCATGATGGATTGTGCATATTCCATGTTATCAAACATATATTTCTTTCTATTTTGAAGGATTTTTTCTTCTTTTTACATTCATCATCAAGATATTAATTTTGTATAAAGTATTTTTTCAAGAACGGTTCACTAAGACTAATACTATTTTCATCTTGTGTTTTTTCAAATGCTTACAGGCTTCAAACAATTCACTTGAGCCCTTATCAGTCTCCAACCTGATCAATTTTCTTTACTGTTCTTCTTTTCCGAGGCCGGTGCGTTGTAGAATCCAAATGAACACCACCATTCGGATCATTTTCCGGGCTTTCTTCAACATTACAGTTCAAAACTGTATCGAGACCGTCATCAGTTCTTGCATTTGTTCCGAGTTCTGTATGATTCAAACTGATTTCAGCCACTTCTGATATGGACTTAGTTAACAAAGGTCTCGGGTGTTTGAAGAACAAGCATACGACAGCACAATCATCAATCTTTGCACACGGATACTTGTATCTCCAGACTCGAACAGCTTGATCCACCAACAGTTTAGCTGCTAGAGATCGTTTCTTGACCGAAGCCACGATACGTACTACTTCATCGTTTGATAACACATCCCATATCTGGAAAAAAGAACATATATTCCATTAGATTGATTGGACTGAACAAGAAGTAAATATTTCTCACATCGTGCCATTACATTTTCACTGCCGAATAGTGTGTGCTACGAGTTCTTACCCCATCAGTTGCTAAGACAACAAATTCATCTCTTTGTGTCAGCTTTCTATAAGTTACTTCAGGGGTTGAGATGAGGCCGAAATCTTTTAAGCAAAAATCTCCGAAAGCTCTTGCCATGGCAAGACCAGGGCAATCTTCATCGGGCATCCATATTCTGTACACGTTTGGTTCTTTATCCATTGCCAAAACTCTGCCTTGACAACTTTTAATTCGTTCCATTTCTCCTGGTTTTACATGGTATAAAATTAGAATAAGGAAACCAATAGTAAAATGAAAACTCTTGATTGTCACCATGATTAGAGAAGGAAAAAGGGACACTAACTTGGAAGATTTGGCTTCAGATCAACTGTAAGCTGTTCAGAAATAAGTTGATCTTTCTCGTCCCGAGTGCATAGAACAGCACGAGAATCCCCTAAGTTCGAAATTATAAGGTGTTCACCCTGAAACATTGCAATGAAATCATGAAAAGGAGAATTACTTGTGTAAAGAAAATTACGGGATTATTCCAATGCCAATTTATTTAACTACAAATTGTACCTGTCTAAGTATAGACACTGAGGTTGTACCACTGCAGTAGCTTTCAATGGATGCATCACCCTCAAGTTCTTCATCCATTTCCTGGAAAGACTTTATTATTTTATCTTTCCATGATGACAAAAATGGATGATCATTGCCAATTTTCCCTTCAGCATTTGCCTTTGACTTGTTATTTAACATTGAAATTTTCACTGGCAAAACATCGCGAATGTATCGTGCCACCTTGTGGCCGGACGGACCATGTCCGTCGAACACAGCACAAAAGAACGTGTCTTTCGCACCCGAAAAGTTCTGAAACAAGCAGTCATATCAGAAGAAAGTTTTAAAACCACAATCATATGCTATAAATGTCTATTTAAGAGGAAGACAATAAATTACAATTGGCAAAGAACATTTTAGTTAAAAGGCCATAGAACAAAACAACATTAATACTATTAATAAACGACAAAATGCATTAATAGCTGAATTTATCTGATATTTTGGTGTCAAAAGTTAGAAAGAATGTTATATAACATGAAACAAATATGCAAAGTATCATTCACAGAGAACACGTACGCACGCAGATCAATTCTGTGATATGAAATACAGGAATACGAAATCAAGAAGAAATATCCCACAAATTTATTGAAAACTTTTTTAAGAATTAAGAAATGTACTATAGGAAACGAAGGCGAAAAAGAAATGAATATACCTCCCAAACAGTCATGGCATCTTGGTTGGTCCCCTTTTTCCCTTGCTGAGCATACATTGATACAAATTTAGATGATCCTTGCAGCCTAACATGCGCCCCAGCGTGGCCTCTAAATATAATATCTTCACGTTCAACCTCTCTTTCCTCTTCACGATTCTCGACATAATAACTTTGAATATGACATGAACAACATTGTCCCATATTGCTGTCCCAATCTGAATTAAGGAAGAAGAATCAAGATTCTCAAGGGCAGCAAGTGCACGAGAGGAAAAATGAGGAGAAATTAAAATAATAGGCCTTTCTGAAATCTTTTGGAACAAAAAATATTAACAAGAATCGTTAAGAGATTTAAAAACAACGTCGTAATCAATTGTTGTAATAAACATCATTTGTGGTTGGATCAAAACGTAAAAATTTCAATCAATGCATGCAAAAAGTTAGAAGAAGAGGGTTGACAAAATGGCCATTCAATGACACATTCTGCCCTCAAATTTACTCCTCTATATCTCAATCCTTTTTATCTCTTCTTTCTATTCTATCTCTCTTTTTTTTTTTTGCCTATTTTTGGGTAATTTCTTTGGCCCTTACTTTTGAATTTACATACGAGAGAGCCACGGACTAGGAACATGTTTATTTCTTCTATTTATGGTTGTTTTCTAACCGCATTTATTGCCTTCCTATTTGTTTTAGAGGAATGATATTTATTATCACTAGTGTTAAGCACTCGTCTAGGTGACAATTACGTGACATTAAATGATAGATTCATTAAAGTGCAAAGTCACATGACTCATTTAATTGAATCTATAAAGTGTCGCCTAAATTGGTGCTAGACATCATTATTCATTTTTTTATGATCCCTATATTTCTTGTGTGTTGGTTGGGGTTCAAGTGTGAATGACTAATGGCACGACTTGATGACACACTTTCTCTGTAGACGTAGCCCCTATTTGACAACCATTATTTGAAAACTCTTTATTCTACATTCATTTTCAATCAGACGTTCACATAATAAAATATTCTACGTATAAACCCTAAACTTTTTCATACTTTGTAACCACACATGCTTTTAAGAATCACTATTCAAAACAATTTTTTTTCCCAAATAATGACCATCAAACAGGGCATAATAGGTTGACCGGAACGAACCATATCCGTTTTTAGGCGCTCAACAGTGCAACTTAGGCCATGCCAAGCTTAACAAGACAAAGCTTGGCACATTACCTATCACGGGTTGCCAAAAGGAGATGTGTTTGGATTGACACAACCTACTTCACACGTCTAGTTTGGATTTTTGAAAATCAAAATGGAGAAGTACAAATCCTATTATTTGAGGTGATTAAAAACTTTAGCTGCTATTTAATTTTCCTTCAACCCTCAATATGTGATGGAAATAGATCTCTACAAATGAATTCCCCCATAAAAGACCATCAAAACGTCACCTAAATTGCAAATAATAAAAACCAATTGAAGAACAAAATATTTATTTTCACCACCCAATGTTCCCATAATTAAATAAAATATTAGGTTTCGTGCACAAAACAATGACCATATTTATTTATTTATAATGGATTGTCCGCAGGACAGAAAGTGATGAACAGAATCAATACCCAAAGACAAGATGCAGCTAAAATTTACAGCTGAACAAGGATTTAACAAGGTCAAGTTTTCATTCCTCAACCATATAAGTATACGTCAATAACTGGAATCTAGCATATAAGATCATTATACAGGAAATGGCACCACGAAAAACCAATAAACGCAAAAAGAAAAAAGCAAACTTGATCAATGAAGCAACAACTGGACTAGATGGCACTTGTAGTTAAGGAAACAGAAACTGGGTTAACCCACCAGTTTGTGAGATCTTCGTCACTTAGATTGACAAGTGGTACAAATTTTTTAATTCTATACCGGACGAATAAACTGCTGTAAAATTTATTTATACCCACATATCATATCTGCATCTTACAATTGAATCAGTTTACTCTATGTCCGATATGCGTCACTATCGAAATATTATAAGTTCAATACTAAACAGAAGCAAGCATGTTATCCCAAAAAAATTATTGAAGCAATGCCCGTTGAGAGGAAAATATGTATCAAACCGTCATCTTGGTCAACAGTTAAGATGACTAATATACAGTTCATTTTATACATATGAAAGTTCAGGTTTTTATTTACCACGAGTACAAAGATCAAAATGGCCACTGCAAGCAGTATTTCAACACTATGAATGAATATAATTTTGCACCACTACGAAACAGACTGTTTTGTGTCACATTCATGATCTATTTCCATGCATACCTGAAGCATTCAAAACCAGGGGGGGTAATGTAAAAAAATTGCCCAATCGACTTCAAGAATTTCTTGCATTTTTGGCAAATGCAATGAAATATTAATTCAGTAGATAGGATAAAATGTATTGATTTCCAATGATTGGTAGTACGCAGAAAACCAAAGGACCAAAGGTCTTTTGCAAGAGAGCAATCAAGTTACTCATCAAGAGCCTTTCTGGGAATTTGACATATGCTATTTCAATCTATGCCCACGAAGTGTTTCAACATATTTACATCACCTTAAATAAAGTCATGTAAAACATTATATAATGACCCGAAAATAGGGCGTATTTATTTGAACAAGAAGAATTAAAGTGTTTCAGAACTTGGAGGTGAAAGGAATGCAAAGTTTACAAAGGCGCCTGGCTGAATTAAGTTAATAAGATGCAGGAGTCAGGAAATTTACATAATTCAATCATAAAACTGCAGCTGAATTATTTCAATCTCCATCCCTTTGAAGCTGCTAGATAATTTATTATGAGGAGTCGAGGCACTACAGCAAGTCAAACAGATGTTTTAAGCTAAAAATGAAGATCTAAATGTAACAATAATTTTCCTTTCAAAGAGACTAAATATTCTTGTAAAATTTCACAGCGGACGGCAGTTTAACGATTTCCAAACTTCTAGCATTTCAGAATAAGGCAATAAATGAGTTTGACTAGAAAAGCAAAACAGAATTAATTCTCAACAAATGGAACATGGATTATGCAGATGTGAGGTACTTTACAAAGAAACAGTCAAAACAGTATCTTCAATCGTCAACGCCAATCCAACATGGATTCTGTTTAATCTTTATTTTTAGGCACAAGCAGTACTTCCAACGCATACAGATTTTTCGATTTACTTCCTTCAGGATAGTTATGGAGAGTTATGATTTGGTTCTTGCTATAAAACTTTTATTCAGCTTTTCTCCTTTATTTATCAAAAATGAAGTCTACTATAATTTCAACATACAATACGAGCAAACAGTTTAAGGTTTGCATAATGATTTACTTTCTTCTAATTCGCAATGCCCCTTGGTAGGGATGTCAAATGGGCCGAGCCGGCTCGCGGCTCGTCGGCTCAGCTCGTCAAAATTCGGCTCGGCTCGTCAAAAGCTCGGCTCGTGGGCTGCTCGAGCCCGCTCGGCTCGTCGAGCGGCTCGTGGGCCGAGCTCACGAGCCGGCTGGTCCAAAAAGGTGGAAAATTTTGAAATTTTATCAATAAAAATTGAAAAATTTGAAAGAAAAAAAAAATTTCACGAGCTCGCGAACTCGGCCCGGCCCGACCCACGAGCTCGTGGCTTGTGAGTACACGAGCTCGTGGGCCGAGCCGAGCTCGCCCACAAGCAACGAGCCGAGCACGAGCTCAGCTCGTGAAAAAGAGCCACGAGCCTGAACCGAGCTCGTGGGTTAACGAGCCGAGCCGGCTCGGCCCGGCCTACTGTCACCCCTACCCCTTGGTTGATATTAGGGCTAGACATGGTCCGGTTCGATTCGGTTCTAACGATTTTCTCTGGTAGAAACGACACTACAGTATAATAACAGATTTGGATAAAATTGAGGTCAATTTGATTAAGTCCATTTTGAACTAAATATTAGAAATAGGAAAATCATATTTTGTGGTTTGAACTAAATTAATTAGTTAATAAATTTATTTAGAAAAAATAAAATAATTTTACTTATTTAAAATAAATTAATTTAAAAAATTACGGAGATTCGGTTCTTATTCGGTTCTTCGGGTCTTGGCCTAGAATCGAGAACCGAACCATACCCGTCGATTCTTGATTCAAATACCCGTTCGGGTATTTAACTTGAGAAGAACCGTCGGGTTCGGTTCTGTTCGGTTCGGGAGTTTTGTCCAGCCCTAGTTGATATGCGCAATAGATTTTTCAATGAACATAAAGAATTATTATTTATTTTTATTTTTATTTTTTATTTTTTATTTTTTAACCCTGAGAAGAAGAATTTGAACTGTTCCCAAACTCAGCAGAGAAAAATTGAATATATTACAAAAGAGTTCAGTAAAATTTGGTTATCTATTTCTAAAAGTAAACAATCTTGAATTCTGCAGACCCGAAAAGATTTTTTGAGCTGCAGAATAACATATAAAATTCAAATATGACTTTAATCTTAAATACATAGGGTAGGAATTCAATGAATGATGGTACAAAAAGTTACAACGTTTTGATTTGTGAGCAAAAAAAGAAACTTTAAAAACAACAAATGGAACAGAATACCTATATAGCTATTACCAGTCACCACCATTGATGCACTAGGACTCCACTCTCTCTTAGAGAAGAAAACAGGTCCAAGCATTGCCCATACGTCCTCTGGTACTTAGTCGTTCTCTCCCCCGGGCAACATTTCTGCCACCTATTATAATGGCATTCAAGAAAAATTTCATCAATCAAACATATTGCTCCAGTTTCAAACAACCTGGGAATCAAATCAAATTCAGTCCCTTCTACATCCATCTTCATAACCACATAGTCCCTCTCAGACACTGATTTCTTCAACCATTCAGCAAAATCAAATCCCTGAATCTCATACACGTCCCCAGAAGAACTAGAACTGCCTGAAGACTGAACCGGTAGAATCCTCCCCATCCCTCTACCTTTCTTCACATTTTTATGACTGGGGTCTTGATTATTAATCTCGAAAAACAGGGTTTCATTCCTCACCCATGCTGCATAGGGCAACAAGGTGACCCCTTTCTTATACTTATAGTCGTCATAGAATGTCTTATCAGCCTCAATTGCATATATTTCAAAAGTCTTGTTTTGTTTTGGATATTGCTTTTTAAACCAACTAACAATGCTTGACCCATAGCTTCTAGCTCCAATATCCACATACACATACCTCTGTTTAAAACTTATATCAGCCATTGATGGCAAGTACTTTATGTTCTGTAAATTCTTCTTCAAAGTAATCCAAGGCTTCTTTGGTTCTTCCTCAATTAGAGGCTCTGCTTTATGGATCAATTCTTGCTTATACCCCGGAACTGAGCATTCAACACTCTGATTTCCCATCTCTTGGCCAATAATTTGTTTGATGTCTCCGTAACCACTCACTTTTTTCATGACAATTTCACGAATAATTGGCATTTTGGAATCAATCCCACCGATATCCCTAAGTTTTACCAATTTACAAAAGTGAAACAAATCAAGAAACGAATTGAGACAGTACTCATCTTTCGTGGCCGTGTGAACCACCAGAAACCCTTCGGGTTTCAGGGTCCTGGAAATCTCCCTCGCAAAATCAACCAACTTCGAAGACTTCTCAATCATACGGCTACCGGAAAACACAAAATCGAAAGTATCATTCTTGAATGGCTGCTTAAAACCCAGCCCTGAAATGACTAAGGGCTTAAATGCTTTCTTGAAAATCCCTATCGAATCATCCGCCCCAATCTCTTTCAACGCAAAAACGTCAGCACCCGTCTGTGTTTCAACGCAAAGGACCTTATAGCTAGGGCTCAAGAAGCCCTCAGAAATCAGATCTTGGAAGATTGAGGAATAGAAACGAACGGACTTCTGGAAACCCTCGGAAGTCCAGAGTTCCGGCATCTTCTTGGGCATAGCCGGCGCCGGCTTTCCATTGATGGAGATAATCACCGACGAGGGTTTGGCCCGTTTCCTGATGCCCACCACAACATTGATATTTTCCGGCAACGAGAAGAAACAGAAATCTCCGTGGTCACATAATTCCCCTCGAAGAGTCACGACGTAAGCAAAACGGGCGGCGATAACAAATAGACAGAATAAAAACAATTTTATTAAAAACTTCCTCACAAAACTCGGTGCCCCTCCACTCTGCTGCATCATAGAAACCCAAATAATAAAAAACTAAAAAAATAAACCTCTAATTCTCTAAATTTTCTGAATGTATACGTATCCCTCTGTTGAATTATCGTGAGCAGAAGCGAGCGGAAGTATGGTTACAGCCGATCAAACAACGAATTGGAGAAGTGTAAAAAAAAGATAAATTGAAAGAAAAAGGAGGGGCCAAACAACAAAACATGTTTCGATATTCACTCTTGTGGGCTGTAGATTCTTCTTCTCATAGTATATACTGTACACCCTTTTACTGAAAATCTGTACTGAGAGAAACTGCTTGAATTTCAACTATGGAACAATGGAGAAGAGGAAAAGGGGTAGACAATGGGCGTGGAGTAGAAGGAAGAAACAAACAGGCCATGCTGGAAAGCGAATCAGTTTACGAAAATAACACGCTGTTTATGTTAAATAACGATATTGCCATCTGCCAGCTGGAAACTTGACGTCATTTTCCTCTTTACCGTTGGGATTCTTCCGTTAATTTCGTTGCTTTTTGATGAATTGATTGAGGACAAACAACTTTCAATGCTTTTTCAAAAAAAAGGTTTAACCCCAACCTTAAGGGCCCCCACCGATCCTGTCTTAAGCCATCGTGGAGGAGGTAAATCGCAGGATGTGCCTCCCGGGAGTCAGGGTGGAGAGCACATGAATAGGCCAAGGCTGTTAACCCATATGGTAATTCCCGCTTGCAACAAAGCCAATTCCACCTTACGGGGAATCGAACTCTGCACACTGTCACGCTGAGCCCTATCCGCCCTCCCCTTTGCCATTGGGAGATATGCCCTGGGGGTACTTTCAATGCTTTTTCTATCTGTGGTAAAAATATGAATGTTTATTTATCGTGTTATACTATTTTAATAATGAAATTTAGGAGGCGTTTGATTACCGATATTTTTCACGAAAAATATCATTTTTTTTATCCAAAATTCTATATTTGTGGTGTTTAATAGATATAGAAAATAGATAAGTATAACATTTTTTTAGATTAGAAATTTGATCAATCAAACACATTTAATTGTCAATTTTCATGTAAATAAGTTCCACGCAAAGATTTTTATTTTTCAGGTAATTTTCTCTCTCTCTCTCTCTCTCTCTCTCTCTCATCTACACACCAATAGAAAATAGACAAGTATAACATTTTTCTAGATTAGAAATTTAATCAATCAAACAAATTTAATTGACAATTTTCATGCAAATAAGTTCCAGGTATTTTAATTGCTTAGAATTTATTTTCTTTACATATAAATTTCATGATTGTAATCAAACATACTTTAGGTCAAACGGAGAAAATTAATGTGAATGTGAATGTGAATTTATTTTTATTTTAAGAAAAGTTGACATTTAGATAGCAATTCATCTAATGTATTAGATACCAATGGTGAATTTGTCGTGTTTGTTTATTAGAAGCATAGTCACCTAAATAAAATTTGTTTCAACTTTCGTTATTATCAAGATAACAATCCATGAAATCATCAAAGATTTTGGTTTGCTTGTAATTAATGTGTGAAATGTTCAATGTAGAAGATGAGTGTCCTCAACTAGAAATTTAATAAATTGTTAAAAGATTGCAAATACTAATGAATTTTGTAAATTTCAATAGTTTTTCACATAATCTATAAGAATGTCTTTAAGTATGATAAAATTTCAAATGAGATTGGCAAGTGTATTTTTAAGCACGAAATCAATCAATTCCTTTGTTAATTAAATTTTTATAAATCTACAAATACCTAGATTTTAATGGATTTCATTGAATTATTCTGAAATCTATTTAAAATCTCAGTTGATGACACATAAATTTAGTGAATTTTAAGAGAGTCTATTAAAATATCTATTCGAGACACCTAAATTTACAATGACTCTTAAGATTCTGAAAAGGAAAAAAAGTTAGAATTTTATCCATAATATTATTAAGTTCTGTTCAATACCAAGTGCTAAATATGTGCAATTGTATCAAGAAATAAAAAGGTAACTTGAGTTTGGAAAATTTCGGACACCTAATCCATCCACAACTCTATAGAGGGCATGACATTGTCACATTTATAAGGTGAGTTTATTGCAATGTATTCGAACAAGTATACTATTATTCTTATTCAAAAATTGTAATACCAAACATTATATTGGTACAATATTATTACATCAAACATTGTGTTGTCTAACTAGATATAATTATATTCTATTCAAAATTTAATATTTTATTATATTATTTCTGACTTGTTATATTCATCTTCATTGACTTATTCTATCAATCATAACCTACCATGTGCAATAATTGTCACTTGACTATTATGGAAATATATTTTACACGTACATAATTTGCATCTATATGTTTTTATTTCTATATATTATAAGTTTTCTACTATCTTTCCCATTATAATGGTATTCACTGATTTATAAAATTTGTATAATTATCGAATGCATTAGATTTTTAATAAGGGATAGGGATAGGGGTAGGGGTAGGGCTGGCCGGCTAGGCACATAAATCAGTAACCCGACCAATCCTGAGTCGAGCCGGTTTAATAAAAATTTCAGGTTGGGTCGGGTACACTCATATCAAAGTTTATGTGGGTTGGGGTTGATTTGTGGTTCCAGCCCATCCAAAGCGACCCAATGTGAAGTAAAAAGGAAATATATGGAAATAACATTTTCAAAGGGGTTACTTTTCCAAAATGACCCTTAGGCAATTTACATACCAAAAATGCCCTCCATTTGGATATTACATAACAAGGCATCATAATATAGAAATTTTCTATTTTAGTCCTTAAAATTTAATATTGGTTGAAATTTGATAATTTTTATTTGATTTATTTGATTAATATTTTTATTTGATTTAATTGATTTTTGCTCGCTCTAAGTAGCCCCCCCCCCTCCCCCCATATTGGTATCAGAGTCATAGATATCATGGAAATTAAAATAAGAAAAATAGACAATTATTGGTGTTTTGAAGAAGAAAAAGGTAATTATATATTTTTAAAACATATTCATAATAAATTAAAAATAATAACTTTGACAATAATTAAATAACTTCCTAAAGAAATAAAGGAACAAATATTAGAAAAATTAATAATAGAAAAAATAAAAGCTATTTATACATATGAAAAAATTATTAATATATATGAAGATAAAGAAAATAATTTATATTATAAAGAAAAATATGAGTATAATTGATAATACACATACAAAATTGAATAAATTATTTTTAAAAATGGATAAAAATACAAAAAGAAATAAGAAATATAATGTTAATACCAGAAGGAATGAAAATACCAAATAATAGACAATTAACAAAATTAAAATGTGAAAGACTAAGACTTGAGAGCAAATATTTTACTATAGTAAAAGAAAAATTGGTAGATCCAGATATAGCTGAAAGAAGATTTGGAAAAATAATAGATAAAAAAGAAGATAAAAGATGCAAATTAACTTATGAGTTAGAAATAAGAAAAAATTAAAATATCAATAAGTGAATATATGAAAGAATTAAAATCATTTATAAAAATGTTAATAAATGATGTACAAGATTTGAGAAATGAAGTAAAAGAAACAAGAAATTATATAAATATATTAAAAATTGAGATTAGAGAATTAAAAGAAAATAATAAGAATAAAGATAAAAAAAATAGATAAAAAAATTTATAGAAAAAGAAATTATTCGAATAGGAAAGAAATATATAGAAAAAGAAAATATAGTAATAGAAATAGGGAGTATGGATGATGAATTCAGAAAGAATATATTACAAAAAATACTAGAAGAGGAAGAAGAATCTAGAGAAAAATCATTAGGAAAATTAAAAGTATAAGAAAAAGAAGATGGGTGAAGAATTAGATTTGCTAATAGAAAATTTTGATCAATTAAGTTTAACTGATATAACTGAATACCAAGTTTTAATGAATATTGGAGGAGGACCTAATCCAGCAGGAACCTCTAAACAAGAATTACATGACACAGATGAAAGATATGCACTTATATATAATAAACCATATAGACAATTCTATGATAAAGTAAGATATTGACAACCACCTAAAGGAAATAAATATAAAAATGGGTTTGAATTAAATAATAGTTATGATAAACCAATTAGTCATGGAGGAACAAAGCTATATTTAAATTGTAAAATAGATACCAAAAAAGCCTTATTAACTTAGACAGATTCGATGATATTATTCTTTTTATATAACAAAGATGACACATGGAAAAATACTGAAAGAAGAATAGATTTCTTAATAGCATCATTTGAAGGAGATGTTAGAAATTGGTAGGAAGGAATAAGCAATGATACAAAAACATTAATAAAAAGAAATGTACAAACAGAAATAATCAAATCAGATAGACAAGGTATAGAAAAATTAGTGAAATTTATTTCAGATGAATTTCTAGGAGAAAATTGGATAAAAAATGTTGAAGAAGAATAAATAAGAGAAAAAGATAATGCTAGAATAAAATTAATAAACTTAACAATATGTGATATGTGAAAAATTAAAGAATATACTTGTGAATTTAAAAATTACTATTATGTTCAATTTTGTAGTAATGAAAATCAAGAAGTATACCAAGACATCTATTATAATAAGTTACCAGGTTCATGAAAAATATATTTTAAAATAGAATTTGAAAAATATGTTAGAGATAATACTAGAATACCTAGAACTTTAGGTTCAAGAATAAAATTTTTATTCGAAAGACTTGTATATATATGTCAACAAAGACAATTAATGAAAAAATCAGGAAAATTAACTAAAATATGTTGTGAAGATATGGAAATCCCTGTACAATGGAAATGTAATCCTGAAAAAAGAATTAATAAAAGAAAATATAAGAATAAAAAGTTTTAAAAAATTAGAAATTTTAATAAAAAAAATATAAAACCTAGAAGAAGGTATTACAAAAGAAAAAATAACTCATATAATCAACAAAAGAATAAAAATAAAAATAAAAGTCAATGTAAATGTTGGAATTGTGGAGAAATGTGTCATATAAGCCCTGATTGTAACAAAAATAAAGTTAGAGTATTACAAAAAGAATACTTAGAAATAAAATATGAATAAAGTGAAATATCAGATATTGAAGAATACTATGACCAAGAAGTATATATAAGTGAAACAAAAGAGGACGAATTAGGATTTGAATAAAGAGATTGAAGAAATAAAAAATAATAATATAAATATACAAGAATATGAAGGAATAGAAGGATATGGATTAAAAGTTATTTTTGATAATAACAAGTTTAGAAAATTGTAAAAATTATCGTTAGACTTAAAAATAGGAAAATGGAAAGTCTTTGATAGAATTTGGAAAAGAGAAATAATAGCAATAAATGAATATCACAAAATAGAAAAAATCATAGATGTAAGAACAACTTATGGGTAACATAAATTAAATCTTTTAGCAAAAAATACAGTTGATGAACTATTAACAAAGATTAATAAAAAATAAAGTGAAAAAATCCAATATGTCTATTTAGCAGGAATACAAATAATGTTTAAATAACTATTTAGAAAAGGGATAGATTCACTCTTAACTATAACTTTACATAATGGAAGAATAATAAACTTAAAAGATGGTCATTTAGGAACAATAGAAGGAAATTTAGCATATCAAAAAATTATATTTACATGTTATCTAAAATTTTGTGTATCATTAAAAGATAGAAATTTTAATGAAGTTTTAGGACTACATTTCAAGCTTCATAGAGATGATATTATGCAATCAAGTGATCAAATTATGACTATAGAATATAGATCTTTATACACATTTACCAATTCTAATTATGAAAATATTTATTCCAATAAACCATAAATTGAAGTTTATAAAGAATATAAAGATATTAGTAATATAATAGAACCAAATAAACAAATAAGTTTAATTCCAGAAAAATATGAATTTAGTATAGAAAAAAATAAACCTGAAATAACAGAATTAAATGAAAGAGAATGTTCTAATAACATAACATTTAAGGATGAAAAATTAATTAAAAGATCAAAAAATTTTAAAATACTTAATAAAAATCAGTTAGAAGAAATCAACAAAATAAAAGAAGTAAAATTGTATAGGAATGTTGGAAACATGAAAATAGAAGGAGAATATTATAATGGAAGAGAAAATATAAATGAACCAAATATATTAATAGATATAGGAACTAGTGAATGTCATATAGTTTCGATTAGAAACAAAGGACTAATAACTCATAAAACTTAACCATATAAGTATGTAAAAATTTGATGGACAAGTACATATAATATATTTAGAAGTTAAGGTACCAATAAAAATAGGAGGAATAGATCTTTTAGTACCATGTTACATAGATAGAAGTATGGATATAAACCCTCATATACTTTTAGGAATGAGTTCTCTAAACGGATTAGAAGATTAAAGTATAAAAAGAGAATGATTATATATTATTCATAATGGACAAACTACATTATGTAAAAAGAATTAGATGAATAATCAGATAAGTTTTCCATTAGCCGTTTATATACAAATTACTATTGTAGAAACAAATATAACAACTTACGCTTTAATAGATACAGGAAGTGAAATAACAATATTTAAAAGTTTTTAAATAAAATCATGGAATAATAATAGTAATATAAAAATAACTGGTGTTACAGAAAAAAGTACTCAAATAATTAATAGTGCTGATAAAGTTAATATAATTCTTGGAAGTAAACAAGTAACAATAAATAAAATTTATAAATATAATAAATTAGAATGTGATATATTATTAGGAAATGATTTCATACAACAATTTCAATAATATAAACAAAATAATTATATGATAATGTTACAAATACCTTGTGGCAACTTATTAAAAATTTCTAGAGAATTTAAACCTTATAGAGTTCAACTAATCTAGTGTGGTGATAAATGAGAGAAAAAACCAATTCTTAATAATGAAATAAAAAATAAAAGAATATTATATAAAAAAGTTCTAAAAACAGAAATAGAAATGAATATAGGAAAAATCATCGAACAATTAGAAAATGTTTATGGAGAAAATTCATTATTATTTTGGAAACCACATCACCCAAAAGTCAAAATAGAATTAACAGAAAATGTTATAATAAGAGTAAGACCAATGATGTATACAATAGAAGATACACAAGAATTTAAAAATTAGATAAAAGAATTATTAGAAAAAAACTTATTAGACCTAGTAATGGATCTCATAGTAGTCCAACATTTATGGTTATGAAACACTCTGAATAAGTTAGAGGAAAAGTTAGAATGTTTACACATTATAAAGAATTAAACAAATATACTAAATTTGATGGTTACTTTCTACCAAATAAAGAAGTAATAATAAATCTTACAAGAGAAAAACAATATTATTCTAAATTTGATTAGGTTTTGGCAAGCAAAAATGAAAGAAAATAGTATACAGTATATTGCATTTAGCACACCTCAAGAAAAATATGAATGGTTAGTTATGCCATTTGGTTTGAAAAATGCACCACAAATATATCAAAGAAAGATGGATAATATATTTAAAAAGTTTAATGAATTTCTAATAGTTTATATTGATGATACATTAATATGTTCTAATAGTAAATAAGAGCATAGAAATCATTTAATCCAATTTATTAATGAATGTAAAAAAAGAAGGAATTGTATTATCTAAAAGAAATCTATAATAGAAAAACAAGAGATGTATTTTCTTGGATTATCAATAGATAAAAGAGGGATAAAATTACAGACTCGTATATTCAAAAAGATAGAAAGTTTTTCAGATAAATTAGAATCCAAGGAACAAATTCAAAAATGTTTAAGATGTTTAAATTATGCGGAAGGATTTATTGAAAATCTTTCTAAGAAAATATATAAAATCCAAGTTTTACTTAGAAAAATAAATACTAAGGGATGGAATGAAGAACATACAGAAATAGTTAAATCATTAAAAGAAGAATGCAAAAATTTACCAAAATTAAGATTACCCGATGAAAAAGATAAGTTGATTGTTAATACTGATACCTCAGATAAATATTGGGCAGCAATATTAAAAACATGTCTTAATGAAATTTATAGATACTCAAGTGGAACCTTTAACCAAACAGAAATAAATTATACTATTCATGAAAAAGAATTACTAGCAATCATTAGAGGAATAAAAAAGTTCTCATTGTTTTTATTATCTAAGAAATTTATTGTTGAAACTGATAATTTTCAAGTTGCAGGATTAGTCAGGAATAAGTTATCCTCAGAACCACAATACAGAAGACTTCATAGATGGCAAGCTTATTTAGCATTTTATAATTTTGATATAGTCCATAATAAAGGAGTTAATAATTTTCTTGCAGATTTTTTCAGCAGAAACATAGAATTTGCTGATGGATAAAGCCAAAGTTATGGAGTTATACCAATCTATTATACATATACAAGAAAGAAAAATTTTTCTTAAAGAAGAATATGAAAATATAAGTTTTGGAACAACCCAAATTTCAGAGATGTTCAACTCAAATATGAAAATATTGTTGAATATCACTACTGAGTATCATAAATATGCTATAGAACTCAAAAATCAAGTTGATGCTATTGCAGCACAACTAAAAAATATACTGTTTGAAACAGATATATCAAAGAGCTCATAAATGAGTTTTCCAAATCAATACCAAACAAAGGCAGCTGGAAGTAGCAGTGGACCCAGACGTGACAACATATCGACTGATAATAAAGGAGATTCCATTTCTGTTTCATCAACCAAGAAAGTTATGATACATGGAGATAAAAGAGTTATCAAAACAATCAGCATCATAGACCAAGAAGATAAAATCCCTTCAAATCCAAACGAAGAAAAATATGTCGAAATAGTCAAAATCGCTTATGAAATAAAAATAAGTGATTTATATTTCATTTCTCTGGGAAATAATGTTTACCTCAAAATAACAGCCATGGAAGGAGATGACCCTTCATTTATAAAAATCATGACAGACTATGGATTTATGGATTTGATTTATCCAGGAAAAGATTTTATTGAAATTTCAAAATTTGATGACATATTCATTGAAGTATCCAGATTTGCCAAGGGAAGGAAGATATTTTTAAAATTCTATTCAATCAGCCCAGAATATGATGGAGTTGTTTACTATCCAGTTGAACACATAATCTCAATTGGATATGTTGCGGCCAATTTTCAAATTAATGTTACAGAGAATAATAGAAAAGTTCCAACAGTGACAAAATCATGGATTAGACATAGAAGAGTACTTGGAATTAAAGCCATCTATAACATTGCCAAAAATTTGTTTGATAAAAAATTCTCGTGCCTGTGCCAATATAAAAATTGGATGTTGGTATCCAATGGAGGATATGCAAAATTAGAAATTTTAAATGACTATATTACAAGATTTGATATACATCAATTTTCAAGATGTCCTACCACTATAAAAGAATCCTGCCACCTAAGGGAGTGCCCCAACTGCATGTGAAGAAATGAAAGAAGAAAACAAAGCACCTTTTGACAAAGGTATATGAAGGATAATAATATTACATGTGAAGACATTGAAGATAAAGAGTAATAATAGAAAAATATACTCTTTGTATAGAAAAGTTGAACCAACATGTGAAGATATAAGCCCAAGGAAGAAAATAGAGAGGCAAGAGTGCCTTTACTGATATAATCAATGATGTAATATAGTCTCATAAATTTGTATAAATAGAGACATTACCATAGAAGAAGATCATCTGATCTTATCTTGAATTCTCAAGTTGTAAGCAATAGCCCATTCTCAATTTGAAAAACCAATTTTTCTAGAAATCCCTTTGTACCAAATATAAGTCTTGTATCAATTCTGAAAGAAATAAAATTCCAATATTTTGATATCAATATGAATTTCTAAATTTTTTTCCCATAGATTTCTTGAAAGATCTAATAGAAAGTTTCCTTCTTATTTTAGCAAAAAGAGAGTTTTCTTTAACAGAAGTTTAGAATATTATTCTTTAGAAGTTGATATAGTGCGAGCAAGTAGCTGAAATAGTAACAATTCCATGAAGGCAGGAGGCCGTTGAAGGAAGCAGTTTACAAATTCAGAGCTCAAAGGTCACTCGATTCTAAGAATACAGGTTTAGATCAAACTTAAGGTAAAACTATTAAATTTTTTTTTTAAAATTAGAATGAATCTTTTTAAGATCTTAAAAGAATCGCAGGGACAATTGCATGATTATTTTGATAAATGTCAGGATATATAATTGAAAGATTAGATAATTTATTAGAAAGAATGTTAGAAGAAATAAAGAATATTATATCTCAATTAAAAAATATAAATTTACCATTTGAAGAATATGGTATTTTATTAAGAAAATATGATATGTATGTTGCAGATTATTCTTATTTATTTGATCATAGAATTATTTTATATTCAAATATCCAAAATAGAGTAAATAAAAGATAAAATGATTAAGAGATTAGGACATATATTGCAATATAAAAAGAATCATTTCATTAAGGACAATATAGAGATTTCCATAAAAAGGAATAATGATAGGTCAAATAAAAAAATCTCCCAGTAAAAAGTGAAAACCTTCGATCTAACGTCATTCCAGAAACTTCAAAGCTGACACCTTCTTCCTCTTTCCCTAGTTTACCCCTTTGAAGCTTTTTCCTTCTCTCATCCTCAAACTGACTTCGTTTCTTAGACCTATTTTCGCCAAATCTAATGGTAATTGAAAATCCTTGGAGATTGTTTCTTGAAGAGAAAAGGACAGCGTAGGGATCCCTTGTGGATTCATAGGTGGCAGCTTGATAAAGGTCGAAGAGGGCATTTTTTACTCAATGGTAGTGAATATTGGCTATATACTTTCGCAATAATGGTTGTAGGTTTTTGTTCACGAAATCATTTCTTTCGATTTAAAACTACCGCAAGTGTACGGTTCGTTAACAAGTAATAAAGTGGATTAAATGAGTCCGAATATCGTCCCACAGAAATTGATAAGTTCAATTTTACCTATCGTCGCCTTAACCGAAAATAAATTACTAAAGTGAATGTGAACCTAATTAAAACCCTAATTTTGGAAAGAAAATCCTAATTATGCAATTTTTATGATTGACTTAAATTAAATATGCAAAACAATATTTTTTAACACTCTAGAATGAAATCAAATATTGAGAACGCACGTTTGTTGTAATCAATAGAAATTAAACACACTAGGATCACGATTTCCCATGCAATTATCACTTTAAAACCCTAGTTTCACAATGTGACAACACACTTCAATTGTGACGAATCAATGTTCCTAAGTCTATCCAATACTCTCTCTCGAGATGTATCAAACCTATTTCTACATAACACCAGCCTATATTTCTATGACAAGTGCATATGTAAAAATGCATACGGTTTTATGAGCACTTAAAGATTCACGTAGGGCATAACGGTATATTTCTATCCCCTATCAGACCCTACGATGATTTATATTATGTCGAACCTATTCCAATTCTCTCGAATGCAAAAATAAATCACCCAAACTCACACAATTACGGGCCCTTAATTGTAGAAACAATAATTGCATATAAATTATTCAAAACAATAGAAATATGTCTTAATGTCAAATTGCAAAACTAGAATATTAAAGATCAAATTACATGGTACATCGATCTCCTAGCACATGAAAAATCTAGCCTAACATGCTAAAAAGAAGAAAATACAAAAATAGTTGAAGAAACGTCATCACCCGAATCAAGTTTCAATCCATTCTTCAATTGGCGCGATGTTTTCTTCTTGTTCTCTCTTTGTTTTCTCCTTTAAAATCTCTCTTTTTCTTCTAAAACAGCATCCCCTTCGTTCTGGTCGAGTTTTTGTTTATAGAGGACCCTAAAAATTTTGTTTCCATAAGAGTTTCGACGAAATAAGGAAACTGCAGATTCGGCCTCCGAATTGCTCTATGCGACCAAATAGTACATTTCTATGCGATAGCATAGAGTAAAAAAGATTTGAGAATAATTTCTTGGGATGCCTTTATGTGACCGCATAGGAGTTTCTACCATGCGACCGCATGGTTATGTCATTCTTTTTGCTAGACAGCTTTTAGTATTTTGATTATAACTTTCTCTCCTGATTTTCGATTGAAGTGATTAAAAATGAAAACTAAAAGATCTACACTTTTGATAGAAATAGGTTTTCTCAAATTCTAATTTTTACTATGCTAAAAATGGATCTCAAGTAGAGACTAAAAATCATGAGCATAGCTTTTTTGCCTGAAAGTTGATACTTGATAATATTTCGACCATATTTCACCTCTTTGACTCCTTTCCTCGTCCGATTGACCTCTAACGCTCTTGAATCTTCATTCCATTTTCCGTCTCATCTATGGATTATTTGCAACTTGATCCCCGAACTTTCAGTTTGATTCATTTTTTTCCTTTTTGCTTGTTTCTTATATTTCCATCATCTCATAATATCACCAAATTGGTACTTAGCTCATTCACTTCCTTGATTTGTCCTTCGGACCATCTTTTGCATAATTTCACTTTGGTCCTTAAACTATCACTTTGCTCCATTTTAGTTCTTTTTCGGCTTTTTTCTTCCAAATTCCACAATTTCCATAGAAACACCTACATTTCATGAATTCAACGAGATTAAGTCACAATTTAAACATTTTGCTTGTAATTAAGTCATATTTGTGATCTAAATAAGTGTGCAAAAACACACTGATCAGTTTTCAAAGGCACTATTGATTCATATAAAGCTGGTGGGTTTTGAATTTCAATCCAAACCAGCTCTTAGTCTCTATTTCAAATATTTATTGGTTGGGTGTTGGGTATTGAGAGAAAAAGGTGTGAAAAATGAAGAGGGAATTTCTCATTCAATTCAAATGAAAAGTACATCACGGTAGACTATAAATACAGTACGATAGAGCTAACACACTACTAACAAACAATGAACTATAGTGGTACAAATAAACAAACAAACTGACTATACAGTTGGACTAACTACCAACTGATCTTGGCGCCAATTTGAGCTCTGATACTCCCTTTCAAGATGGACGATGTAGATCAAAAATGATCATCTTGGACAGTATAGGGTAAAGGGGAGAAGAAGGTAAGAGTTTTGTAAAAATGTCAGCCACTTGATGTTAGAGTTTGAACAGGTAAAAGCTTGATGAAACCATCATTGATCTTACCTCGAATAAAATGACAATTGATTTCGATATGCTTCGTTTGTTCGTAGGAGATAGGATTTGTTGCAATATGGATTGCAGCCTGATTATTAGAAAAAATCAATGCTTGAGGAGAAGAAATATGTAAGAAATGAAACTCTAATGCCAAGATCTTTAAAATTCATGATTTTCACTTATAAAATCAAGAAACATATCTTGATCCATGGCAGTAATTGAGAATTTTAGATCTGTAAAATAAAAAACTATTAAATTAGAAAAACTATTCTCTCACTTTTCTTCTCTGTGATTGAATGAATTAATTAATGGGTTTCATTCATATTTATAGGCAGAGAAAGACAGTCTCCTATGAGCCATAAAACTCTCCGCTTTCCATCAAAGCAGACAATTATAAAATTGCCACTGTTCAATTGGTCCAATAGGATTTTAATAATATTAACCACTTTTAATTAATTCTTTAATATTACATGGGCCACAAAATAATTGGTTTTACATTCCCCCACTTGGCCCGTGTAATATTGCTTCGTTATGTGGTATATAACATAATGCGCATACCATGAGCTAAAATCCATCATACATTAGCAACTTAATATATCATCCTTAAGTAAAAACTAATAAGAGTCATGGCAGTTTTACACCATCATATAAGTATAATTCCTTCCATGTACTACAGTATTAGTCCCTACCCAACATGACACATAATGAGAAGTTTGATAATTGCATTACAATAATGTCTTCGAAAATACTATCCCTGCCAGCATTCACATAATCCATTCACATACATGTACCAACATTTATGACATGAATAATATTTTGTCAAAAACAATACATAAATGAGCTCAAAATGTCAATACATAAGCATCATAAATTGCATAATAATGTCAATGATAATTTTCAACAATGCCCATCCTTTCGACATGTTCATTGAATGTCTTTGGTGGCAATTCTTTCATTAATGGATCTGCAATCATAAGATTGGTGCTAATATGCTCGATTGACACCTCTTATTTTTGAACTTTTTCTTTAACAGCAAAGTACTTCAATTCCATGTGTTTAGCATCTTTAGAGTACTTGTCATTCTTTGAAAAAAAGACTGCTGTAGAATTATCACAATAAAGTTTCAGCGGCTTGGCTATATTGTCGACGATCCCAAGTCCTGAAATAAAGTTTCGCAGCTACTTTCCTTGAACTATGGCCTCAAAGCATGCCACAACTCGGCTTCCATAGTGGATGTAGCAATGATTGACTGCTTCGCACTTTTCCATGATATAGTCCCTCCAGTCAAGAGGAACAAATAGCCAAATGTGGACTTTCTAGTATCCACACATCCAGCAAAGTCCGAATCTGAATATCCAATGACCTCCAAGTTAGCAGATCTCCTATAAGTGAGCATGTGATCTTTCGTTCCTTGCAAGTATCTCAATACTTTCTTTGTAGCTTTCCAATGATCAAGTCCCGGGTTACTTTGATACCTACCCAGCGTTCTGACAGCAAAACTGATGTCTAGCCCGGTGCAAGTCTGAGTATATCCCAACAAGAGATGCATAAAGAATACCTGTCATTTGTTTGCGTTCCAATTCGTTTTTAGGACATTGCATAAGGCTAAACTTGTCTCCTTTCTGAATTGGAACAACACTCGCTGAATAATTTTTCATATTAAATCTCTCTAAAACTTTATTGATATACGCTTTCTGAGACAACCCTAACAATCCTTGTGACCTATTACGGAATATTTCAATTCCAATCACATAGGTTGCCTCTCCCATGTCTTTCATTTCAAAATTTTTAGAAAGAAATTTCTTAGTCTCATATAATAGACCAAAATCATTAGTAGCTAGCAAGATATCATCAACATACAGAATCAGAAATGCAAACTTGCTCCCACTGACATTTAGATATATACATCGATCAACGACATTTTCCTTAAATTCAAAGGAAGTAATGGTATCGATGAACTTAAGATATTATTGACGGGAAGCCTGTTTAAATCCATATATTGATTTCTTTAACTTACAAACCATGTGTTCCTTTCCTTTAACTGAAAAACCTTTAGGTTGATCCATATAAACTTCTTCATCTAAATTTCCATTTAGAAAGGCGGTTCTCACATCTATTTAATGTAGTTCTAAGTCATAATGAGCTACTAAAGCCATTATAATTCTGAGTGAGTCTTTCTTAGAGAATAGTGAAAATGTCTGCTTATAATCAATGCCACTTTTCTGAGTAAAACCTTTGGCAACAAGCCTAGCTTTATGTCATTCGATATTACCATTAGAGTCGCGCTTGGTCTTAAAGACCCATTTACACCCAACTCTTTTACATGATTCTGGTAATTCAACGAGATCTCAGATTTCATTATGTTCCATAGATTTCAACTCATCTTTCATAGCATCTAACCACTTATCAGAATTAGCGCTCTCAATGGCCTGTGAAAATGAAACTGGATCATCATCAACAATTTCCAATTCAAATTCAGACTCTTGCAAGTAAACCACATAATTATCAGAAATAGCAAGTCTACGTTGTCTTTGTGACCTTCTTAATGCTATATCTTGTGGTTCATTTAATGCAGGTTCATTAGTGGCAACTTCATTGTGAGGTGTTTGATCGTTTATTTGTTGTTCGGGTAAATTGTCACGTCGTTCAACAATTTGAGGAACAACAACATTAGAAGAAGTTAAGGATAGAGAAACTTGAACTCTAACTTCTTGTATTTCCACATTTCGTGGTTCAAAACTCCCACTAACTTCACCATTCTCAATGAATCTAGCATTTCCAGTTTCAACAATTCTAGTACTGTGGTTAGGACAATAAAATCTATACCCTTTTGATTTTTCTGGATAATCTATGAAAAATCCACTGATTATTCTTGAGTCCAGTTTCTTTTCGTGTGGATTATAAATTCTTGCTTCTGCCGAGCAACCCCAAATATGCAGGTGCCTTAAATTGGGTTTTCTTCCCGTCCACAGTTCAAAAGGAGTCTTTGGAACTGCCTTACTAGGAACCCTATTTTGCACATACATAGTAGTCTTTAATGCAAACATCCACAAAGATATGGGTAAAGAAAAATTGCTTAACATACACTTAACCATTTCTATTAGAGTACGATTACACCTTTCAGCCTCACCATTTTGTTGTGGTGTGCTTGTCATAGTGTATTGAGAACATATGCCATGTCTTTCAAGAAATTTAGCAAATGGACCAGGATGTTGTCCAGTTTCATCATATTTTCCATAATATTCACCACCTCTATCAGATCTAATAATTTTCACCTTTCTGTCTAATTGCCGTTCAACTTCATTAACAAAAATCTCTAAACCATTTACAGCTTGAGACTTTTCGTGTAGTAGATAGACATAGCCATAACGTTAAAAAACATCGATAAAGGTGATAAAATATTTTTCCCCACCAAATGATGGAACATCAAAAGGCCCACATAAATCGGTATGTATTATCTCAAGAAGCTATGTGCTTCTTGTGGCTCATTTCTTTGTGTGTTTGGTTTGTTTACCCTCAATACAGTTTACACAAGTTTCAAGATCACTAAAATCCAAGTTAGGAAGGATTTCATTTTTTACTAATCTTTCTATCCTTTCCTTGGATATGTGACCCACACGTTTATGCCACAAGTTAGCAGATCGTTCATTCATTAAATCATGTTTAGTACCAATATTATGATGTAAGGTCAAAAGAGTCTCGACAAAGAGGTTATCAAACTTTAATTTATATAAACCATCACAAAGAATAGCAAAACCAATAAGATGATTTTGTTTAAACAAATTTAAACATCCATTTCCACCATCAAAAAAATATTCAACAGAATCAAGTTTCGATAAGGAAACTAAATTACAAAAAATAGAAGGTATGTAAAGAGTCTGAAATAAATCTAAATAATATCCAGTATCTAAAATCAAACGATAAGTTCCAATGGCTTCAACTGGAGCTTTGACTCGATTTCTCATGAGGACAAACTTTTCACTTGGATTTATGGTTTGGGTTGAAAGGAATCCCTGCATCGTATTAGTAACATGAGTGGTACATCCGGAATCAATCCACCAAGTATTATAAGGAACTTCTGCCAAATTAGATTCGAAACATACATAAGAAATAATCTTACCTTTACTTTCGAACCATGCCTTACATTTCAGGCAGTCCTTTTTATGGTGTCCAGGTTTGCGACAGAAATGACACGTATCTTTCTTTTGTTCCTTATTGTGGATTTGGGCAGAAGACTCATTTATTTTTGGTGGTCCTTGCTTAATACCTTCCCAGATCTTTTCTTATATTTCTTTCCATCTCATTGATGACTTACGAGATGAACATAATGAGTTCCTTAATTCTTAAGCCTTATCTCCTCTTGCACGAGCATACTGTGCAATTCATTCACATTCCATTTATCCTTTAAGGTATTATAGTTCATATGGAATGGACCGTACTCGAAAGGCAAGGAGTTGATGATAAATTGTACCAGAAAGTTCTCATCCACAGTCATCCCAAGAGTCTTAAGTCTTGCTGCAATATTACTCATTTCAGTAACATGCTCATGCATGGTGCGAGAACCATCAAATTTCATGGTGGTTAAGGCACCCATCAGTGTGCCAGTAAGTGATTTGTCAGCTGTTTTGGAACGTTCTTCCACAAACTTCATATATTCCTTAGCATTCTCAGTTTTAGGAATAATAGACTTGATATTATTTGCTAAGGTCATCCGCATAAACATTAAGCTTAATCTATTTGACATTTCCCAAGCTTTATGGAAAGATCTTTCATTAGCACTGCTCTCATCAGTAAAATCAGCAGGTTTCTCAACTTGAAGTGCCAAGTTCAAGTCCAAAACACCTAAGTTGAACTGGACTTGTTCACACCAGTCAGAAAAATTGAGCTCATTGAACAGTGGTACAGATGAAGCATGTGAATGTAGAGAAATGGGAACAGATACTGCAAAATATAAAATGATTTAACATTAATACTTTGAGTTTTAATTTCAGATTCAGATAATAATAAATGTATAACGTAGTTCTCCTTTGGATGATATTACATTATACCATCATAATAAATATAATGATGCTAATTTAATTTCACTTCATTGGTAATTAAATATACTCTAATCAAACATGTATGATATCTTTGGATATACAAAACACATCTGACCAAGTAAATCAATTAACCACGATTATGTTCAAGATTAATAAAATTAATTGATCAACCTTTGGGCAATCTATAATAATTTTACAATCATGAACGTCAATATACTCTTGACAACAATATTAAAGTCATTTTGATTTATAAGTATCAAACTATCAAGTGTAATTGACAAATAAATTATGTAATTTAGTGTTCGAAGTAACATAATGTTTGGCCACTTTGGTGACTAACAAACAACATCAATAGAAAATTAATTACATAAATAAAATGTGAATAATGTAAGTAATTAAACTAGACATAATCTAATTTAATTCATAATTCAAATTAAAATATGAAACAATAAATGTCCAATTGCCAAAACAGTCAATATATATGTACTTCACCGATATTGAACACAAATACATAAACTTCAGCCAATGTTATACCTTAAACCAATACGAGGGACTGACATTTTCTTAAACAATTCAACATATATGGCAGAAACATATACCTACAGTACGGCATTCTAGGTACAAATTGTCAGCCTCATTTGATTTTCCAAGGATGGGGTTTAATTGGGCCATGGGATTATAGAAAGAAACGGTATGTGTCTTGCAAATGTTTTCATGCATTAATTGGTTTCTGCAATTTCAATTTTACATTTTCTGCCCCTCTTTTAATTTTTTTGAAATTTAAACTTTGAATGATTAATAATGACAAACAGGAACACATAGCCGAAATAATAGACTTTGAAGGGCTGTCTCTTTCTCTCATATGCATGGAAAAGCCAATTAATTTGAACACCGTATAGTCTTCCCAAATCGAATCCATGGAAAAATCAATTAATCGACGCAGATAGCAAATGGGATTTGATGTAATGATTTGATCCATAAATTAATAAGAAATTGAAGATCCCATACGAAAAACAGTAAATCTTTAAGGAAAATCAAGAATTCTTCAACTTGACTCTGATACCACATGTAAGAAATTAAACTCTAATGCCAAGATCTTTAGAATTCATAATTTTCACTTGTGAAATCAAGAAACATACCATGATCCATGGCAATAATTGAGAATTTTATATCTACAAAATAAGAAACTGTTAAATTAGAGAAACTGTTCTCTCACTTTTCCTCTCTGTGATTGATTGAATTAATTGATGGGTTTCATTCATATTTATAGGCAGAGAGAGACTTCCTATGAGTCATAAAACTCTCCACTTTCCATCAAAGTAGACAATTATAAAAGTGTCACTTCTCAATTGGTCAATATGATTTTAGTAATATTAACCACCTTAAATTAATTCTTTAATATTACATGAGCCACAAAATAATTGGTTTTACAAAGTAATCTGGAACTCATGGAGAAGCTAATGAATCCAAATAAGTTCACCGACAGTTGAGGCTAAGGCACGATATTCCGCTTCTGAAGATCTAGATATAATGGTTTGTTTCTTAGCCTTTCAGGAAATCAAGGAATCACTAAGGAACACACAAAAACATGTAACTGACCTCCTTAAGTCAAGGCATGATCTCCAATCAACATCAGCAAAAGCTTGAAGCTAAAATGAAGACGAAGCAGCAACATCAAGCCTTGGCCTGGGACTGATTTGAGGTATCTTAAGAGGTGATGTGCAACATCAAAATGAGGTTGGCGAGGCTGAGAAACTAACTGACTAAGTTTGTGAACAACAAAGAAGATGTCTGCTCAAGAGATGGTTAAGTAAAGTAGACGACCCACCAATCTCTTATATAAAGAGGCATCATCAAGTTATTTCCCTTCAAAGGAAATTAGACGCACTTTAGGATCCATAGGTTACTGAGTTGGTTTGCAGGCTAAAAAACCAGTATCTTTAAGGATTTGAAGAGTGTAATGTCGTTGAGAAAAGAAAGATTCCTTTATGTGATCGTGTTATCTCCAATCTAAGAAAACTTTAGCTTGCTAAGGTCTTGAATTGACTGTGTAGAAAGGTTTGAAGGAATCAATTTCTTTAATGCCTGAACCTATGATGATAACGTCATCGACATAAACCAACAGTGCAATGAAAGAAGCTCTAGATCCTTTTGTGAACAAAGAGTAATTTAACTTTAACAGATGGAAGCCATATAAGATAAGGGCTTCAGAGAACTTTGGGAACCATTTTCTAGAAGCCTGTTTGGGACCATAAATTGATTATGAAGTTTTCATACAAGTTTCTCTCCCTGTGTTCCAGCAGTAGGTTGCTTAGAGTATTCCAAAGGTAGGTCCATGTATATCTCCTGAAAAAGATCCCCATTAAGGAAAACATTATTCACATCCCATTGGACAAGATGCCACTTCTGAACAGCAGCAATGGCAAGAAGCACTTTGACAGTAACCAATTTTGAACAGGAAAAGTTGTTTCAATGAAATCCAAGCCCTCTTGTTGAGCATAGCCTTTAACCAAAACGGGCTTTGTATCTATCTATGTTGCCATCAAATTTGAACTTGATCTTGTACACCCATTTGCAGCCTATGTGATGCTTTCCCTTTGGTAGGTTAGTAATGGACCAAGTGTTAGCTTCCATAGCTGTCAATTCAGCAGCCATAGCATCTTTCCAGTGGTCAAATTTCACAGCCTGATGGTAGAATTGAGGCTCAAAATTAGAATGAGACCTTAAAGAGAAAGGTCCTGTGAAGGGAAGAAGGCAGTGTAAGAAATGGATCTACCTAAAGGATATGAAGAATTAGATTTTGGCGGTGGTGCGTTGGTTAATATGTTGCACTGATAGTATCTAAGATAAGAAGGGGCTTTAATGATTCTCATGCTCTTTCTAGGAATAGGTGAGGACGAGATCAATATCTGATCTTTAGGATTGATTATGATGCGATTCGTGAGGAAAAATGTTGTATGAATCAGTTGAAGCAATAAGATCAACATTTCTGTTATCAAGAGATGAAGGAACAGGAGAATATCAAGTGGGTGAATCATGGGCAACTTTTGGCAAAACAATGTCAGGGAAAGGATAAATCAAATCATCTGAATGAAGAATTGAATGAAAGGGAAAATTGTGTTCAAGAAAAATGACATCTCTTGAGAAAAAAAAATGTTTTAAAGATGATGTCATATAATTTGTATCCTTTGACCGCAGGAAGATAGCCAACAAATATACAAGCTTTGGCTCTGGATTGGAATTTGGTTCTATGAGAACTTAGAGTGGAGGCAAAATAGAGATTACCAAAGGTTCTAAGGTGATTGTAATCAACTGGGGGCTTGAGTAGATAGAAAAGAAAGGTGTTCTATTTTGTCGAATTAGTGAAGGGATTCTGTTGATTAAAAATGCAGTCGTGATGACGCATTCACCCCAGAATTTTATGGGAACTTAGGATTGGAAGAATGAGGCACGAGCTACATTGAGAAGATGTCGGTGGTAAACCACGGAGTTTTATTCAGGCCTTTACACATAAGGGAACTGATGTATGATTCCTTTAGCATTGAACAAATCTATAAACTGAAGCTCTTGAGCATTATCTGACCTGAGCTTTTTAACCATTTTATGAAACTGAGTTTCGATTAGATTAAGAAATCTGATATACTCATGTAAACCTTGTACAATCATCCACTTAGGGTTAAAAAGTATCCATATCCAGCATGTGTAGGAACATTGTAGGGATCCTAAGTATCATGGTGAACCAAATCAAATGCAGCAGGAGATAAGTAATTCTTTGAAATAAAGTAAAGTCCTATTTGTAATCCATTTTCTCAAACTCTTTTTCCTCTAAAGTCTTCTTTGTAATCCATTTTCTCATAGCCGTTCATATAAATGAATATTACTGCCTGTAATCCATTTTCTCAAAACCCTTTTTTTCCTCAAATTCAACCATGGTTTGATCCTCATTATTTTCAAAATATATTTTTCTCCCTCTTTTTTTTAATCACATATTCTTTAATAAAATAATTTTACACGTAAATAAAAAAAAATCTTATGTCCTCATTTGATGTTCAATAATTAGGAAAACAACATTTTGAGGGCATAATTATAGCTGAGGTCCCAAACCTTTCAAAAAATTGCAGATTTTTTTCTAACATTTCATTTGTTGCAGTCGTTACCCCAAACCTTTCAAAATGTTACGGATGAAACTCCAGTGAATGGTTTCCAATCCATATTTCTGTTATTTGATCAAAAATTGAACTTTGACCACATATTAATCAATTATAAAAGGACAAAATTGTAACTTTTTATTTTTCATATTAAAAAACTTGAATAAAAAACCACAAAAGAAAAAAAAAACAAAATAGAAAGGAAAAAAAAATCTTCTTCTCTTTCTCCTACACCCTCAACCCTAACCCCAACCTCTACCTACAAAATTGGTGGAAATCTCCCCAACCTCTATTCCATCATTGCTGGCCATAGCACTACAGCCACTTAAATGATTAAGCTCTGTCAGCTAACCGCATCCCGGGACATTGAATTGGAAAATGTTCACAAAAATTTCACCTTCAAACTAGTTTCTCGATAGTTTAAGTTATTTAAGATTAGCTAATTCACCAAACCCACTTGGGATTGTCCCGAAAACATTGCCTCCAGTCAAAACCAACCTTCTTAAACTTGTCAAATTATTGAGTTTGCCACTAAACAAGCTAAATAATGCCGGGTTTTCAATGAAAACTAGCTCTTCCAAAATAGAGGTTTGAATAGATAATGGTGAAAATCTGGAAATTGGATTTATTTTTAGCTGAAGCATTTGTAGAAGAAAATTTTTTTGAGATGAGAAAGTAGGGAGAGAAGAGAAGGGTCAAGGGTAGAATTAGGTGAAAACTCTGGAAATGGGCTTTTTGGTTTTGGGAAAGGGAGAAGAAGATTTTTTTTTCCTTTTTATTTTGTTTTCTTCCTTTTCTTTTCTTTTTTTTGTTGTTGTTTTTTATATAAGTTTTTTAATGTGAAACATATAAAGTTACCATTTTGTCCTCTTATAATTGATTAATATGTGTTCAAAGTTCAATTTTTTGGTCAACTAATTTAATATGGATGGAAACCATCCATAAGAACTTCATCCGCAATGTTTTGAAACGTTTGGAATGACGGCTGCAACAAATGAAAGGTTAAGAAAAAGTCTGCAATTTTTTGAAACATATGGGGCCTCAGCTGTAATTATCCCTATTTTGAGTAGTGATTTTTAAAAGAATGTGTTGTTAAAAGTGAAAAAAATTGGGTTTACATACAAAATATTTATGTACAAATGTGTGGTTAAAAATTAGTATGTAGAGAAAAGAGTTTTCAAATAATGGTTTGGCTTTTCGAATGGAGTTGGAATATCATTCCCCAGCACTTCTTTGATCATTCCTGATCGTGGCGATACCATTTTCTATAGGGAACTTCATGCATAGATGGTGAATGAAAGTGACTGCCTATAATTCCTTCAAAGTGGGCCTTCCAAGTACCTCGTGACAAGTGGAATGATGATCCACTACTAGGAATTCCATGAAGTGGTGAGCTATCAAAGGTGCCACTTCCAACTCTGTTGCTAGAGTGTTTTACCTCGTGGGATGATGTTGTCACCGATAAATCTATATAATTCATGGTCAACTTCCATTTTGTCGAAAATGGCACCATATATAATGTTGATTGAGCTCCCATTATCTACCAATATTCTCTTAAGGTCATTTCTCGCCACCACAACCCTCACAACCAGAGCGTCACAATGGGGATAATGTACACCTACAGTATCATCTTAGGTAAATGTGATGGGCTGAACCCCTATTTGATTGAAAGGTTGGCTCCTGCCAACCATGAAGCTTGTCATTGAGCAATCTTTGACTTTTCTTGCATAATTTCTTTGGGCATTTTTAGATTCACACCAATGTGTGGATCCCAAATATGGTATTAATTTCTCGAATGGACTCACGTCTAGCGGTAGCTAAGGGGCTTCTTAGGTGTCTTCGACCTTCTTTAGGTTTTCCACGATCACCCTCAAGCCCTCATTGTGCACTATCCCTATTTTGGTGACCAGTTCTATCATCCCTATGTTATCAACCCTATCAAGGAATTTCATTTCTTTGCGAGTGATTATTTTCACTCTGATTGTTCGGATGTTTCGCTATGCCCCAATATCCAGCCATGCTGTGACTATAGGAATGGTGGTATGTACAATAAAAAGGTACTTCATCATTATTTCTATGTCTCACACCTTGTTCCCTGCCTTTTCCCAAGCGGATTATTTGATACGGTCTTCCCTGATTCACTTCAGCATTGGGGTCAATTCTTCATACGCCAATGTTGGAACTCTGTTAAGTGTTGTTGTAGCTAATGCTTGTCCTGGATTGAAGGGAGTTGAGTGTCTGGCCTGGTGATATATCAGGTGAGATGTGGAACCTTTTCTTCTCTGCATTTGGGGAGATGGGAGGCCCCAATTTTCCCTATTTTGGTGATCCCTCAATTCTTCATGGATGATCTCTCACCTTATCATTTACTAACAAGGTGTCTAACTAATAGGGTCTTTATTTTTCACATCTTTCCAAAAGAATGAATTCATGTCCAATCCTTTCCTTAGGGCAATTAACGCTTCCCTATCCGTGACCTGTACGCAGCAGGTCATTTCATCTGTGAAATGGGACAAGAAAATTTTCAACGATTCTCCTGGTTGTTGCCTCATGTCTTGGAGGCGTTGTATAGACCCTTCACCCTCCTTGCTGGTAGCGAAGCATTTGAGAAAAGCATTTTCAAAATCAATCCAGCTTCAAATGTCTCCTAGGATTCTGGTGTACTAGACTTCCGTTGCTCCACTTAGGGTCAGATGGAAAGCTCTGCACTTCATGGCAGGTGTTGCATATCTTAAGCTCATATAGGTTTTGAAGCTATTGAGGTGTGTTTTGCATGACCTCCTCTTCCATCATACTTGGATATTTTAGGCAGCGTGAAGTGGTTCAGAACTCGCTCATTCCTAATTTTTGTGAAAACAGCAGATTGGCATCATAGTAATCAAGGTTACAAGATCTCTGCGGTTCTCCGAAGTCATCTCCTTCCCTAATTTGGGCCTCCTGAGGTGGTTGACTCCGCTCTCTTCTCATGTTATTCTTGGCGAAGGGTTGTCATTACCGTATATTGGTTGGACTTGCATTCTGAACCAAGGCTCCTTGCGCTGCCTATTTCTATACGGATGAGATTGCTAAGCCTGTCTATTCCTAAGCTGTCTTGGACTCAATCTATCAAAAAACTCATCGACCTTGCTGTGTCCTCTGGATCATAATTTGGTCGAAAGCTGAAGGGGACCGCATGAGGTTGATCGGTGGCCTAGTTGGTAGATATGTATATCCCAACTTTTTTCTCTTATGAGTCTTCTTTTCTCCAGGATATTGCTGATATCCTGCAATCTGGTTTTAGATCTCGTCCTCGCCATTATAGTAATTCTCTTGAAAGGTGCATTCTCCTAGAGAGTATATGCAGAAATTGAGTATCCTCCTCGACTTTGGATGTTTCTTCACAACTCTTGCATGGCAAGATTTTGCTGAGTAATATTCCTCATATTTTCAACCATAGTAGCCACTTCCCTAGTAAGTCTAGCAGTTATTCTAGATCCTCATCGTGGCCCACCTCGTGATTTACCTCGCCTATTCAACTTGTGGAATCTATGGCGAGATGTCGAGGTAGTATGAGAGGGTTTACCTTTTTCAAGGTGTTCCCTGGCCCTCCGAGGTGCAGATTCCTTTTTACTAGCACTCATGATACTTCGAAGGCATTTTTAAAGCAATCAATGATCCATTTTTTCTCAAGGGGTAAAAATGGTATTTTAAACAAGCTATTCTTTCTAGTGATCCTTTTTTAAGGACACCTCATTTTCTTCAAAGGCAAGAAATCCTTTTAAACTAAGATTACTGGCTTTTTTTCACAAAATTCTCGTGGTTAACTGTCACAATTTTCCACAGACAGCTCTAATCTATTGACCTCAAAAAATGTGCCAACAGATGTCGATCTTAGCTGACGTCCACATAAGAATATTCCGGTAGGCTTTATACGAATATCTAATTGGAGATTTGAAGACTGGTTACATACGTAGATATTGGTGCGAGGCCTTCATAATCGAGAACAATCAAGAAATAAAAAGATGGCTTAAACGAGCATTCATGGAGAGAAAGTAATAATGTATGTTTGTGTGTGAACATATATATATTTTGCATAATTTACAATGTTACAAAAGCTGTTATTCATAGTATCTCAGCTAAGCTGGCCACCGTTGGATTAGGCCCACATGGCTCCATCTATTTGACTGAAGTTTCATATCACTCTGTTTCACATTAATTATATTAACAAATATATTTGATAACGGGTCAGTCGTCCTACATTCCTAGGCAGGCATGCTGATATTTATTAATGCAAACGTCAACTTGACTTGACCCACAACTTTCACTTGGTTGCCATGAGCTTTCACCCCACAAAGGACACACTTAGTGATTGGTTTGCAAGCCACAAAGGAAGAAGGAATAGAGTAGTAATTGGAACATTAAGGAAGATGAACCACAACCGGCCAAAACTTCACGTTTTCTCTCATTCTCGGAAACCAACACACGGGAAACGACTATAGCAAAAGTTAAATATATATTACTTAGGTTATCACAAGTTGGGGCGAAGAATAAGGAGTTAATGGGAAAACATCCAAAAAACAATCCAATTGACCAACAAACCTAATAACCAATATGTCGCCACCAATGTAAAGTCACAAATTAGACCATCCAAAAGTGTTGAACCATGCCTCCAGGGGCATGGCGCAATGGTAAAGTAGGAGGGTTCTACACGGAGTATCAGAGGTTCGAATCCCCGCGACAACTAGAAGGTAACATTTATGTTGGAAGGTAATTGTCCTGTGGTGGCAAAGTTATGATGCATTTCGTCGCCCCTCCGGGGGTCCTGTCTGCACGTAGTAAAGAGAGGTCTATAGGGAGGAAAATCGCATCCGAATGTCCGACTTAAGTGTGTATAAGTTGTGACCATATCCGAATTTACCTGGGTGATGAACCAAGGGGGAAGGCCGCCACTCAAGATTAGTCAGGCGAAACTTGGATACTTGAGTTAAAAAAAGTGTTGAACCATGAGCAATATTAACTGGGTGGTGAACCGGGAGGAAGGCCGTCACTCAGGATTAGTCAAGCGAAGTTTGGATACCTAAGTTATCAAAAAATAAAGTGTTGAACCATGAGCACTATTAATTCAATTAAATTACTTCAAATGACCCCAAGTTATTTTTGAGTCAAGTCATCACTAAGATGTTGATATATCTTATCCATCATCGTTTTAACATATTGTCTGAGATTTATTAGATATCAAAACTCAAAACACTTAATCTTCAAAAATTCACTATTCAAAACATTTTTCCCCTAATAATGACCATCAAGTAGGGGACAATTAGATAACAAAACTATCAAATCACTTCGTCTTTCTCTTTGATTCACTTGAAAATCGTATTAAATTTAATATTCATAGTGACAATTTCAACCACGTGAAAATCCAAATTAACATATCATAATTGGCCAGAAAATTAGTACCTCGCTTTTGAAGATTGAAGATTTATAACCATGTGTTTCGTGCGAGTTAAGTCGCTAACAATTAAAAAGGATCAGACGATTGTGTAAGGGACGAAACCTCTTGAGACAAAGTCCCAAAAAAGGGTGTTCTTTTATTGGCGATGAACTTTACAATTGGGAATGAAAAACAACGTGCCTCCAAGGGCCGCAAGCACACGAGTTACAGAAAGAAAAGTGTTTAAGTCTAAAAGCTAAGGAAATGAAAATTACATATTCTCTGTTCGAGAGTTTTGGATTCGGTCCCTTTGATTCGTTCGAAGACACTGGGATGTGTTTTAGTATCCTCTTCTCCATCATCTATGACCAACTTGAATTTTGGCAACTTGTTCTTGAACCCAGACGTTACCATATTTACCCCAAGTGGCCGTGGGAAAGGATTCTCGTCCACTGCCATCTTTTTCTTATCGTCGAACGTAATTCGTCCTGATTCAATAGCATCCTGCAATACGTGACGGAAAATCAAGCAATTGTTAGTCAAATGTGACCATGCATTATGCCACTTACAATATTTTTTACCCTTTATTTGTTTAGGGTTTGGCAATTTGTGCTTATTGCTCAGCTTTATTTGCTTATCCCTATATAATTTATCGAATATAAGGTCGGCTTTGGTCACATTGAACGAGAAAGTTCTAGCCTTTATGTTTCCATCCTTTATGGGCTCATCTTTGCCCGATGGTCTAGGCTTGGCCATTATGGGACAAGTATATGTATCCCCTTTTACCAATTCGGCCAAACACATTTCGGTCTGATCGTATGATTCGTCGTCGATGGTATGAACGTCAAAATTTGGGTCTCTGTAATAAGTCCCTTTACTATAATTTTTTATTTGTTTTTCTTCTCTTATCAGTCGCTCATACCTAATCACATTCGCACTCAACTGGAAAAGGTCAGGGAATTCCTTGTCCTGGAACTTCTTTTTTAAATCAAAGCTCAAGCAGTCTTGTGCGATCTTGACAAATTCTTTTTCGGGAAGAGGTACAAAACACTTGCTTCTTGCTGTTTTGAATCTTTGGAGAAAACTTTCTACCCATTCATTTGGCATTTGACGTAGATTCGCCAAATCAGTCAAAGTGACTTCAGACTCAGTTTTATAAAATTGAGCGTGAAACAACTGTTCCAGTTGTTGTCATGTTTGAACAGAGTTCGCTGACAAGTTGATGAACCAGGAGAAAGCTACTCCTGTTAACGAACTAGAGAAAAGTCTCATTTTATGGTAATCGGTCACATCACCACTTTGCAATGTGAATCGCCCTATGTGTTCTAGAGTAGACACCTCTCCTAAACCGGTAAACAGTGAGAATTCTGGCACTTTGTACCCTCTAGGCAATGGATATGTCTTTATTGGCAACAAAATTACCATAATTAGGGCCATTACCATTAGCCTGAACATCTGTTCCCTCATTACCACGTGGAATATTCTGTCCATTGTTTAGGATATTATCTCTCACGTTTGGACTACCCCCCAAATTAGGCATGCCACTACCATTGTTTTGATTTGGCACTGTAGTACCCCCTTGGTTTGAAGTAGAGAGACCAGAAAGCGGTTCTACCCCTTGATTCGAATTTAGGACGGAGGGATTATGTCCCACAATTGTCCTGGTTTGAAAGTGGTTTGTAAGAGGTATAGCCGGTTGACATATTTGGCCTACTAACTTATTCATTGTTTCGTTTAACGTCTTTAGCTGTTTGGCCATATTGTCATAGTGTGCATTTCCATTTTGTGTAAATCTTTCCATATTATGAATACTTCGAAGATTTACCCGTTCAACGACGTCTTGCGTGAGTTCTCCAAGTAATGCAAGCATGGTTCGAGGACTCAACTCCGTCATTGGTTTGTAACGACAGTTACTGCTCTGATTTTGTCCATCTGTTCGTGGAGAGGCATGCTGCTCCTCATATCGCTCGATTACAGACTGGATTCCTCCCTGACTTGCTGCTTCCTTATCGGATCTTTGAGGCATATTGTTTCCTCCTTTGTACTTTCAACACCTAACACCACTATCCCACTGAGCGTGCCAAATTATTTCGCGCGGATTAAGTCGCTAACAATTAAAAAGGATCAGACGATTGTGTAAGAGACGAAACCTATTGAGACAAAGTGCCAAAAAGGGGTGTTCTTTTATTGGCGATGAAAAATACAATTGGGAATGAAAAACAAAGACCGAGTCCAAAACTCTCGAACAGAGAATATGTAATTTGCATTTCCTTAGCTTTTAGACTTAAACACTTTTCTTTCTGTAACTCGTGTGCTTACGCCCCTTGGAGGCACGTTGTTTTTCATTCCCAATTGTAAAGTTCATCGCCAATAAAAGAACACCCCCTTTTTGGGACTTTGTCTCAAGAGGTTTCGTCCCTTACACAATCGTCTGATCCTTTTTAATTGTTAGCGACTTAACCCGCGCGAAACACCATGTAAAAGATTGGAGAACACAATACTATTTTTCCAATTAATGAATGCCAACCACAATATATATGAATACTTTTATGCGTACAATTAAAATTTATGAATTCATATTATTTGTAGTTATTTTAATTACACATTTGCTCCCATATACAACAAATCACTACATATGCTTTCTTTCTTTTTTTCTTTTTTTTTTTTTTTTTTTTTTACCTAAAATTATCTACGAACAACTTACACGCAAAGTCCAGACCCGGTCAGATGCCATAATACCACGTTCTGGAACCGGGCCGGAGGCCCCTCCTCAGCTTGTAAATACCGCGTCAACCGAAGTTCGTTATATGAACCTCCGATTCCCCGCAAGCAATTATTACATGTGAATTTTCCCCACGCTACTCCACAAGAACCCAGACGTCTCTTAATTAATGGTATAACCACGCGATTTTCTTTAATTTCTAAAAAATATCCGCATGCCACACCATAATTCGATGGTGGTCAGCGCGCCAGATAAATATACACAAAAAGAATACAACTGAGTTGTCAAAGACAGACAAGGAGGCGATATATACAACTAATTTCTTGTATATGTAATCTTCAACTTCCACCCTTTTACCTTGTACATCAATCGTGTTTTCTACATCCTTAGTTTAATCGAAATTTGAGAAAAATATGCCGGTTCCAGATGAGCCAACGTCGAAAAAGGTGGCAGAATCACCACAGTCGGCGGCAACTCCGGCGACCGGAGATGTGGAGAATCAGGCGCTGGGAACCGGTGCCGGAGTTTCGAACATTGTACGGCGGTGGAAGAAAGAAGATCTTCTGAAGAGAGGGTCCTTGGGTTTGCGAGGTCTCGGTTTGCTTTTTTCGTTGCTGGCTTTCATTATAATGGTCAGTAATGAACATGGGGATTGGAAGGAATTTGATCAATACGAAGAATACAGGTACCATAATGTTTATTTATTCTCTTGTACAATATAATTTTATTTCTTTTTGTTCTTGGGTGAGCATTGATTAAGAATCAAGATTTTATTTGGTGTTTTTTGAATGGGGTTCTCATTACAGGTATGTATTGGCTATAGCAATTCTGTCATCATTGTACACTGGATTGCAGATTTTGAGGCAGATTCATGAACTCTCCACCGGTAGAGAAATTATTTCACGCAAGAATTTGTTGATTGTGGACTTTTTCGGGGATCAGGTTGGTGAATTTCCTTGGATTTCCCTGCTATTATGTTTGGATTTGCAAATTATAAACCATAATGAAGTAGTTTCTATAAACTATTGTGTGGTTGGGCGGAGTAATCTTGATGAAAAGGGAAGGAATTTAGTGCCATAAATTACTCCCTACAAATTCATGAAACTTTGTGTTTGATTTTAAACATAATTAGGGATTACAAGTCCTAAAAAATAGATATAGGAAATTTGATACTAATTTAATCAGCATATATTGATTCATCCCAATAATTTATTGGTGGGCATAACTCGACAACAAGCGATTTGTAGGCCAACCCTGTCTGAATTTTCCGCAACTTCGACCTCTGTTTAGTCTCTCGTTGTAGGTGAAACGTCTAATGAATCACAAAACAAGATGAAATCAAAATGTCTCAACGTAGTTTTTGTCTATTGAGGACAAAAATGTGGTTCTGCTTCTTGGCTTATAAATGGCAAACCAGAAAGTAAACAAACTAATATTATTAGCATAAGGTTTAATATGCTTTTTCATCCTTTTACACTAGAAATGACGTTTTTTAATGAAAAGAATCATTAAAATTGAACGTTCTGGAATTACAGATTGTGGCGTACTTTTTGATATCAGCAGCTTCATCCGCGGTGCCCTTGACTAATAGAATGAGAGAAGAGCAAGATAACATATTTACAGATTCTTCTGCATCAGCTATCAGCATGGAATTCTTTGCCTTCATCTTACTTGCATTGTCAGCTATGATTTCGGGATATAAACTCTCTAACCAATCCTACATATGATAGGCGCCTGTTTTTATGAAATTGTTTGACAGTTTCATCTATCTTCCTCTTCAATACATTGTACACTCAAATTTCATGTTTATAATAAAAGGCTTTTCTATCTATTTCTTATTGTATAGTGCCCGAATTAAGATCCTTTGTAGGAGAATTTTCCATAATGTTCTAAAGGTTCTTTTATGAATAAAACATTTGCTCTCTCTAAGCCCCTCTCTCTCTTTCCTGCGTACATGTTGTGTTCGGACACTGCTAAGCGATGTTTGAAATTGAGAAAGTTCTGGGAACTTCTCGTAGATGTGATCAATACATTAATTAAAGATTAAAATGTCATCGATATTTAGCATGATGTGCCAGGATACCTACTAGTACCAAGTCTTTGTAATATGAACATTAACATTATTAATTAAAAATGAACCTGTTTATTAATAATTATTACCCTGATCCCATAAAGGAAAATGTAGAAGACTCTGTTGGTGTAAACAAACAGTGAAGGCTCAGTAATAAAGATAAAATATGAGTCAAAATTTATTCAAATAACGCGCGCCGGGGGGGG
>NC_036248.1:18168490-18178017 GCF_002742605.1 Olea europaea var. sylvestris | reverse complement strand
GCGCGGGGGGGGGGGGGGGGGGGGGGGGGGGGGGGGATGAAATAGTTGAAATAAATATGAAAACTTCCTTGAGACATTTTCTTAATTCTGTGCTTTTTATTTCATGGAGCACGAGAACTTTACATGAGGCCATTGTACTAACAGCCCCGAAAGATATGAAAAAATAATCTGACTCCTAATGTTGAACTACATTACTGACTAATAAAAAACTTTCCTTGCTCTTAAAATGTTTGTTCTAAAAAAGAGTTGAAAAGAAGTCATCTTTCGGCTCTTCCTTGGCCATAGAGAGAGCAGTGTCTGTCTGCTGCATTTGATTAGCGTAGGATCCTGCCGAGTTTCTGAAACCTGAGAATGCAAAACTGTCTGCATCCTGCAACTTCTGAAGGGTATATGGTGCCTGGTTCTTTGTTTGTGGTAGCCAGGTTGTTTGAAGTGAGTCGGGTCCTTTAGAATGGCTGCTCATGGCTGAAGGCCTAATGACCATGGGTGCATTGTTGCCGTTCATAGATGGTCTGGTGTAACTGCCGCTACCACGTGCTGCAGGAACATCGTGGTTGTGTTTTCCTTCGTAAGTAGTCATCACTGCCTTCATATCATGGGATGCTCGCTCTACATGTTTCCTAACGGGACATCCATTATATGTGCATTTGTAGTAGCTCCTGCATCAACACAACCACATCTTACATTAGGATTGTGTGTCTGTCTGAATTTTTCTGTATTTGATAATTATTTATGCTTACCTAGGATTTGGGTTGCCCCTAACAACTTTCTGTCCATATTTCCTCCATCTATAACCGTCATCTAGAATATCGATATCACTTGTGGTTTGAACTACGACTCTAGGTTCACGAACGGTTCTACTTCCTGCAGCTGGTATGCCCTCATATTCAACATCCCCCTTCCTGGAAATAGGATAACATTTTAAGATATTGGTTTCATTTATCGAATGATTTTCTCGTTAAAATGATTAAGTGCTATGCTTACCATCTCTTGGCTTCTGGTTCAGTTTCATTGTCATATCTTGAGTAACTCAGGGATGATCCTTGTTCAAAATCGTCATCGCCAAAAGAAGCAGATGAATTCTCGGAGGTTGTCAGAGACTCCATCTGAGCATTTTCATGAGATTGATTTGAAATTCCCGCATTATTATATGCAAGATTTTGAATCAAACTAGAAGATGATCTTCGAGTCGATTGAGGCTTGGGATGATTGTGACTTCCCCTATATACTATTTCAGTAATATGTCCGTCCAAGTTTTGCTCGATCTTTTTCTTCATAGGACAATTTGGAAACGAGCATTTGTAATAACTACGAGGATTTTCACTTCCCTTAACTTGCTTTTGTCCATACTTCCTCCAATTGTATCCATCATCTGATTTTTTCTGCTCCCTAACATACTGAGGTTGTTGAGCATTATGCATTTGACCAATCTGCATATTAGGATTGTTCTCTTGAGAAAAGCTTGGAATTTGAGCTGATTCAGATTTCACCCCAGCTTTTAGTTCTTCCTGTTGAACTATAATCATCAGCAACAATACAATAAGAATATATGATCATAAGATAAGCTAGAGAAGAACTTAAACATACCGATGAAGGTCTTGGGTCGGACTGGAAAGAAAAATCGGAATACTTTCTGCCCTCCACCTCGGAGGCCAGACCAGCGTAAGTCCCTGTAGTTGGAGATGGAAGAACCTGCACAAACATATCACCATAGAAATGTTCAATACACGATAAATAACTCGGAATAAAGGATAATTCAAGAAGATAGATAAATAGATACGTCCCATTAACGTATAAGAAGTGCTTACATTAGAAGACGAAAACAGTACAGGAGAGTTGAGCAGCACAGAAGGGCTGAAACTAGAATTAACAGCAAGATATGAAGAAGGAGATATAGGAGGAGGAGATATTGGTAAAGAATTAGGTTGAAATGACTTGTACTTCGGAATTTCAATATCAGAAATTCCCCAATTGAATGAAGATTTCTCCAAATTCATGTCTTCTTTGTAACCAAGAAGATCAGTGAAAGAAGTCATGTATCCAGTTGAGAAAGATAAGCTACCACCTGAAGAAGCCATTTTTAATGAGCCGCCGAGAGATTTATGAAGAAGAAAGAGTTAATATAGAGAGTTTATATAAGATTTTGCTTGGACTTGGATCTAAATTTAATGCTTATATGTTTTACAGCAGTATCAATCGAGAGGTCTTTCTGAGAAATTCATGAGAGTTTGACCGTGGAACAAAATTGTTGGTCAAACTTTGTGGGTTTGACCAATTCTCGACGGTTGAATCAGACAAGGAAGAGATGTTATTCTCTGTAGCTGGGTGCACCTGAACCCTTTGCAATAATATCTGCGTTTAAAAAATCTCGACATATGTTTAAGTACGATAATTTACAAGCTTGACTAACATGTCATGAACTATATTTAAATTTAATTTGATCTTGATTCAAAAACGATAAGAATTTCAAGATTAAACGATTCACGTTTGTTCTGGTTGATTGAATCAACTAATTAGGTCGATTTTCAAAATTTGAGTATAGTTTAACTAAGGGTCCGCTTGATCAAGATATGATTATTTGCGTCTTTTGATGAATTAGAAGTTTGATGGTGTTATTTTACTGTGGTTATATAGGCCAGCACACACAATAATTAATTCATGTTTTCGGTGGCAGCACGTGCTTATTCATCCTTCTTCCTTACCCTTTTTCCTTTTTTTAAAAAAATAAAATTATTTAATTAGTTGGACTTTTCGATTTCGTGATAAATAAGTCTCTCCTCAATTGACAAGATGGAGCGAGAGGGACACGAGGATGCATTTTGAAAAATCAGATAAGGGCAATTAGATTATTAAAATTATACTAAAGGTTCTTAATTTTTAATTATGGTTAAATTTATATCTCTATTAGATTGTTCTGTATAACCTTTCATTAAATAACAAATATTGTATTTAGTTATAAATTTTGTTCAACAATTATTAGCGCAATTTAATATAAACGACAAATATTTAGTCACTTTTGTATTTCGTATTTTTCTATATCTAAATATCTAATGAGCAAATAAGTCATTTTATACTTTTACAGTGCTTGTTTGGTGGGAATTTTGGAAATTGATTTTTGATCGTTAGAGATAAAGTGAGTCTTACCTGTAAAAGAATTCAAAATGACGACTAGAATAGTGAAATAACAGTCAAAAAAATAATTTTAATTGACTAAAAATTTGTGCCAAACAAACTGTTAATATAATTTTTGAAAGGAAATCATCATCACGGACTAAGTGTGCTAATTAATACGAGGTTGGTAATTAGAATACAATGAAAAAGTAAAGACATAAAGTCCTGTTTGGTTTAAATAAAAATCAAAATTTTAGTAGATTTTAATAAAAGTTAATTACATATGTGGTTCAAAATTTGTGGTTCTACAAAATGTGTGGTTAAAATTAATTGCTAATTTTGATTTAAATTTTAACAAAAAATTTCAATTGAACCAAACAGAGGCTAAATATGACAATAAGTAAAACTTAAGAACTTTTAATGTAGTTAAAATGTGTGCTCGTCAAATTTGTAATTGCATAAAAGCTTTTACAGATTCCAGGTAGAAATAGGGAAGATTGGTAAATTAATTTTTTTTTTTTTAAATTTACAAAATTTATATTATTTCTTTAATTGAAGATACAAATCCATATATTCTCAGCCCCGGTTCGATGGAGATCAAAATTAAATTTTTAATAAATTTTAATAAAAATTAATGAAATGTGCGGTTGAAAAGTTATTGATCTCATGAAATATATGGTTAAAATCTATTGTTGACTTTAATTTATATTTATATCTAGATTTTAATTAACCAAACGGGGACTTAGCCCTTGTTCGAGTCACATTATTTTCATAAAAATGTATTTTTTAATAGTGTAATGATGGAAAATGTGTAGTTAAGAAATAAGAAAAAAGTTTTGAATTTGCATGCAACATTATTTTATTGAAGAATATGCAGTTGAAATGATGGCAAATTACTATTTAAGAATATATTTTTTCTAAACAATGTGGATCAAACAGAGCCTTAATATGTCATAATTTTGTGTTGAAACTGCATTGCATCAACAAAAAAAAAATAAAAAAAATTCCTTTCGTGCCATAAAGTTAGGCCAGCTTTCTCTTTTCATTTATCCCAAATTTTAGATCACTTTCCTTGTTGAAAATATAGTTAATTTCTTAGATTTCTAATATGCAGATTTGATGTGTCTTGTCAATAAGTATGAACTATTATTCCATCCATTCCATAAAGATAAGCTTGGTTTCCTTTTTCGTCTATCTCAGATTATATGTCACTTTCCTTATTGAAAATATGGATATTTTTTAGTTTTCTAATATGTCTATATTTAATATACTTTGTTATTGATGAATATAAATTAATTCTATTTAAACCATTATTTAATATAGTGTTATATTAGGAGAAATATAAGAAAATATATATTTTCAACTATATTTATTATAATTTCTTAATCCATGTGAAAATAGGAAAAAAATCTATCTCTATATGTTGGAGGGAGTACTATTTAAATTATTATTGAATGTATAAGTATATTAGGAAAAATGAAATAAAATAATAATTATTATATTTTCAACTATATTAGTTACATTTTCTTAATTTGTATGAAAATAAAAATAAATTTATTGGATGGATGTAATATATTTTGTCCTCATTCTTATGTCCTTTTCTTTCTTTTTACAAAGTTGAACAGAACATCACAATTTCTTACTTCAATTTTTTCCCTTCATTTCCAACAATTTCTAAAATAAAAAGCTTTTACATTTTGTAATTCTATATTTAATACCAATAATGAAGAAAAGAGTAAGCGCTTCGATTTGTCCCAGTTATCCTTACATTACATTACCATTTAGTATGAGTAATTTACTAAAAACTTTTAATGGGGAAATGAAATCAAGCCCTTCATTTTCTTCTCATTTTCCAATCATTTGGTGCTATTTAGTACATAGTAGCGAATGGAACTAAATAATATGATGAATAAATTTTATATGTTATTTTTGTTCTTTAATTCTGTTCAATTCTATGTAATCTTAATCTAGTACATGATACAAGACAACTAAAAAGATTTATTTTTTTTACACTCGCTCTCTTTTATTCTGTCTATTACTATGGTATTCAATATAAAAAACATGTTCTATATGATCATATTTCAAAGACTCGGAAAACGGTAATTTTCAAGTTCAAGCAAGGAAGTGACTTGAAAGTTCAGATCATATGGCCATACACATAGCCTGCAATGGATGTTTCATACGAAAACAGAACACAATTGTACAGTCGAATGAACAAAATTTTAACTTAATACTATATGTACCATTCGAAACATGCTAGAAGTATTTTTATCATTCGTCTTTCATTATTATATATAACATGAGTCTAAGATGAACTTACATTCTCTCGAACCGTACAAGTAGCTTCTCCGAGCGAAAGAAGTGCTTTCTCAGGTGATAAACGTCTAGACTGTACAAATTTACAACCAGTGTCACCAGCAGTTAGGTCCTTTTCATTCCATTTATAAGTAAAGTCCAATAATTTTTTTTCATTGTGGGAATTTCATTTCTAAATTAGGTCAATTTCAAATACAATAGAAGGGAACAAGCGACTGAGGATATCTTAAACTCATGTTGCAATGATTTCTTAATTCTACACAACTTCGTCACATAGGTAGTATTCAATTTATTTATTTAAAATAAGAGACGTTTTACTAGACTCGGCAAAAATTAACGAAGACAAAGAGTAAAGTCAAGCTTAAACAATATATGAATTTCAAAATTTTGAATTCTTGCTTAGTATAGTAACCTGGTTCAAGTTGTTGCATGTAGTCAATATTATGAGTAAATTTCTTCAAATCGAAAATGTGAATATTAATGGTGCTATCAACCTCTTACAAGGAATTGTTTCATTTCTCAAAAATTATAGAGAATTTGAATTTGTTAATATCATGGATAAATTGACAAAAAGAGTAAGTAAAATGGCTATTGAAGATGCATTCTGATAAAAACGTATAATTTAAATAAAGAAGCAATTTGACAAAAGTAGTAGTGATTAGATAAATCAATCAGTTGAAGAATCTTTTAAAGTTAAATGCTTCTCTTTTATAATTAATCAAGCTCTATCTTCTTTAAAATTATATTTGAACGATTTAAACAATATAAAGAGATTTAGATTTTTATTAAAATTTGGAAAGATTAAGACGTACGATTTTTTCAATTGTTGAAACATTGTACGAATCTTGAGAAGTATTGGGAACATAATGGACGTACAAATGTTAATGGAGATGATTTATATTCTGGGTTACATGTCTTGATGTGCTATATACTAAGTGAAGCAATAAGAATAATTGAAGCGTTACAAAATTTGAAGACATCCCAAATGCTTATTACTTACAAAATTTTGTTATCATATTTTATTTTTGATCAACTATATCACGAGAAAGATTGAATTTATTGACTAGGCTATCAACTGAGAAATAAATGATTGAAGAGGTAGATAATTCAAATTTCAATGGTGATTTTGCCTCTAAAATCGCAATATGAATAGTATTTAACTGGTCGTTTGAAACATTGTCAGCTTTATTATTTGATTACAATATAAATCATTTGTATATTACATTTCATTTGATGTTTTAAGTTTTAAATTAATGAGTTAACTATTGACTCCATAATATACTTATAGATTTTGAATGCATACTAACATTTTGGGGCCTAATTTATGATGTTCACCTCAGGTTCTGAAAATCACAGAACTGGAACTGCTAAACATTAACCCTGATCTTGATATGTCACATGGTTATTAGCAATGGGAGTCGTCTAATGCACATTCTAGTACAAGTTTCTACAATCTCGATGTGTTATTATTTTGATAAATAAACATTATGAGTCTAAACAGCCATTACTTGGGATCGATCAAAATTATTATTCAATCAAGATTATTAATTTATCGAAGTTATACTGTATACTGGACATTCACGTTTTTGTACTAAGTCGCACTAGTCTGCCTTTTCTGTGAGAAAAAGTTCATAATTCTCATTCATCATTAAAGCAGCTAAGTGGACAATGCTCTCATATTGTTAGGGATTAAACCATAACATCAGTGTGATAAAACTTTTCAAAGGATAGATAGTGATTCGTGAATAGAGTGAAGTACCCTAGACCAAATTGACCAGAGACCTATTCGAAGTATAGAAATATGAGATTGGAAAACGGGATAAAGAAATGTCGCAGCAACTATCCTACTGTATCGCTTATTTTAAGCTCAATTCAGAAAATATTTGATATCCTGGGTGACCAATCCTCACAAAGTGTGAGAGTCCCACATGAATTAAATAATGCCCGACCCCTGATGTGTGTGTGTTCAATGATCCTCTATGTCAACTATTATAGTCCCCCAACTCGATCCAATTCCTATTATGTTTGCAAGTATACCTTCCCATTCCAAAGTAGCTGTCATTAAAGATTATAAAGAAGGGAAATGAATTATATTTCTGAGGGATAAGGACAACATATTTTGCCGATGAAACCTGACAGAATTTCTTACAGGTGATCCACAGTAACGTGTAAAAAGAAAAAAGAAAAAAACACACAGAAATTCGAATCAAATAGTTCCATAGCCAGAACACACACCTTAAATAAAAGGTTTATACCATAAGGGCATGTTCAAACCCAGTACTAGACATGACACAGAGCGAACAAGATTTTAACTTTTTTTTCCTTTAATAAATATTGTCGGGTGCTGTGCAATCCAGCTAATAAACAAGCTATAAGGGGCATACCTAAGTACAATAAAATAGAGCAATGCAAGAGCTAGTCTGTGATCAACTCGTTTTGCTATACATAAAATTTCACTTTAAAATAAAGATCAGATCATCTCAATCCAATAAATCCTTATTTCATACTGTGAACAGTTTATTGGACCCTTTTTCTCTACTTTGACATAATATAGGCTGTCGCTCTCGATTAATCTAAAAGGAAATCGCAATGGCATCTTCTTCCTCTACTACTTTCATATACTTCTAACAACAAATTTCTGTCCCTTCCGAGCATCTGCATTCTGAGCATTCAAAATTGAAACATGCAACCTTGACTAAGATAAAATCAAATTCATCAATACGGTCAAAGTTATATCATCACCAAACCTGTTTAAAAGGAGACACGTTTTATATTTTGCATAGGCAAATGAGAAGAGGTTTAGGTGACTATTGGGCCCAATAAATGGATACCGTCAACCTTTCAAGTCAATGTCTTGCACAAATGATTGTTAATGTGATAAGGCCAATGTTTGGTGGGTTTTAAAATTAAGATTTTAGAAGATTTTAGTATAAATCGATAACATATGTAGTTCAAAAGTTGAGAATCATTGGGTGTCAAAGTTGGATCTATTTCTAAGGATTACTCGGCACCATGTTCCTTCAAGGAGAATCGTCTAATAATTTATTAGTGCGAGTAGAAATCTTAATAATAAAATAGACGCGCGTGCAAATTCACCTGTCCTTTGTATGATTCATATTTGACAAGATTTACAAGTATATAATCAAAGTTAGTAGCCTACGAGTATCGCTTTTGCTTTTCATAAATTTATAACATTTAGCATAATTTTTTTTTTATAAGAAACCGTTAGTCTCGCCTAGGCCATTAGGCAACTTGCTTGAGGCCCACTACTCATAGTGCTCTTTCAGCTTTTGGAACGCCTCATTGGAGTTCTACTGTGAATCCAAAGAACATTCACCATCTTATTTCAAGTGTAGATGCGAAGACATTTATGATCAAATACCGCCACACAAACTTTATGATCAGAATCTTACAGTTCTGGTCTAATCGAAGAGCAAATATGAAATAATTCTTCACAGTCGAACAATAGCCACAGAGAAATTGCATCTTTCATAATATAAACATAGCCCCAAAATTATTTCATATCACAGAAAACAATTGTACAGTCGTCCACACGTACAATAGGACCACTAGATTTCTATTTTTCTGTGTTGATATTTCAAACTGAGTGAATAAATTTTTGGTACGAAAGGATTGAGATTGTCACAAGCGATTAGCAGGAAAACTGGAACATTGTCGATGAACCTGCAAAACATGCAAATTGGTTTGCTTTTATTCCCAAACATGGTGAGAGATAAAAAAGAAGCAATCTCCATTGCATTTCAACATCCCATGGAAACCAGCTGCAAGCTATATCCAGTAAGTAATTCTCTCAATGAGATTGATCATCAATAAAACATTACAATCAACGGAAAGAAGCCGAACTCCCCCTTAAAAAAATCAATAGAAAGAAGCAAAATGAATTGTAAACAGACAAATCATAAAGAACTTGCTGCGTGATCGAAATCCATAACACCACACTCAGCAAGGGCAAATATCTCAGTCTCAAGAAAGCCCATCCCAGTGTTATTTGCCAGTTTAATACGAGGTGTAAGTTTCACGTCCTTACAGTTCCAAGTCTTGATTCACTAATGTGTTTTGCCACTGCTGAGTTACATGCT
>NC_036248.1:18130907-18163708 GCF_002742605.1 Olea europaea var. sylvestris | reverse complement strand
CCAGATTTTTGAAAGAAATTTTTTTGCATCTAATTATTGAAATGTGAAGTTAAAAAATGGGTATTAGTGTAATTTCCTCAATTGCATCAGACAACAAAAATATAAATATATGGATATTTAATTCATTAATTAATTGCCAATTTTTAACATTGAAATCATCTCAATTACCATTTTAATTGGATAATGCTATTTAGTCACATTAAGATTGCAACCTCAATCTAGATGCCTGTAATATGTCATTAATTGATAAGTAGAATTAAATAACTCATTTAATTTCACATTTCATTTAACATATTATCTAATACTATCTAAATTGGGATTGCAACTACAGTGAAGTTACATAGTATTACTTATTTTAATGTGGTAGTAATTCCACTATATGTTATTTTGTTAGATGTAACGAATAAAGGCACGAAAAATAGTCAAATGTCGCATTAAACCTAAGATGGCATATCTTTCTTCATCAGTTTATGTTTTCTTTGTTATTTCTGTTCAAATTTTGTCTAAAAGAGGTAGAAGAAATTATGTATTAATTATTTAGAGCACTCAACTAGCAATTTTTATTATTATTATTTTTTAATATTTCAAGGTTTCAGTTTGTGCCTGCCTCCCACTTAGCTTGGCCATCTCAAAGAGTTTATATTATATTGCAAGTGTTTAATGTTAAAAATTATTAATTAAAGTTAGGTTAAAAACGGGTGTGGTAGCTTAGATCCTCTCGGTGGAGAGTATTTTATTCTTTCTTCCTTTTCATCTGCACGTAAGTGGCGATGGATCCATCTTCTAGAGTCAAATTATATATACGTCTCTTCATGGACGGACCCACAGAGGGTCATGTGGGGTCAATTGACCCCACAGAAATTTCTGTTCTTCTTTTTTTTTTTATTTGTAATGATATGTAAATTATCCGAACTTTGTCCATTGTGAAGCCTTTTTTTAAGGGAAGGGTTCATAAATCAGGCTTTAAGTATGCATAGTTCAAAATTCAAGTTACAAGTTTCATTAATTCAAAAATTAGATTTGACTAATTGATTAAAAATATTTATTAAATAATGATAATAAAGTCAAAGTTATATGATTAATGTTCACAGAATCACAATTATAAGTCACATATTTATTTACTAATTACATATCATCAAATTAATTTGTCACGGATTTGTTTGATGTCACAAATCAAAATTTTGTATGTCACAATTTATGTTATTGGTCACAAATTCAAAAAATTATAGGTCACAGGTCACATGTTTTCAAATTTGATGATTACAGATTACTTTTTAGTCACAAATGATCAAATTTTAAGGTTACAGAGGGAACAAATAGTTGGTCACAGACATCCAACACCCGATCCCGATCCATCAGTTGATCGCATACACTACCTCACCCCGCCGCAACACCACCACCATGACCACCACTCCAAAACCCGACAAACTTTAACTAAAATACCTCAACAACAACCATCGAACTAAGCCAAGCAGGCCACTCACCCACCACCGCCACCACTCTAAAAACCAACAAACACCTAAACACCACACCAATACACTTCCACACAAAACAGGCGGTGATCACACCACCAACACCTACACCTGCAACCAAGGCCGCAACTTCCATGACCACCGCCACCACTTACACTCGGTTGCAATAGAAAGAATGAAAAAAGGTCGGATACACGGCTTCATCATTTCCTCCCAAATCAACCCAATCAAAAAAAAAAACAACAACAACTCCAAATTCAGTTTTGTGCCTTATATTTTTTCCAATCTGTCGACTGCAGACTGCCATTACCATTTATGATTTATCTACCGTTTGAAAGTTTGATTGTGACCCCCTAACTTAAAGTGTCTGGATCTGCCTCTGGGGTTAAATAAGACAACTAGTAATGCCAAGTAAGAAATTATTTACTTTGCTCGATTGTATCCAAAGCTTGCTTTTATCACTTGCTATGCTCAAGAGGTCAATCCAACATGAGAAATTCGTGTGCACGGAGTGCATTCATCCTTATTGTTAGTTGGGTTGGTATAGGGATGGCAAAAAAATTCGTTCAATTCGATATTTGTGGGGCCCTACTTCGAATGAGGTGGAAATGACCCGTCTAACCTAGTAAATGGGATGGGTATGGGACAATAGTCATGTTTCCGAAGTGGGTATGGGGTGGGTACAGGAAACATAGTCCCCGCCTCGCTATCCGCCCCGTTTAAATTTAATTTCAAATTTAAGTTTTTATCAAACAAAAATAATAGATTTATCGTCATTTTTAAAGAGAATATAAGTTGTTTTTAACAAATTGCTAAAAAAGTAATAATTGTTACTAACTAAAGACACAAAAAGAAAAGCAAAAAATAAAATCAATAAAAAAGAAAAAATAAATGGGGTAGGGACCTACCTGATCTCGCTTTAATCAGGTATGGGTATAAGGTAAGATAACAAAAATATTCGACGGGACAGAGGTGAGAATGGTTGACCCGTCCCATACTCGTCTCATTGTCATCCCTAAGTTGGTATAGTTGTTATATTTAATCGGTAGTGTATGCAGTGGAATCAAGTTCTCATATATCGTATCAGTATTTTAGACACCGGATTCACACTTATCGTATTTGACAATTGCTTACCGTATTTGGCAGCTGCTTACCGTATTTGACAGTACAACTCACTGTATTTGGTAGTGCAATTCACCGTATTTGGCAGGCAGTCACCGTATTTGGCAGAGAATTAAACACAGAATTTTCACAACTATTTGTTTTCATACAATGACTTTAGATAACATAGAATTTAGTGTTTGTTTTCATAAAATTTGCACAAACACAATTTCAAAAAAAAATTCAAATAATTTTTTTCTTAATTTTATTTTTTACAAATTACTTAGATACAGACAGCAATATAAATTTCAGAAAGCTAAATAAAATCTGAAAGCATGTAAATCTGCAAATAATTAAAGCACAGATACTCAAACCGGAAGCATATAAATTTGGAAATAAACTTTTAACCCCGAGGCCTGTATAAATACAGTTTCCTTAAGACAAATTCGTCCCCTCACCGTAGTGTTAGAGGTTTAGTTCAAGCGCCTGTCTCCCAGGATACAACGATAACCAGCAGAATCCGAGCACTGCGGTTCTACTCCGACGAACTGGGCGAATGTTCGAACAATATCACTTTACTGGAATGGACACAGGAGGAGACAGAAAACAAGGCAGACGAAAATTGCAGTGTATAAACTACTGGAAATTGAGTGAAATTATACAGACTGAATCCGACCATTAGTTTCTGCATTAACCATTGTAGTTTTCGAAGTTACACTTCGATTTCAACCATTGGAGTTTTAAGAGTTTCAAACACTCAAAAGTCATTTGAAAAAATCACAAAAAAATGTAAAACGCAGACAATTCAAATTGGCCAGTTTTTGCTCTCTTCGGTCCGACATTCGTGTGCGCAGGTCGCGCCTACACCTAAGTTCAAGGTCCGAAGGCTATTTCTGTCCGTGATTTGCACCCCCTGCGCGCGCACGTGGAGAGAGCATCTATGCTACACATGATCACACCATTCCAATGCATAGTCATATATAAAGTGGTTTTGGTTTCCATGTTTTTCCTATGTGGGACAAAGTTAACTGTAGTTTTCCCACCAAAATAGACCATTTTCAATGGTCCACTTTAAACTCTAATTTTTCATTCACCCGAGCTTCATTTCTGGCAAATAAATACATCACTTCGATGTTCTCGCGGAGGAGAGCACATATCAACTTTGATATTTCAAATTGGACCAACGGGTCCCATCGAAAATTGTGCCAAAAGTGATCCGCTCATTCATTTTTCCAACAATCCCCCACATGAATGAAAATTGGGAGAAACAGGAAACGTGAGACATAAGACTTGGTGATAAAGTTCAACGGTTGAAACCTGCACAGGATAGGTAGGTGTTACCATTTGAACCTTCCCTTGTGAAAGCATATTTACTTTACTGACTGACCAGTAGGCGCGATGTCTTTGAACTGTTCTGCCGTTTGTGTAAACGATGATATACTTCACACAGGATTCTTCCTAACACCCTTCAGTTTTCATTATTATGTTTGTTTTGGCCATAAACATATGCCTGGTTCTGTGAGAATTTATAAGAATTGAGCCCCACACAATTCTCTTAGAAGCGGCCCCACTTCTTTCTCACATAGGTGATTTTTTATTACAAGTAATCCGCATTACTTGGCTCGATTTTCGACGCGTAAGAATCATTAAAGACCTATTGCTTAACCTTCATCCTTACGGGCATCACTGTTATATCATAGGAATGGACATGAGGTGATACCCCACAGTGATTTTATCAAGTCTTTACAGTTAGGTTGTCCCTTTGAACCTAAATTTTGGGATCTCCAGTCAACTAGGTTGGGTTTTCTTTGTAATGACTTATTCTTTCAAGGGCTTGAGTTCCATTCCTTTCGCTGATTTCCCAACTAACTCTCTATTTAACCCTTTGGTTAGCGAATCCGCAATGTTATCATTTGACCTAACATAGTGAATTGTGATAACTCCAGTTGAGAGTAGTTGTCTAATGGTATTGTGTCTACGACGTATATGTCTCTACTTACCATTGTACATGTTACTCTGTGCCCTTCCTATTACTGATTGACTGTCACAATATATGTAAATTGCAGGCACAGGTTTGGACCATCTTAGAATATCCTCTAAGAAGTTGTGCAACCATTTGGCGTCTTCATCACATTTATCTAGGGCTATAAACTCGGATTCCATCGTAGATCTGGCTATAACCGTTTGATTAGAGGATTTTCACGAGATGACAGTACCTCCCAAAGTGAACACATATCCACTGGTAGACTTTGAATCTTTTATATTAGATATCCAATTAGCATCACCGTATCCTTCAATGACCGCTGGATGTCTGGTGCAGTGTATTCCATAGTCACGAGTATATCTTAAGTACCTCCATATTCTTACTATACCTTTCCAGTGATCATTTCCTGGATTACTCGTATATCTACTCAATTTACTGACTGTGTAGGTTATGTCTGGTCTTGTACAACTCATTAAGTACATTAGACTTCCAATAATCCTCGAGTATTCGACTTGAAAGACACTTTCACCCTTATTTTTGGATAGATGTTGACTTGTATCTATCGGTGTTCTGGCCAAACTACTATCATCCTTACTGAACTTTTCCAAAATTTTGTCCAAATAATGTGACCTGCTTAGAACAAGCCCATCTAATGTTCTTGAGATTTTAACTCTAAGTATAACATCGGCTAAACCCATGTCTTTTATATCAAATCTCGAATTTAATATATTTTTAGTGGATTCAATCATCTTATTATTACTACCAACAATAAGTATGTCGTCAACGTAAGGACATAAAATGATATAGCCATCTTTAGTGTCTTTGACGTAAAGTATCAGAACTATCGCAAGTATCACCCTAATAGATGTTATTCTCGTAACTGGAGAATACGTATCAAAGTAATCAAGGCTTTCCCTTTGTTTGTAACATTTTATTACTAATCTGGCCTTGTACTTTTCGATAATTCTATCTAGTTTCATTTTTCTTTTGAAAATTCATTTGTAGCCTAGTGGTTTGCATCCAGGAGGAAGATCCATTAGCTCCCATGTATGATTTTGCAGTATGGAATCTATTTCACTTTTAATGGCATCTTTCCATTGAGATCCTTCCGAGAAAGTCACAGCTTCTTGATAACATTGAGGTTCACTTTCTAGCATATAGGTCAGAAAATCAGGATCATAAGACTTTTCTGTCGTTTCCAGTTTGCTGCGTCTAACCTCAGTCTCTTCTTCTAATTCTTCGTCTTGACTATTTTCAGTCATTGTCTCATATGTTTGTTTAAAGGAGCTGGCTTCCTCTTTGGACCTGTATGAAAATACTTTTTCAAAGAATGAAGCATTCTTCGATTCCATTATCGTGTTTTTGTGTATGTCTAGAATTTTTGAATCATATACAAGAAATCGATAAGCACTGCTATTATGTGCACAGCTAATGAAGACACAGTCTATAGTTTTCGGGCCTATCCTTACCTTCTTTGGTATTGGAACAACCACTTTTGCAAGACACCCCCACACTCGGAAATGTTTATAGGTAGACTTTCTTTCTTTCCGTAACTTATAAGGGGTCTTTTCCGATTTCTTTCGGGGCACCTTATTTAAAAGGTAATTTGCTGATAACATAGCTTCCCTCCACATGTTCTGAGGTAACCCAGAACTTACTAGCGTTGCATTTATCATTTTTTTAAGGTACGATTTTTTCATTCAGCTACACCGTTTTGTTGCGGTGAATAAGGTGCAGTGATTTCATGTATGATTATGTGTTGTGCACAGAAATCGACAAACGATGCTCTATACACACCATCTCGATCACTCCATAGTACCTTAATTTTCTTATTAAGTTGAGTTTCAACTTTATTCTTATAGAGAACAAATTTCTCTGTAACTTCATCCTTGCTTTTAAGCAGATACACATAGCAGTATTTTGTGCCATCGTCAACAAAAGCAATAAAATACTTGTTGTCACCTCTTATTTGTACAAGTTTTAAGTCACAAACATCACTGTGAATTAAATCAAGTAGTTCCGTGTTCCGTTCAACTGACTTAAAGGATGACCTTGTCAATTTTGTCTCAATACAAGTTTCACACTTATGTTCAGAATCATTATGGAACTTGGATATGCAATTCGAGTTAACTAGTCTACATAAAGTATCATAGTTAATATATTCTAATCTACCATGGCACAAATTGGAAGACTCAGAGCAAATAGGCAGAAGAATTTGCTTTATTTATCTTTTGTTTCACAACATTACATTCAACTTAAACATACCGTCAGAAATATAACTTTTTCCGACAAATATTCCACTTTTTGATAAAATGACTTTATTTGACTCAAATATAATATGAAAATCATGCATATTTAAAAGCGATCCGGACACTAAATTCTTACGAATTTTCATCACATAGTACATTGTTGAGAGTCAGCTCTTTTCCCGAGGTCATCTTTAGAATCACCTTTCTCTGACCCTTAATTTCAGAGGTTGTTGAATTTTCCATGAACAACTTCTCCCCGTTCTCAATTGTTTCGAATTCTTTCATCTTCTTCTTTGGCATTCTGCACTTCGAAGACTTGTGGCCTACTTTGTCACAATTGAAGCATTTCCCTAGAAATTTCTTCTTAGAAATTCCACATTTTGGTCCGTGCTTGGTCTTTTTTCCTTCGGATAGCCCAAACTTGTTTTTGTAAGTCTTACTGCTTTGACCATGGTCCACAACATTGGCTTTAGCCATACCAGGATTGAACCACTTCTTTTCTGAACTTTTGTTGTCTTCTTCAATTCGAAGTCTAATAATAAGTTCTTCAACGTTTATTTCCTTTCGTTTGTGTTTCAAATAGTTTTTGAAATCTTTCCATGCGGGGGATAATTTTTCAATAATTGCTGCCACTTGAAAGGTTTCACTCAACATCATCCCCTCAGTATGAATTTCGTGAAGAATCATTTGGAGTTTTTGTACTTGACTGATAACGGTTTTGGAGTCCACCATCTTATGGTATAGGAATTTGCCGACTATAAACTTTTTAGCTCCGGCATCCTCAGTTTTGTATTTTCGGTCCAAAGACTCCCACAACTCCTTAGCAGTTTTTATCGTGCTATACACATTGTATAGCGTGTCTGCTAAACTATTTATAATGTAGTTTCGGCATAAAAAGTCCGAATGCTTCCAAGCATCAAGTGCACTGACTGCTTGAATATCTCCTTCTCCTTCATTGAGTACATGAGCAGTCTCGGTCAAGAATCTCGCAAGATTCAAGGTGGTCAGGTAAAACAGCATTTTCTACCGCCACCTCTTGAAATTCAAGCCATTGAATTTCTCCGACTTCTTTCCATGATTAACCGGAATAATAACCGTTTGGCCAGTTGTTGGAGCCACATTTTGACTCACGACACGACTGGGCAAGTTAGCCACAGCAGAGCTTGGCCCTTGAGCCCTAGTAGAGCCCACAACTTGATTTCCAGTTGGAAAGTTTGGGTCACATCCATGTTGGTTGGTTCGGCAACCATTTCTGAAAATGAAACAATTATTAGTTTCCAATAAACAAATAAACTTATTTACTATCAATATGTATTAAGGATTTGTCTTAGGTTTGTTGTTATATTTAATCGGTAGTGTATGGAGTGGAATTGGGTTCTCATATACCGTATTTGTGTTTTAGACACCGAATTCACACTTACCGTATTTGGCAATTGCTTACCGTATTTGGCAATTGCTCACCGTATTTGGCAGTACAACTCACCGTATTTGGCAGTGCAACTATCCGTATTTGGCAGGTAGTCACCGTATATGGCAGTGACCGTATTTGGTAGAGAATTAAACACAGAATTTCCACAACTATTTGTTTTCATACAATGACTTTAAATAACAAAAATTTGGTGTTTGTTTTCATATAATTTGCACAAACACAATTTCGAAAAAAAATTCAGATAAATTTTTTTCTTAATTTTATTTTTCACAAATTACACAGATACAGACTATTATCTAAATCACTACTTGAATAAGAATGACAAATTATATTATTTGTAGAAACATAAAAACAGTATAAATTTCAGAAAGCTAAATAAAATCTGAAAGCGTGTAAATCTGCTAATAATTAAAGCACATATACTCAAACTGGAAGCATATATATTTGGAAATAAACTTTTAACCCCGAGGCCTGTGTAAACACAATTTCCTTAAAACAAATTCGCCCCTTTACCATAGTGTTAGATGTTTAGTTCGAGCGTCTGTCTCCCAAGATATAACGGTAACTAGCAGAATCCAAGCACCGCGATTCTACTCCAACGAACTGGGCAAGTGTTCAAACAATATCACCTTACTAGAATGGACATAGGAGGAGACAGAACAAAAATAGAAAACAGAACTGTACGAAGGCAGATGAAAATTGCAGTGTATAAACTACTGAAAATTGAGTGAAATTATACAGATTGAATTTGACCATTAGTTTCTGCGTTAACCATTGTAGTTTTCGGAGTTACACTTCGGTTTCGACCATTGGAGCTTTAGGAGTTTCAGACACTCAAAAGTCATTTGGAAAAATCACAAAAAAAAATTGCAAAACACAAACAATCCAAACTGGCCAGTTTTTGCTCCGTTCGGTCCGACATTCGTGTGCGCAGGTCACGCCCGCACCCAAGTTCAAGGTCCAAAGGCTATTTCTATCCGTGATTTGCACCCCCCTGAGCGCGCACATGGAGAGAGCCTCTATGCTACACATGATCACACCATTCCAATGCATAGCTATATATAAAGTGGTTTTGGTTTCCATGTTTTTCTATGTGGAACAAAGTTCACTATAGTTTTCCCACCAACATAGACCATTTTCAATGGTCCACTTTAAACTCCAATTTCTCATTCACTCGAGCTTCATTTTTGACAAATAAATACATGACTTCAATGTTCTCGCGGAGGAGAACAAATATCAACTTTGATCTAAATTGGACCAACGGGTTCCACCGAAAATTGTGACAAAAGTGAGGCTGCTTACTCATTTTTCCCAACAGGTATCATATTAGCGTCATTATCTATGATAAACACGTCGAGAAATAAGGAGCTATCTATTTTGACTAAGCATCGCATGGGCCTAGAAGGCTGCTATCAACGCCAATCACGAAACCTTAAATCAAATCAACAAATAAAGCCAGATCACGAATACATACCTCAAGTTTGGCTTGGCTTAGAGTTGAACCATGATGCGACACACATTTCTAGTCGTACATGTTTTGTCATTGGTCTAATTATCGACATGATGACTCAATTTAGCACAGGTCTAATTATCAACATGATGACGCAATTATCAAATTTGATATGTTGCAGTGCTAGTTTGAATTTGAAAGTGGAATAAGCCTCACAAACCACTACTATTCACGAAAATATTTTTCAATTTAAAATTATCGTAAGTATAAGGTTCGTTAACAAGTAATAAATTAGATTTGAATCCAAGTATTGTCCCACAAAGATTGATTTAGTTCGATTTTAACTATCGCGACCTTAATCGAAAACAAGAATAATAAGATGTGTTTGTTTGTGACGAATTTATAACTAAAATAATCTACTTATGTAATTATGAATAAATTAACTAAACTAAGTGAAAATTATGCCAAATACAAGTTGATGTGTTCTAATGGATGACAAAAGCACTAGGATCGTGAATCCCCAAGCTATAATTCTTTCGAACCTTAGTTTTATACTTTGACAATACGACTGAACTTTGAAGAATCAATGTTATTATTTCATTCTACAATCTCTCTCGAGTAATGTTAAATCTATTCTCATATATGATCCGACTATATTTCTATGATGGATGTAAATATACAAGAGTATATGAATTTTTATGAACATATAAAAATTCACATAAGACAGAGAGATATATTTTTATCCTATATCGAACCCTATGATGATTTGCACCATGTCGACCCTATATTTCTTTCTTTCGAATGCATAAAATAAGCTACACCAGATTCATACAACTATCGTTCACAATAGTTGTAGAGAAAATATAATCACGCAAACCATTCAAAATCCAAAAATATATTTTCTTTGTCAAATATGGAAACTAAATATTTAAAACTCATATTAATAGGTTCATTATTTTCCTAATCAAAGTAATCTAACCTAACATGTTGTGAAGAGGAAAGCAAAAGATATTAAAGTTGTTCACCACCTGAAAAATTTTGAATTCAATATTGATGTTCTTGAATTTTGATGTATTCTTTGTCTCCTTTTGCAATTTATTCTCTACAGCCCTAACTATGTGCTGAGAGTTAGTGTTTGTAATATTCTCCAAGAAGTCCCAAAAGTCCTAGAATTCGTGAAAAAAAATCAACCCAAGAGGAATTCCTTGTTAGATTAAGATTCTGAACAAAAATCAGTTTTTCGTCGCGATTGGCATGACCAATCGCCCAGTTTGGTTTTCATCGTCGGGCGGTTGCCTAGACTCGCGCTAGTTATATCAACTTTCAAATGATGTATTTGGTCCTCGAATTCAATTCTTGATTCTTTAAAATTTTTTCTCTTGGAATTTCAACCCTTGATTTTTAATTGCGTCCAATTGAACTGTAACGTCTTTAATCTTTATTTTGTGGTCCAAATCAACTATTGAAGTGTTGCAATTTAGCCCTCGTACCTTGGATTTCACCTTTTTTTCTTTTCCAATTGCTTAGAAACAGATCCATCATTGAGATAAATGAAAATTGACCCAAGTTTAGTAGAAGTAAACACTTTCATAAAGTAATATGGTCTGAATAAATGTACAAAATGCACTTATTAACTGCTATTTAAATTTTGTAAAACAATATTAGAATATGATGTAGTGAATTTTAATATTATGATAAAACCAATCAAAATCTTGTTCATTTTTATTTATTTGGATCAATATCTAACTGACTTGAGCATAGCGGTCTAATATTTTTTGCTGAATGCGCATATCAAATAAAATATTTAATTTGAGTTGTCGACAAAAAGTCCAAGAGTTGTTTTATGTGAATGATAAATTTTTTTTTATGTCAGTCCATAAAGTTCATTTTATTTTAAAATGGTCACTTACTTTTCATTTTAATTAGGTTATTTAGTGTGGGACATGGAAGCATCCAGTGTTGACGCCATAATATATTATTGTCTTATAAGTAAGACATTTTAGAAAATTAATGAATTGTTTGAGCTTTAGTTTTCAAAAGAATGAATTTTATAATAGTGATTTTTGAATAGTGCGTGATTAAAAAGTAGAGAAAGGTTTTGAATTTACATGCAAATTATTTTATTAAAAAAATGCATAATTGAAAATGAATTTAAGAAAAAATAAATTTTTGAATAATGGGACTCAAACAGGGCACAATGGATAGATTAAAATTAAAATAATATTTAATGATTAATTTAGACTAAATTGAAGTTCACGCACTTGAATTGATTTTTTTCAAATTTCTTTTTCTCATTTTCGACCAAACAGTCGTTAGAAAAAAATATCTTCACACTTTTCACAATTTTTTTTCCAATATTTAAATCACAAAATTTATCTAAAAATTACTTTTTGATTGCAAGCATGGATTTTTCAATTGAATTGACTACAACTTATTTGCATGAAAATTATTAATTAAATATGCTTGATTGACTTAATTACTTTTCTATAAAGTTGAGTATTTAAGAAGATTGAATTGTCTTAAAAAAATAAAATAAAATTATACCCCTATAAAGAAAACCTTTTTTTCTTTAAGAAAAAATGATTACATGAATAATTTTTTTAAAATATTATTCATCAATAAATAAATAATCCAACTGAAGACCTTGTGAACCACTGCTCGCATAGGAGCTTCCTTCTAAGGCGGAATGCTCTTCTATCGATGTATTTTTACATCTCATAGCTTGAAATTGTTTGTTGATATGGACAAAGTCTTGGAAAACCTCTGAAATTTATGGTACATGCAAGGTATTATAGATGTATAATCATTATGATTCAATCGGTTTATTCTATTCCACTTTGAGGGTTAATATTACCCATGATCGCCCAACTTTATACGTAATGTTACAATGACTACCCAATTTTCATATGACATTTCATTATGGCCATAAGATTTTATATAACGTTTTACCATGATCATCCAACTTTTTTCATCATTTTCATTAATTTTAAAAGGGGTAAAAGGGAAACTTTGCATTGTATATATAAAATAAATTTTTAAAAATAAAAATAAAATAAAAACTTATTTTAAAAAAATATTACTTAAAAAAATTATTTTAAAGAAACGTTACTTAAAAAAAATAAAAAATAAAAACTTATTTATTTTTCCTCTTACCATTTTTTGATCCAATGTGGAGATATGGTATGTTTGTTATGCCTTTCATGACTCGTTTAGGAATAATCAATTAAAAAATAAAAACTTATTTTAAAAAAACGTTACTCAAAAAAATAAAATAAAAAGTTATTTTAAAAAATTCCTTAAAAAAATATAATATAATATAATATAAACTTAAGTTTTAAAAAAATATTTTGAAAGAAAGTTACTTAGAAAAATAAAATAAAATAAAAACTTATTAAAAAATGTTTATAAACTTTAAAAAAAATGTTTTTTTATATATAATACAAAGTTATTGTTTTACTCCTTTAAAATGAGTTAAAATGATGGAAAGTTAGATGGTCATGGTGAAACTTTATATGAAATTAGATGGTCAAGATGAAATGTCATATGAAATTAGCTAGCAATGGTGAAATAAAATTAAATTAGGTGGCTATGGTGATACTAAATATAAAGTTGGGTAACCATGGTGAAACAAAATCAAATTGGGTATGGTACACTAAGAGTGTTCAATTGCCAGTATGAAATATATATAGAAAGAAAATAAATTCTAGGCAATTAAAATACTTAGAACTTATTTGTATGAAAATTGTCAATTAAATGTGTTTGATTGATTAAATTTTCAACTTAAAAAATGTTATACCTGTCCATATTTTATTAGTGGGTAGATAAGAGAGAAAGAGAGTGAATTACACCAAAATAAATAAATAAATAAATAAATAAATATATATATATATATATATATACTCCTCTTTTTTTAAAGGAAAATATGGTCATATAACCAAAAGTACGAAATCGTTTTCCATGAAAAAAATTATCAACTAAGTATCACAAAAGTAGGAATTTAAGTAAAAAAAAATGATATTTTTATAAAAAAATATTGACAATCAGATGCACTCTAAATATAAATTTACACGTCCATAGGTGAATTTAACCCAAAATAAAAACTTGGGTGAAAACTGGAAAAAAAAATGAAATTGAGGAAATTACACGGATATAGGTATTTTAACTTCACTGTGCAAAAATAGGCGTAAAGATTTTTCTAATCAGAATTCGGATATTGTATTAATAATTAAATACTACACACTCTACCTAATTCTAAACTAACCATAAATCAATTTTCTTCTCCCTATTCATCTTTGAGCCGTTTCCACCCTAAATCGACGACTAGCGATCATCGTGCACGGGGATAGGCGCATCATCGGTGACAGGCTCAATCTCTCTCCCATTCTCTCTGTGGCGCGGTGCGATCTGTTTCTGTAGCTCGATCTCTCTCTCTCTCTCACACTCTACCTAATTCTAAACTAACCATAAATCAATTTTCTTCTCCCTATTCATCTTTGAGCCGTTTCCACCCTAAATCGACGACTAGCGATCATCGTGCACGGGGATAGGCGCATCATCGGTGACAGGCTCAATCTCTCTCCCATTCTCTCTGTGGCGCGGTGCGATCTGTTTCTGTAGCTCGATCTCTCTCTCTCTCTCTTCTTTTGTTGTTATATTTTGCATTTGTCTCTCTGTTGGTGCGATCAGGTGGCTACGGTAGTGGTGGTGTAATGTGGTTGTGATGTCTATGGTGTTGTTGGTGGAAATGGGGATGGTGGTGGATCTGGTGGCAATGATGGGGTAGAAGTGGTGGCGGGTTTTGGGTTTTTTGTTAGGTGGTGGTTGTGGTGTGGTAATGTCCGTGTTGTTGGCAACGATGGGTTGACGAGTATTAAGATAGTGGTGGGTTTGAGATTTTTTTCGTTGAGTGGTAGTTGTGGTGTGGTAATGTCTGTGTTGTTGGCAACTACGGGCATGGTGTTGGATTTGGTGGCGACGACAGGGGTGGAGGTGGTGGCGAGTTTGGGGTGTGGTGGAGATGGAGATGAAGGTTCTCTGTTCTCGTTGGTCATTGTGTTTGGATATTGGGTTGTTAGTAGTGGTAGTGGTAGTGCAATGGTGGTGGTGGTGAATAAAATAAATTGTGACTTATAAATTTTTTGATATTTGATCTCGATATAATCTATGATCTAGAAAAATTTTAATTTATGACCTCAAAATAATCTGTGATCAATTTGATAATATGTGACTAGTAAATAATCGTGACTTATAATTATGTAAATGTGATCATTAATTATATAACTATGATCTTATTATATTTAATTAATAAAATTTTTAATTAATTAGTTAATACTTGAAATTTACATTTTTAAACTTGAAACTGAAAATTGAATTGCATCATAATTGTCGCCCCCAAAGAAATTTTCCATGGAAATACAGGCCCGACTTTAACCCATTGCCCCCAGTGGACGACTTTCATTTTCAGTCCAGCACAGACCTTAATCGGCATCTCTTCAGATTTGCGCCATGCGCGATGCTATCATCACTCTGTCGCTGCAGCAAATGGTACGCATTCATTTCATCGGCTGTCTCTTGTGCGCTGGGAGTTTTGAAATTTTGCTTCTATTCTATTTATTTTTTTTGGATTGTAGAATTTTCTCTTCTATTTGTATGTATCAGTATAATTCCTCTATTTTGCCTTTCAATTTTCCGAAAGCGAGGAGAAAATTGCAAATTGATAAATATATTGTGTGCGCGCCGAAGATTCAACAAATCAATATTAACTGCTGCTAATCAAGAGCTTTAGACGTCATTCATACGCGATATAATCGTCATAGAAGTCCATGTGGCATCCATTAGCATTAATTTAGGGATTTAATCATCCTCTTCAGGCCCCTCCCCTGCCCCCCACCCAGAAAAGAAGCACAGTGCTCTCATTTGATCTCCAACCTAAATTAGAGGATTGGGTCCCCCACTATGTGCTTAGCACTCAAATGTTATTGACATTCACACCTAAATCTCAACTTCCCACACTTGTCTTTCTTTCTGAATAATATATTCTCTCTTTAGATCTATTTTATCAAAAAATTTAAAGAGGTTGTGATGACAAGTCGAGATCCGCTATTCAAAATTGGCTGTCCAACTTGCATTCCACCAATGATTCATTGACACGTCATTTTACACCCATTTTAAGCACAAGTGGCAGTCAGATAAAATTTGGACATGTTAATTTGAAATGACGTGTCAGTTAATTATTGGGTGAACAACAAATTGGACAGTAGATCTCAACTCAATGATACACATATTTATTTATCCAAATATTTTTATCAAAGTTCTAGTACTTGTATAATTTCTCATAATAAGTGAATTGATATCATGATTAGCCATCTTATCTTTAAGCCATAAGAGAGGGAACTCTTTATTTATATGTAATCTGTTACATGATAATTTTTAATTTATTGTACTAAACATGTTCCCAGTGACAGACCATTACAACTCCAAAAAATCATGCACATGTTTTGAAAGTTGGGGCACCTTTTCAGGAGTGGGGTGACACTACTAATTAATGCATCCTCATAGCACTCTCGAGAACTTTTTCCTGGAAGACCACCTGAAAACCACAACAAACCTTTGTTAAAAGGCCTGAATCATACTAGGTAAGTATTAGTTGCTGAAATTTAGACTGACATGAATATATATGTTATTGTCTTTCTCATTCAAATTTTAGCTGAGGGGTATGCTATATCAGATGTACACATTGGCTACCAGTTAACTCTTGCCGTTCCTTCTGCATATACGGAGGGCTTATCGGGTAGAGCTTATCTGATGGAAACTGAACAACTTTCGCCCAACTTTAGAACAGCGCTCAGTGTGGAAGCTATCAATGAAAAGTACTGGTGTTCGCTTGACATCTTTCTTGGAGATGTAAGAGTATGGACTTCAGGCCATTTATCCAAATTCTACACAACGGAGAAATGCGTGCTTGAGCTAACATATTATGGAGACTTGAGATTGAAGGACCAGAACGAAAGAATCGGATGGCGAAGTGGAACTTCAGGACAGGGTGTGGAGGTAATATTTGAAGTCTGATTCTAGATAAGACCTTATCTGCATATTTAAGAAGATGGATTATCCCTTGTATTTGATAGGATTAAAGAACAAAAATAAAAAACTTAATGTTTGTTATCCAAAAGCGTGTACCAAACATACTATATCAAGAATTAGTCACTGATATCTGATATAAGATTAAAATATGCGACTGCAGAGACTACAATTACTCAGGACTGGCAACCTGGTTCTAGTTGATTCCCTCAACTTGATTAAGTGGCAAAGTTTCAATTTTCCAACTAATATTATGATGTGGGGGCAGAGTCTAAGTTCCGCAACACGGTTAACTTCTTTCCCAATCAACTCAAGTAATTTATTTTATTCATTTGAAATTCAGTATGACAAGATTGCACTGTATTTGAATTTTGGTAATTGGAAGTATTCTTATTGGGAATTTAGGCCTTCCATTAAGAAAAACATTACATTTGTCCAATTGAGTTCTGAAGGGCTGGGATTATTCACTGGAAAACACCAGAAAATTGATCAGATCACGTCAGAAGGACCTGAACCCCTGAGGTTTTTAGCACTTGGAAATAACACAGGTAATTTGGGACTCTATCATTACTCTGCTGAACAGGGAGAGTTTGAAGAATCCTATGAAGCCCTCAACACTTCATGCGATCTTCCTTTGGCATGTAAGCCCTATGGTATATGTACTTCATCAAACATGTGTTCATGCATTCGAGTAGTAGAAAGTGATGGATTCCAACCGGATTGCAGGGCAAGAAATATTGAGGGGCTATGTGGGAGGAGTCGAGCTGAGATGCTCGAGTTACGGGGTGCTATCACTGTCCTCAAGGGCAATCCAAATGAGGCTAATGTTACCAAAGAAATATGTGCAAATCTGTGCTTGGATGACTGTAGTTGTGTTGCAGCACAATATACAAACTTAGGAGAATGCTTTCTGTATAAATTTATCAGGGGAATCAAGCAAGTTGAAAGAAGAAATGGTCTAATTTTCATGGTTAAGATACCAAAAGGAGAAGATGAGGGCCATGGAAGGCATTCTGGATTGCAGAAATGGGTCATAATTGTGGTAGGAGTGGTTGATGGATTCATTATTTTTCTTGTGTTGGGGGGAGTTGGTTACTATATAATTCGAAAGAAATTAAAGAATTCACCAATTACTGGTCAAGAAACATGACCCCATCTAATTGAGTTTTTCCAGGAACAGATGATGAAGTGGACTGACAAGGATTTTTGTTTATCAAGTGGGTTAGAAAAGGGTAAATTCCCTGATCATCCTCAACCTTTATTTCTTGAAATTTCTACCATCAACCTATGTAGATTTTAGCAGTCATTGTCCCAGATAATAGTTTCAGTCAATAATACTGCCATCAACGTGACTTGAAATGTCAATTTTTCACTTTAGTTCACATAAACATTAAAAAGAAGAAGCAAAACTTAAACTGGCTCATCTTCATCTGGCACAGACATTCCCAGACCACTCTTACAAATCCCCCAAACTCACCTCAAGCCACCACCATTGCCCACATCAGCCCCATCGCTGCTCCACCTAAAAGCATTCTCACAGTCCCCACCGCCACTGCGAGTGTTGTAACAGCAAGTTGTAAGAAATAAGCGTTTTTTCACATTTCGCCTTTTTTGGTGAAAAATGATTTGGAATGCCTTTGAATTCGTGGCAGGAGAGAGTTAATGGAGAAATTAAAATTCACCAAACTATGAAGGTGAATTTTGAAGGGAATATAATGTAAATCTTTTGGCTGTGTGCTTGTTGCAGGATTTTGGAAGGTGTGAGTGCTGAACACTCCAATTTTGAGTGGACTTCCTTCTATGAATCTTTCTGTATATTTCTATACTTTTTAGTGTCTTTGTTTCATTCCATTTTTAATGCTTTGGGATTGTTTTCCCCTGAAAAAAATTCTTGGATTTCATGTAAATACATCAATCTTTCTCTGAAGTCTTGTGTGCAACAATCAATTTGTAATCTTTTTACAGGTGATTTATTTGTTGATTCTTTGATTTTGTCTAAAAAATTGCAACCTTTAATTTGTTTATTTCCTTTTCTAGTATTGATTTATTCGTGGCTCCTAATTTTTATTATTTATTCACCCTCACATTCTAAAATCCGTTCACTTCCATGGAGATTGCGTTGGCCTTTTTGTGAACGAACCTCTTAATAGAAAATTATACTCATTCGGATAAGTTGATTAAGGTAGAGACTACAAGAAGAACTTCGCCTACAATACGATAGGGTTGGCTGGTGCACGACGGCGGAGCCAATTACCACCACTGCATAATGAGGGGAGAAAAACGTTGTACATCAAATTGCGTAAGTCAGCCAAAATGAAAAGCAAGTTCAATGTAGCCTTCAAATCAGATTCATTTTTTTAAATCGTTGGTTTAGGTCAATATGGATCAGTTAAAGTTTTGACTTTGTACTTAATTAAAATGCTTTGAAATGATTTGGTTTATATTTCGATTTTTGTAAACCATTTAAAAATTTTGAAATTAAATTAATTTAAATTTATCCAACTCAGTTAAAAATAAACACATTCTAATTACCAAAACTTGTCCATATTAGACCTAACTCGATTAAACATGATACCTCCAATTAAGCTTAATAAACAATTATGAGTGCAAAACCTTCAAATGGCTGTATAGAACGATTGGTTTGAACCATATTTATAGATTGTCGATTGAATAGACAATGAAATTTAGACTTGAGTAAATATATTCACATCACAATTATTATTTCTTGCACCACCTTTTAATTGTACTTGTGGTTTTTAATCTTTGCTCATTATAGTACATACACCCCTAACAATTTTCACGTCATTTTTATCGTCGGATTTTTCATTAGTTAACACATTTTACATTTATAACAGTTTTATGTTCAAAAGTTCTTTGAAATGACATAAAATAATTTATTTTTCTATCATATTTAAAGAAAAAAGTGAGAAAAAATATATTTTCCCCATTTCAAGGCGTGAAAACAAAATATTTTGATATAAATCATCATCAATGATGAGACATACTAGTTAATAGATGTTGAATTTAAAAATTTGAAATAAAAAACTTAAGATAATAATTGCTACAATGAATAAAGTTTGAGGAGTTTAACTGCAATTAAATGTGATCTATCAAATAAAAATTGTGATGAACCACCCTTTAGATTTTAATTCAAACTTACAGTATTTTATTTTCCTTCTAATAATTTTGTCAAATTTCGGCTTGTCAGTTCACCCAAATGTTTTATTTTTTGATAATTATTTGCTATATTTTGTCATAGTTGCGTTGTTTTGTTCTCATATGTGTCGTGTTCCCTTAAAATTTTAACTGAACATTCTTATTATTTTTGTTTATTTGTTTCTCAATTTCCTGGTCTGTCACTCAATTTATTATTTATTTTTTAACTTAATTTGTAGATTTTACTGTTAATTACTAGAACAATTTGATGGATTATTTAAGTGATTGTTATGAAGTTTTGATCGATTAGCATTTCGACATATTATTTTGGTGAAAATTGAATACAAATGAGTGCAAAATTATCACCAAAGACGAGTTAATTATTTAAAAATCTATAGTTGATTCTGAGCGTGCGTTCTCTACCATTGGTAAGATTTTTGATTCTTTTAGAAGTTCGCCGAACGTAAAAATAGTTGAGATATATTAAGAATCGGTTGCATGGTAACAAAGAACATTATATTGATTCATCAATATTTGGATAAGGTAGCGGTATTGAAAGATTTAGAGAAATATGTAGAAGGTCTTTTTATTTATTATCTTTTATTAATTACTTTATATCATTTTAATTATAATTAATGAACACATTTGCTATATTTTTATCTTTATGCTGAGAATAAATAATGTGTTACGATTGAGATGTTGCAGCAATTAGTATCATATGAAAAGTTAGAACTAAAGTGTTTATATCATATTGTTCCACTATAAGAATAAGAGTCGTAAAATTTTGATTTGTAATATTTGTAATGATGCTAACATTTGATGTTTGAACGTGAGGTTTTATATTAATATTAATAATTTAATTTATTCGATTTATATTATTTTTTAATTATTAAATGGTGATTTTAAATCAAATCGAGAAAAGTAATTTGATTTGACTTTGTTTAGAAAGTGAAGTTGTTCAGTTTGATTTGATATCAAATCTTTTTAAGTGGTTCGATTTGAAAATTTGCCCAAATAGATCAAACAGAATCGTGTTCATTCCTAATTTTTAGGGAGAAATGGATAACTCTGTGTTGGTTGAAATATTTTAGCTCTACTCTATTGGTGGAAGAAAATGAGTTGCCATTCCATGATTTTTAGAGTGAGTCCATAACATAAACTTTTTTCATATGATAATGATTACTGTATAGAATTTTGAATTTAATGAGTTTCATATCTATTAACACTATTAACATCGAATCTTATAATTCACCCAAAAAAAAAAAAAAGAAGGAAGAATCACATTCTGATTTTAAGTGGTTCGTACTTGACTAAAATATCCTTGATTTTAGTTGGGTCACATTTTAAGGAAATGATTAAGTGGATACGGGCTTTCTTAAATGGATCAAACATAAAAAGCAGGTCAATAAAGGTGGATACGGTATGCGGGTCCACAATATGGATCGAGTCAGGGTCGTCATCATTGAAATGTTGGAGAACCAATCGAAAATGCCAATTAATTATTTGAAATGACTTCAAATGAACATCTCTGGTCTCTGTCTAATTATGCATCCTTGTCTTCACTAAATCTTATTTCCTCCAACGTTTAATACTTTTTTGATTAACTAAACTATTTTTTCTAGAAGATCGCGCCACCATTTTTTTAATTTTTTTTGGGCATATTTAGAAAAATTCTTTGTATCTAGATGAATACTCTTGCTTGTCATAAATAAATCGGATTTATGAAAGAAGAATTTCAAAAATTTCTGTAAGATGTAAAACTTGATCAGTCTAGTCTAGGTCCAACTCCTTAAAAATCCGATGTTTTATATGGGAAATGCTCGTCCCTTCACTAGGATGTGTCTTGCTAAGCACTAGAGGTCACGTCAGGACGCCTTTGAATTATCCCATGTTCTCAGGTGACGATGTATAGCAGTAACAAAAGAATATATGGTTTGTTAATTCGAAATACCCTAGAAAATATTTTAAATAATTTCTTATCGAGACAAACTCTCAACATATCTCTCCATGGTGGTGGGCATACGTATTTTGTAAGGTCTCTCTCATGGCAAAAATTAGAATAACCTAATTGTCTTAGAAAGAATAAACCTCGTACCCCAAAATTAAAGATCTTGGATATTCTTTTAGCATGAAGGCCTCATGAAGAAGGAGGATTCTGAAAATATCTTTTGACAATAAATTCTTCTCTCTTTTCTTTTCACTCTTAAAAGATTTATCTTTTATAAAATTTATGAAAACTAAAATTTTTAGCTCTTGAAAATATTTCTTGTTCAATACAATAAATTCCAAATATTTAATGAATATAAAATATAATTCTCATAAAAGAAAAAGACTAGACACCATAAGTTTGTAGCTAGAATGTTGTCAAAATGACATATCTCTTCACATTCCTACTTTGTAGGGGTGGAAGTAACATCAATTGAAAAAAAGTTATTTAAGCCAAAAATCTCTTAAAATTCTTCGGGATTATAATTGAATTTGTTGAGTTTGGTAGCTTTCATATGTGGAACTTAGCTATCTATCCAACTTGTGAATGAAGGACACGTCATGAATTGGAATATTTACCACATTATTTTGCACCAAAATTTTCTTATTTTCTAAAGCATTTATGAATATGATAAATTTGTAAGTAGATATATTAGCCCGTGACTTGATGTCAAATCTTACATCAAAATAGTGTGGCTATCTTCCATTTGTTCTTTTATCTTTCCTTTGGTTTTCTTCTTTGGTCAAAATTTCATTTGTCTAGGTCATACAGCTTACGGCATGTTTGGCCATTAGACAATGAATAATTTAGTGTTTGGTGCAATTCATACTTGGATTATATTAATGTCAAGTGTTTGTCCCTCCATTAACCAACCTTTCAAAATTAATAAGCTGTCCAAAGTCGGTTTGGAACGTATTATTTATTCATCATTTCTGAATTATGAAAATATTAGTAAAATTGAAATAAATAAAAATGCATGAATTTACTTATAACTAAATAACATACTACTAAGTAAAAATAGCTTATAAGCAAAACAAGTGAAAATCATTTTTAAGTAAAAAACTTATAAACAAAAAATTATTCATAATTAAAATTGCATATAGTTAAGTAAAATTTCATTTGTAAGTAAGAAATTTGCGTATGAAAAAAAATTACTTATGAGTAAAAATTACTTGAAAATCACTTATAAATTTGGTTATCTCAAACGAGTTATTATCTTGTGAAGTATATTAAGGGAAAAATCTTATTGCTTCATTGTGAAACAATAACCAACATTTAAGACTTTGAACTTCTACTCTTACTTAACAACCTTGACCATGGTATCTATATGGTAAAAACGTTTATGTGAAATAAAATAAAAGAAAAAATTAAATACATAAAGGATTAGGTTATCCAGACATATTTAGAGCTTATAAAGGGACTTAAATCATCTACAATTTAAATGTTTTAGAAATTTGGGCAATCAAATTTTAATGATTCGTTGCTAAGGGTTGTTCACGCATCGATTAAATACTCGCAATATAAACCAATATATAAGGATTTGTTAACAATGTTGATATTTTAATATGAAATTTCAAGTCTTAGTACGATATTAGAATTCATTGTTAAGCTTCAATAAATAATTCGATTCGATCAATATTCAAAAGAGCACAGATTAATATGTTCAAATAAGCAACCATCTTGTGGAGGAAGCGAGTAACCATCTTGTGCTAGATATGTTAAGAGATAAATTTCAGATTAGTTGGATGCCAAGATGTAGATCAATATATAAGGATTTTGACTGTTTAACTTAATAAAGTTGACATGTTAAGATGAAATTTCAAAACTTAATATGATATTAGATTATATTGAGTTCAAACAATTGGTTCAATCTCTTTAAGACTCCAATGAGTAGATGAGTTTTAAGATCGATATACTAAAATGAGCCATCATCTTATAGGACATATTAAGAAGTAAATTTCATATCGGTTAAATATTGGATTACAATCCAATATATAAAGGTTTGTACTACTCCTATAAATAACATCGACTTTTTAAGATAGAAGTCCAATTTTATTAGCTACAAGGACACAATAGTTTATGTATTTGAAAATTTTTGCAACTCAATTAGATAATCAGAGCCCTTTTATAGAAGTATATTTCTTGGACCATAATATTCTCATATAGACAGATGAAAAAATGTTATATGCACATGTAAATATACAGGGGGATGGATAAGGAAACCTTTATAATGAGTACATAAAAAATGGTGTATATATAACATGTAGCTAGATCCAAGTACATGAACAAACTAAGCATTTTGATTTTTGATTTCAAGAATTTAAAGTTAGCTACATAGTGTTTTTTTTTTCTAATACTCTGACGGTTTGTTATTTAGGGGGTGTTTGAGCCACATTATTTTGGTAATAATGCATTCTTGAATAGTGTATTGATGTAAAATGTGTGGTTAAAAAATAAGGAAAAGTTTTTGATCAGCGTGTATTATTATTTTATTGAAGAATGTGTGGTTGAAATGATGTCAAATCCCTATTTAAAAATATTTTTTTTTGAAATAATGTGACTCAAACGCCCCCTAAATCTATTAGAAGATATAAATCCACCAGCTTTTCAGCAACTACAAGTTGGGGTCATTTTATATTTAATCTATTTCTTCCCATTTCAATTTGTTCAATCAAGGTATCATTACACCAATTTCAGAATGTCTACACAAAATATATACTGACCATTTAAGATATTGTTTACATATAAAATATTATGACTAAAAATGTATAGGCATTTCTAGATCTTATATAAATTATTGAGAAATAATTCCTTACAGTGAATTTCCCGTACTCAAAATAATATATGTATATGTACCAAATCATCTCAAGTGAAAAAGAAAGAGGACTTATTGTGCAACATTACTATGATAGCTCTTTTTTAATCTGAAACAGAATAAACTTGATTGAGTTTTGAACCATCACATCCAATCCACTGTATTGTTTCATCATTTAAGGGGCACATAAAATGTAAGCAATCAGTTATTTTCCTATAACACACTCATAAAATTGGACCACACAATGATATAGATTTATATAACAATGTCATAACTACAAGTTTAGTACATAACTCTTGCTTCTTTAGGGTTTTCATGTAAAATCTTAACACATTATTTAATAAGGAAAAAGAAGATACAAAAGAATCCGAAAGGGACGAATAGCTTGATCTCCAACACGAAATAAAAATATACTAACGAAACAACTAATCGATCGATCGACATACAAATTACACCGTTAGTAAATCGAAATTAGCAATTTAAACAACTGAAAAAGATTAGTCCTTTGATCAGTTTAATTCATCAAACCTTTTGGCAAAAAAGAGGTGAAAAATTACAAAGCTTTCATGACCTACAGTCCCTATGAAGTGCAAAATGGAATTAGGGCAAGAGACAAGCTTAGGACATGCAGGATATGTGTTTTTTGGTGGATTGTTGTGATGATTAATGCACACATGTGAGTAGGTGGGTTCGTTCTGCTTTGTCTTTGTGGAAAGGTGACAATATGAATTATTATCAATTAAAATAGAAATGAACAAAACTTTTCACCTATATAGATTCGTTGTGAATTTTTTCAATAGTACGGTGAGACAGATAAAAATTAGTTTACCTAATGCAGTTGTAGTTCAAACAAAATAATATCGGTGTGACTTTGAGTAAATAAAACAGTAATGAAAATGTTTTACATGGAACAACTTAGTTAAGAGATTACGGCATCCAGGGGCGGGTCCAAACTGTTTGAACTGTGGGGGTCAAAAATGAATTTTTTTTTGAAGAACGTATCATTAACGAAAGTAAGACTATATGTTACTACAATAGGATTTGGGTTTGGGCTTTTTGTGCATTGGGCTAAGAAAATTAATTGGGTTGGCTCACTAATTTGATAAAAAAAAAATTACATTTTAAGAAAGGAAAAAAAAAATTCAAAAAATTGTGAGGTCATTTGACCCCACATGACCCCATGTGGGTCCGCCAGTGACGGCATCACGTTTGTCATGTCAAATCTCTTAAGAATAAAATCTCATATCGAATAAAGATGAAAACATAGATAAATTTATAAGAGTTTGTGTCACTCCTCTTAATTATATTGACATTTTAAGATTGAACTCCAAATTTAATATGATATCAAAGTTCATTAATATCAAACCAACAATTCGATTCAATTAAGATTAAAAAAAATGAGTACATAAATTTTAAGATTGATTTGCTCAAACGAGCCATCATCTTATAGGCCATGTTAATGAATAAAATTCAACATTGAATAAAGATGAAAATGTAGACCAATTTATAAGAATTTTGGACTATTTCTCTTAAGAGTTGTGTCCCCATAGGAGTGTTCACGCCTCTTACATAGAGTGGGACTCGCGCGAGGTGAGCCCCATCCCATGGGGGGTGTAGACACCCCTATACATATTTTATGTACATCATGATTTATCATTCTCTTAATTAGGTTGACCTTTGAGATGAAATGCCAAATCTTAATAATATCATGTCTTTTATTGAAGACCACTCTCTAATAATTTAAAATTTTAGATGAAAAAGTTTACATTATATCACAATATGCAAGAAACTTGTAATCAAGTGGCGTGTCAGACTTTTGGTCCCACCTTTATATATATGAGGAAGCGTGTTGGAAACTAACTTTGATAAATAAATGTACCATTGATTCTCTGATAAGATAATTAATATAAGGAGTCGACTTCGATTGCTGATCATTGAAGTTGCAATACAAGATTATTTCAATCGATATAAAGTTATTACAAATAATCATAGTTTGTTGTTATTTTTGGTCTGACCGATTCACCGATGAGGGAAGAGTTTGAAAGAGCTTATGATTGAATATCAATAATTGTTTCTGGACTCAAAGAAATACATAATTTTCTTATATTTAAATATATAGATTTTTTTGATGTGAAGTTTTCATTTATTAAACAGCTCATGCGCTTGATCTTAGTTGTGCATTGGCACTTTCTTGTCTTGTAATTTTTAGGTGTATTACTTGAGCAGGCATCCCCTAAATTTTTTATTATTTTAACATTAATATTAATTTATTAAAATTGCAATACAGTTGTCATTGATAATAACATTATTGTCTGATATAAATAGTTAGGGAATATTTTTCATTCCTTTTCTCAGATTATGTGCAATGAATTTGTTCCTTATTTGAACTCAGACTATTCAATTTTTTTTTTTTTTTGCATTACAGTATTTGGACATAGCATATTACCTAATTTCTAGATAATATTACTAAAGGAATTCATATAATTTCAAGAAAATAGTATAGTACAGTTCCGCATGTTCTACTATCGCATTAACATTCTCATAGTTAGCAGATGTAAGTAATTAAAAAATAATAATAAAATTTTGCTTGTCATACTATCTATTTTTGTCCGAACTTCAATTTCTTTGTATAATGATTAATAAATGGCCCAGCTTTAATCATTTTCTAAACAACTTTAGAATTGTTTGAAGTGTTTGCGTTTCACACGTTTAATTAAATAACGCCTTGAGCATTTACCATTTCATTGTTAACATGATAAGAGTGTGCACTCACGTGCGCAGAATTTTACAAATTTTGACTGCGTGTCACCATGAATAAATATAAATTATATTATATTATATTATATTGTTTTATATATACAAAAAGTTCCAACATCATATCAAATCAAGTTTTTGTCTTAGTGGGATATCAATTCGAATTAAACTAGTTGTACACATATTCTGCACAACTAGTTCTTGGGACGATAACTTATGATGCTCTCGAGTGGATCAACCTTGTTTAGAAGAACTTAAACTTTTGATTATTATTTTCGTGTTTAAGTAATGAATTATAAAGAGGAAAACTAATAATAGGTATGGTTCAACAATTTTAGTAATTTATTAATTAGAAAGAAGAAAACGGCAATAACATTTCAAGATTATTCAAGAACTTTGTGAAAATTTTTAGGAATTCAAAAACATGCTTGCTAGATACCCTTCACCAAATGCCAAATTTCTATATGGTTTAAAGCCTTAAATTAGTAAAATAATATATGGGTCATATTTGATTTTGTTAAAAACAAGATTTTTAGTAGGTTTTAAATAAAAGTTGATGGAATTTGTGGTTGAAAAGTTGATAAAAATTGTAAGTTCTATTAAATTTGTGGTTAAAAATGAGTTTGATAAAAAAATAAATTTTGAAAAATGAGGTCAAACAAGGCATAATCTCCTGTGAAGCTTGTGGTGTAGTACATAACTCATGCAGGAAACAAACAAAGAAATCATACGTCGTTGGGCTCGTCTTCCTTTATAAAAAGCCTCCAAGTACTGCTCTATCTGTTTCTCTGAGAGTTTTTGTGTGTGTGTGTTTGCGAGAGAGAGAGAGAGAGAGAGAGAGAGAGAAGCATGAATTCCAGGAAGCAAAAGAGAGCAGCTCTGTATCAACAACTTCGTTCTGCCACTAATTCCACTTCTGTAAGCACTTTTAGGAAAAACATTAAGATTTACTGTGAGGGTCTTTCTTATGTATGATTTATTTTCTATCGTTGAAGATAGGAGATTTTTCATTTTGCTAGTTTCAATCCATTTCACATTAAAGTGTCTAGATTTATTGAATTCTACGTATTATTGAATTTTGAAAATAAAGTGATTGAACATTTTTAATTTTCCGTCTTCCAATCCTCTTGTTGTTCTACTTCTCTTTCAATTATAATTCTAAATTTTTAGATATGATCATAGCTATAGACACTACAGAACCCCATTTTCTTTCCCCTTAATTTTTTTACTGTAACTTCATAATTTGCAGGTGACTACAACGTCAATAGTCGTGGATGCGACAAGATATATAGAGGAGCTGAAGGAAAAAGTACAAAAACTAAATCAAGATATTGCAACTCTACAAAATTCAGATGAACAAAGCTCGTCATTACCAATGGTATAATTAATTAAAAACTCATTCGGCACGTTTTATACGATGGAGTCCGCCTCAAAACATTATAAAGGAAGAAAGCGAAACTATATTTTTCGTCTATTAAAGCGTCCAATCCTTTCTATGCATAAAACTTTTCAAGGCAGCTTTGACTTTAGGCTGTTTATATGATGATAATTTTCTGTTTAATTAGTCATCAACTGGTCTTAAATTTTTGTCTTAATAAACTTCAGCAGGTTACAGTGGAAACCCTAGAAAAGGGTTTCCTAATTAATGTATATTCAGAAAAGAATTGCCCTGGTTTGCTTGTCTCCATACTGGAAGCATTTGAGAGGCTAGGCCTTGAAGTACTCGATGCTAGGGTTTCATGTTCTAATAATTATCGTCTCGAAGCCGTTAGTGAGGTAATGAATTATTTACAATCTTACAGAAACTTGCGTTAAAAGCATTATAACTTGTACAGTTGTACATCAATCTCAAATATTTGTTATGCATTTGAATTACTCCATATGCCACAATCAAGAATCAACCTCATAATTTGGAGTCACTTATTGTCAAAACACTTGATTTAGTATGAAATTAACCCCGAATTCGAAATTTTATGCTGTTTCTATGTATTCTAATAATTCTGGTGATCTAATAATACCTGCAGACAAGCAAATAGTTTCTTCAGAATTAGTATTTTAAGCTAATGAAAGTGTAAGAAGAATTTTCGTTGCAGAATGAAGGACAAGCTGAGAGCATAGATGCCCGGGTGGTTAAACAAGCAGTAGTGCAAGCTATCAGGAATTGGAGTGAAAGTAGTTAGCAAAATTAATTTGTTGGCTCGTCGTTCTCATTTCATCTTTTCCTTCTACCAACGTTATGCAGCTTGTTTAGTTTGAAAACTTTTTATCTAATAAAGTATAACTGCTTATACTTGACTGAGTTGTTTTAGAAAATTATATATTTTATGTTAGTTTATCAGAAGGACGAATTTGGTAGTTGTCACATGTTATACATAGACCTCATAATGCTCTTGTTAATGACAGTAATATGTATATATTTCTAGAATGAATAATATGCTTAACTTATTTGATCACGTATATATTTGAAGTGTGTATAAGTTTCAGATTCTTAAAAAACCAGTTTTCTAGTTCATATTTTGCGTTTGTTTTAAGAGGTATTTTTTTTCAAGTAAAAAATATTATTTTATAGAATGTGATTGAAATGATTCCCAGAAAAGAAAAAAAAAAAAAAATTTCTCCCAACAAATAATTTTTTATAGAATATGATTAAAAATTATTTAAAAAAAAAAAAAAAAAAAATCTTAGTTCAAACTCTTACAAGCCCCTTAGATAGATGGATCTATTGAGGACCAAAACGAAATCCTCTTTGCTGTTTACTGACCAACTGGGATCAGTCCATTAATATTGGGCCAGTTCACTATTTCAATTAGAAAAAGAGAAAATTAAGCAAATCCCCACATTTTAACTATACTTTTCAAATATCAAATCTTAAACTTTTTTTTTTCATAAATCAGGTGTTAATTAATATTTTAATAATATTAAATATATGAATAATTTTATTTTAATAAAAATGAAATAATGATAATTCCAATTTCTCTATTAATTTCTGATAAATTTAATGATGCTCATTTCTAGAAAAATCTATAATTACTTGCCTACAATATCCTAGAATTCCTTGGTAAGCAAGTATAATAAAAAAAAAAAAATTAGAATTATCTAGATTCCACTAGAGTAACTTGGACACCAAAAAAATCTTGTATAAGTTGTAGACACTTGTAGAATTTTCTAGAAGATGTGATAAGAGTCTATAAATAGGGCATGATCCCTCATTTGTTTGTAAGAAAAAAAGAAGTTAGACAAAGCTCAAGCTATTGTAAGCCATCATCATTCTAATAAAATTCCTTTCTCCTACCCACTTTGTCTACCAAATTACTTTCTACCAAAATCTTCCAAACTATTAACTTTCAATAAAAAGCCAACTACTTTTTTCCTTCAAAATTATTCCATACAAAACATCCTCAATCATCCTATCTCATCACTACAACAACACAAAAACTATCAGTGGTATCAGAGCCACGTTCGATTGATATTGGGCGTACGCATAAATGATGGCAGACGCTTTCCGCTCATCAATTCCTATCCCAACATTTAATGGGGATAACTATGATTTTTGGTCTATCAAAATGAAGACCTACTTTTGTGCTCAAAATTTATGGGATGTCGTCAACGATGGGTATACTAACCCAGATGACATTTCCACTTTAACTTCTGCACAAAAGAAGGAACTTAAGGAGAATCAACAAAAAGATTCTCTAGCATTACTTTCTTTACAAATGAGCTTGACGAATACATATTTTCCAAGAATTATGGGAGCCAAAACAGCGAAAGAAGCATGGGATAAGTTGAAGGAGGAGTTCTACGGCAGTAACAAGGTACGTACTTGCCGCCTTCAAACTTTAAGAAGGAATTTTGAAAATCTAAAAATGAAAGAGTCAGAAATCGCAAAAGATTATTATTCAAGAATAGATGAAATAGTAAATCAATTAAGGTCTTATGGTGATGATGTTCCCGAAAAGAAGGTTGTTGGAAAAATTTTAATTACTTGCACAGAAAAATATGATCCAATTATTGCAGCTATTGAGGAATCCAAGGATATAGATGAATTAACAGCTGCAGAATTAATGGGATCATTAGAAGCTCACGAAAAAAGATTAGAAAGGCGCTATGAAATGGAGATAGAAAACGCTTTTCAATCGAAACTTAATATGCGGTTTCAAAAATCTAAAGAAGGTGGAAGAAAATTTAAAGAGAATTTAAAAAATAAAGAAATTCAAGGAAAAGAAGTTGATAAAAACGACAAGTATTCTTCATGCAGTATTTGTAAAAGAAAAGGTCATCAGGAGAAAGATTGTTGGTTTAAAGGTAAACCACAATGTCGTAACTGTAAAAAATTTGGACATGAAGAGAAATTTTGTCGCCTTAAACAAAATCATCAAGCTAATTTCTCTGAAGAAAAGGAGACAGAAGGAAATCTATTTTATGCCTCCACGAAGAATGTCTCTGAAAAGAAATTAGATATGTGGTATCTAGATAGTGGCTGCAGTAATCACATAACGAAGGATGAAAGTATTTTCTGCAGTCTCGATAAAATAAATACAAAAATAAAAATTGGCAATGGAAATTTTATAGAGGCTACAGGTAAAGGTACTATTGCCGTTGATACAAAAAAGGGCAAGAGATACATTAATGAAGTTCTCTTAGTCCCTACTATAGATCAAAATCTACTAAGTGTAGGTCAGATGATGGAGAAAGGATACAGTATACATTTTGAAGGAGATATTGTACAATTTATGATAAAAAAGATAAACATCTGGTAATTGCAAACGTCAAAAAGCGAGAGAACAGATGCTTTCCAATCCAATGGAGATACGCAGACAATGCGGCAATGGCGGTGCAAGTAGACGAGTCATGGTTGTGGCATAAAAGATTTGGACATTTCCACTTCCATGGGTTAAAGATTTTGAAGCAAAAGAGCATGATGAGAGACTTACCAGTCATAAAAGAAATTGATGCAATTTGCGAAGGATGCTTAAGTGGGAAACATCACCGTCAACCATTTCCATCTGGAAAAGCACGGAGAGCCAAAAAGCCTTTAGAGTTGATACATACGGATGTATGTGGCCCGATGCGTACTCCATCACATAACCAAAACAGGTACTTCATTCTATTCATAGATGACTATACTAGAATGACATGGGTATATTTCTTGCAAGAAAAATCCCAAGTATTTGAGATTTTCAAAAAGTTCAAAAGCTATGTCGAAAAGCAAAGTGGTTGCAAAATCAAAACTATTAGAAGCGACAGAGGCAGGGAATATATATCAAATAAATTCAACAAGTTTTGTGAAGATGAAGGAATGGAGCATCAACTTACTGTTGGGTACG
>NC_036248.1:18129467-18130712 GCF_002742605.1 Olea europaea var. sylvestris | reverse complement strand
ACATATACCTCAGGAGAAAAGAGGTAAGTTGGATGAAAAGACTGAAAAAGGAATTTTCTTAGGTTATAGTACTCAATCAAAAGGCTATCGAGTATATAACCTAAGAACAAAGAAGCTAATTATAAGTTGAGACGTAAAGTTTGATGAAGATGCCACCTACAACTGGGAGACTGGTCAAATTGAGAAAAAAGATGTCAGCACCCTTACACAACCACAAAAGCAGGAGAGTGATGTTGAGGAGAACAATCAACCAGAGTCTCCGCAGCATACAGTTATAGAAGAACCAGTTGACTCACCAGAATCATCGCCAAGAAAGACACGAAGATTATCAGAAATATATGAAAGATGCAACTTGATGATCATAGAACCTGAAAGCTATGAAGCAGCTTCAAAACAACCAGAATGGAGAAATGCTATGGATGAAGAAATAAAAATGATCGAGAAAAACAATACTTGGGAGCTTGTAGATCCTCCTCAAGATAAAGAAGTCATAGGAGTTAAGTGGGTCTACAAGACAAAACTCAATGCTGATGGCTCAATTCAAAAACATAAAGCAAGACTAGTTGCCAAAGGATACTCACAGCAATTTGGCATCGATTACACTGAGACATTTGCCCCTGTTGCACGTCTCGATACTATAAGGGTGTTAATTGCACTAGCCGCACAGAAAAGGTGGAAGATTTACCAGCTGGATGTCAAATCGGCATTTCTTAATGGCTATCTTGAAGAAGAAATTTATGTGGAGAAACCTCAAGGGTACGTGGTTCGAGGTAAAGAATATAAAGTTTTCAAACTAAAGAAGGCACTATATGGATTAAAGCAAGCTCCGCGAGCCTGGTACAGCAGAATTGACAACTACCTCACTAAGCAAGGATTCAGGAGGAGCCAAAGTGAACCAACTCTATACATCAAAAACCAAGGTACAAATAGTACACTTATAATCTCTTTATATGTTGATGATCTCATCTACACAGGGAATGATGAGAAGATGATCAAGAAATTCAAGGAAGATATGATGAAAACGTTCGAGATGACTGATCTGGGATTAATGCACTATTTTCTTGGGATCGAGGTAACTCAATCTAAAGATGGAATATTTATAGCTCAGAAGAAGTATACCACCAATCTATTAAAAAAGTTCAAGATGGAAGGTTGCAAAACGGTAGCAACACCTCTGGATAGCAACAAATCACTCAGAAAAGAAGACGGTACTCCAAAAGCAGATAGTTCACAATTTCGAAGCTT